>NC_133618.1:113767364-114107364 GCF_048593235.1 Sminthopsis crassicaudata
TTGGTTGTTGTTAATTTTGGTTTAGTTTTTTAGCAGAACTAACTAGCTAAGGGGTAGCTGGGTGGTACAGTGGATAGAGCCCTGGTCCGAAAGTCAGGAGGATCTGAATTCAAATGTGGCCTTAGCTGTGCAACTCTGGGCAAACCATTTAACCCTAACTGCCACCCCCTTCCCCTCCCCTCTCCACTCCCCGAAAGCCCAACATAGCCAATGCAGTGAGCTGAAGCTGTAATCTATGGAGAAAGCCCTTTTGTCATTCACAAAATAATATTTCTTCTTTACTTCTTTTTTTCTGACAAAGTGATTTTGTATGGAAGATCCCAATTCTTGGATCTTCTTAGCTCATAGCTCCTTAGATTGTTGTTTATTAATCTTCATTTGCAAATATGTCATTTTATTTCTATTTCTGTTTCTGTTTCAGATTCTTGAAGGATGATTTTCCTGACGATGTCTTAATGCTGAAGACTTCCCAGGATAGGGCCTGTCATAGCTAGAGTAAGATTAGTGATGACTTTCTGAGAAACAAAAGCTCTTTCAAAGATGCAGGAGCAGCAGACAAGGGCAGCTGGTAGTTTGTGAATAGTGACAGGATCCAGCCAGAGAAAAACAAGGTAAAAGAGAAACAACCGGATTTTTTGTTCTTACTGTCACTGATACTCTTGTCACTTTTCTCCCTTCCCCCATTCCCATTTCTTGAAAAATGCCTGGCATATAGTAGGTGCTTAAAAAATGTTTGTTGATCGATTAAAAAAAAAAATTCAAATTCCTTCGTTTGGCATTGAAAGCCCTTGGCAATCTAGCCATTCCACACTATTTTTCCTTACAGACTCTCCATTCCAATCAAACCCACCTACAATGTGGTCCCCATGCAATGTCCTGATTTCTAGGCTTTCGTACAGTTTTTCCTCCTTTCACGCTACCTTGTGGAAACCCTACTTTCCTTCAAGATTTCAAGTCAAATGTAATCTCCCATAAGATGCTTTTCATGATTCCACAAGCTGTTAATCTTTGTTCCCACCCCCACTTTCAAAATGACTTTGTATTTACATGACATGTTTTTCATTTCCTTTTTTTGCTCTATGTAGATTTGTTTCCTCCCAAGATAGGGACCATTTCATTTTTGCCTTTTATCTCTAGTGCCTAGCAAAGTATCTGGCACACACTAAGCATTTAATAAATGCCTAATGAATTGAGGTGAAATAAACTGAACCACATAATCTGTTGGTCTTTAAGGAGAGGATCTGATATAAACTGAGATCTTTTGGGGGTCCAAGAAACTGTAGCCCCTTTGGGGAGTTCCCAGACCCTGGGAAAAGCTTGCAAACCCCCAGTTACAAGGTTTCATTCAATGATCTTGGTCAATCACCCTCCACTGAATTGCCACTCAGTGGCTCAAACTCCCAGTTAAGTAATCTCACTCAATTTTAAATTGAATTGAAAATCATTCTTTCAGTAATTGCCCCCCTCTCTGGGCCAAAGATCAAAGCAAGCCCCTATATATAGGGCCTCATGCCCAGATATCTTTTGCAGACATCTTAGCGGACCATGGCCACTGGTGAAGTTATTCTCTTCTCAGTGTTTGCTATATTCCTTATAGGACCTTCTCAGTGCCAATAAATCCCTTTTTGCCACCCAGATGTGGGTTTGGGAATTCTTTTGCATAGGACCTGAGCTTTGGAGCAGAGGGGATTTCCCACCCCAATTTTCGCACCTCATTAGATCCACAAAAGGTGGACATCCTGTCCTGAAGAGATCAATGATATTTACAGGATTGTATAGATCAGAGCTTCCTTTTTTAAATAATAGCTTTTTATTCTCAAAATTCATGCAAAGATAGTTTCAACTTCATTAAGCATCAATTCATGTAAGTCTTTCTAGGCCTCTCTGAAATCATCCTGCTGATGGAACAATAATATTCCATAATATTCATATGCCATAACTTATTCAGCCATTCTCCAACTGATGGGCATCCACTCACTTTCCAGTTTCTGGCCACTACAAAGAGGGCTGCTCCAAGCATTTTTGCACACGTTGAGTCCTTTTCCCTTTTTTATGTAGATCAGAGCTTCTTAAATTTTTTTCACTTGTGACCTCTTTCTGTCTAAGAAATTTTTACATAACCCTTTTATGTTATATAGGTATCTAAAATAAGTAAACAAATCAAACATTTACTGATAATAAATTATAATTCTACCCTCCCCCCATTGAGTAATGAGAACCCATGTGGAGTCATGAACCGCGGTTTAAGAAGGTGGACTAAAAGGCAAGACTTATATGAACTGATGTTAAGTGAAGTTGAAGAGGGGACCCTGCTACTCTGAAGATCCTTGGAGAAAATCTTCAACACTGCCTCAAATAAGGGACACTGCCCCAATTTTTTTTTTCTTAAATGAATTTAAGCTTTAACTGCTTGAGGAGGGAATGATGTGAGTTATAGTCTCTTTAAGATTCCTTTCTGATTCCCAACCCCCATGGCTGACCTTTGATTCACAAATCCTGGTCACAAGCACCTTTTGAATTCCAATGGGAGATATTGGGCTCTCCCAGCCCCCATTGGATCTGAGGCAACTTAGGCTGTCCCAGCCCCCATTCTAATGATCTGCTCAGGTTTCCCACCCCCACCCCAAGCACAAACAGCTTCCTCCTTATCTAAAAACCCATTGAATTCTATTCAAATTCTAACCCTGGCTGAAGCTCAAGCCAGAAGCCAACCTGGGACTCACCCACAATCCCCTTCAGATTATCAAAAGCCCCCTATTATAAAAGGCACAAAACTGGAGTCCCAAACATGGCATCCTTATGCCGGTCATGTCAAGGGTTTCTGCCCCCAGACCTATAGTTCCGGTGCCCTTTTATCTCTACCCTCAACTTTACTAACTAAACTTTACTTCCAAACCCCATAATAAGCCTGTTTTATCAATCTAGGTTTTCGGGTCTGTAAATTCCTTTACAGGAGACTCTTGTGCTGCTACTAGACCTCATTTAACTCTGTATCCTTGCGCCGAATCCAAGGGGTTGCAGGCATATATATTGTATCTAGGATATACTATAACATATTTTACATGTATGGGACTGCCTGCCACCTAGGGGAGGGGGTGGAGGGAAGGAGGGGAAAATTCAGATCAGAAGGAGTACAAGGAATAATGTTGTAAAAAATTACCTATGCATATGTACTGTCAAAAAATGTTATAACTATAAAATTAATAAAAACAAAACAAAGGGGCTGCAGGGAGCTCTATTTGACTCTTTGTACCCTGAACCTGCTACTAGACCTCAATTAAATTTCATTTAGATACCCCTTATCTAATTCTCATCAAAGTGAGCAGAATGAGGAGAATATTGTACCATAAGATTATATGATCATCAACTGTGATGGACCTGGCTCTTCTCAACAGCGTGATGATTCAAGAAGCTGGACTATTGACAACTAAATATTCAAAGCATCACTTTGTGGTAGCGAAAATCTGAAAACAAACTGAACACCTTCAGTTGAAAAATGGCATAATAATTGTGCTGTATGATGCAAATAAGAGACTCTAGAAAACTTACATGAACTGATACCGAGCCAAGGGATAGAAGAACCAAGGAATGTGTGCATGATTAACTACAATAAAGTCAAGGAAAAGACCCTAAGATGTCAGAATTCAGATCAATGCTATTAGGCCTAATCTTGACTCTAGTAGATAGATGAATGAATAAAAAGAAATATGTATTAAGTGCTTGCAATACGCCAAGGATTGTGCTAAAAGGAGACATTTGTTTCTAATGAGCTCACACTCTAAATGGGGGGTTGTTCTTGTTCATTTTTTTTTCCAATTGTGTCCAACTCTTTATAACTCTATTTGGGTTTTCTTGGCAAAGATATTGCAGTGGTTTGTCATTTCCTTTTTCAGCTCATTTTACAGATAAGGAAACAGAGACAAACGGGATTAAATGACTTGCCCAGGATCACAGAGTAAGCATCTGAGGCTAGATTTGAACTCAGGAAAATGAGTTCTCCTGACCTCAGGCCCAGCACCATCCAGCTGCCCCATCATTGGAGAAGACAACACATATAAGAAAGTTCAGTAACAGGGCAACTGGAAAAGTGCAGAATTCCTAGGAATTCTGTAGTGGGATTTACAACAAGACCCAGGAATCCCTAAGATGCATTGCCAGATCAGATATGATGATAACCTGATGATAAAACATATCTCCTTTTAGTAGAGAGGTGATAGACCATAGGAATAGACTGAGAAGTGCTGTTGGACATGGCCAATGTATTGATTTTCTTTAACTATAATAACAACCACCAAAACAGCAAACATTTCCACAGTACTTTGAAATTTGCAGATTCTGTTTTATAGGAATGGAAAATTGAGAAGTAACAATGATGTAAAAATAATATTTTTTAAATAAAAAAAGATCTTGAGATGAAAAGAACAGAGACATTTATTGAGAACATACTGCATGTAGCTCTGCCCCCATTATGGATACTATGGGAGTTATAATGAAATGTAAAATGGGAACTTCTACCTTCAAAGAGAAAACTGAAGTTCTGTGGATTAAAAAAAAGAGTCCTGAACTTATGATACTGTCTCAAGAACTATAATTTCTTGATTTTTTTTCTCTCCTCTTTTTCACTACCCTTGACAATCAATCCAACATGACACTAGGAGTGATGGTAAAATGGCAGGAACACTTAGACTGGCTAGTAGTCAGGCGACCTAAGTTCTAGCTTTAGCTCTCTCCTTCTACCATTAATCCTCAGTTTTCACATCTGTCAGTTTAAGGGATTGAACCAGATTGTACTTTCAAGTTTTACAATGTGCTTTCTTCCTTGACAAATCAATTCACCATTCAAGGCACTCAGGGAAATATAAATGCACAGAGTATGCTTCTGCACAAAAGCAATATGGCTGGAAATTGTTTTTTCTCAGTCATTAATGAGTGATCTGTGAGTTAGTTTGAAAAACACTATAAAACTCCGAAAAAAAAACATACTCTGTCATATTCAGACTGTTATGGTAATGCCAGGACCTCCCGGCTCATTCATATGGATCAGCTTGCCTTTTGCCCTCCATTAGGGTGCATCAGAAGGATGCCCCTCATTTGCCTTGCTTGCCCTCTTATTTATGATCCTTTTTGGAGAAATTAAGGCAGATGGGACTGTGCATACATTAATTTTGCATGAAAGATCTCACTTTCCTTTTTCATTGTCTTGGTCAACAACCATATGCTAATGTATTACAGCAGATGGCAGCCTTTTCCCAGACTTTCTTAAAGTAAGGAAGAACAAATCTGAGGAAATACCGGGTGATAGTTTTTTTTTTTCTTCCTTTTTAATAGCTTCTATTTGAACCAAGTTTCAGATGGATTCTTTAAGGCCCAAGATCACAACAGACTTTGCCAGAGAATGGGTAGCAATGAGCCTTGTACTTTGGAGGAAATGGGGGAAGGATTCAGCATTCCTAGGACTGTTGAAAAATGCTCTAGGGACCATGGTTCCTGTGGTTCCTGGTTGGTTTTTAAGTGATTCCCTGCTAATCTCTAGGGTAGCCCTTGAGAAGTCAGAGAGAAAATTAAGATGGAACCCTGACCCAGACCAGAGGGCGGAGGTAGAAATAGTCACTTTCAGACCAGACAGAAGGGATGACATGATGTACAGGGTGGTCTTCCATAACTGATCTAGACAGTTATCAACTCTCCCTAGATAATGCCCTCCCACCATCACCATGATGGGCACAGCAGACAGAAGGCTGGCCTTGGAATCCCAAAGAACTGGTCTTCTATCTGATACTGAGAAACTGGCTTTGGAGCTAGAGTCAACCTTTGAGTCTTATAAGCAATTATAAGTTGTAAAACAGGTGCTAATCCGCCTTGGCAAAGGGAGTTTCCTCATTCCATACCAATGCAGTCACAGCTCTGGTCCAGTATCAGTTCCTTTCTTTCCATTTCTGCTATCATATCAAAGCCCAGGCTTTGGGGTCACTTCCCACCAAGATTCTATGGTAGCTTTATAAGTGGTTTCCCGGACTCTACTTTCATTCTGACAATCCATCCTTCTTTACTGGATAGACTTCTTATCAACAGACCTGATCTGTCACCCCACTGCTCAAAAGTGTTCAGTGACTCCCGGGTACCTACCTAATAAAATATAAATGATGTTGGAAACCTTTCACAATCTGATGTCAACCTTTCCAGCCAGCCCAATTTTGTTGTTGCTGTTGTTCATTTGTTTTGGTCATGTCCAACTCTTCACAACTGTTTGGGTATGATTTTGTTTTTTTGCAAAGATAGTTTGACATTTCCATCTTCAGTTCATTTTACAGACAGGAAAACTGAGATTCCCTTCATATGCTCTATGCTCCAGACAAATAGGACCATCACAATTTGATGAATTTAGCCACCCTATCTTTGCATTGTGCCTTTGCTTATGCTGTACCCTATCCCTGAAATGACCTCTTCTTTCATGTCTGTATATTGAAATCCTATTAATTCTTCAATATCTTTCTTAAGTGAAACTTCTTCCATAAGGGTTTTCTTCCTTCATCAGCCAAAAGTGATTTTTCTATCTTTGGAATCCTAATAACATTTGTTTTTGTTACTCTTAAGATCATAAACCTAGATCTGGAAGGGACCCTAGGGGTCAATGAGTCCAACCTCCTCATTTTACAAATAGGAAAAACAGAGGCTCTTGGAGGTTAAGGGATTTGCTTCAAGTTATATAGGTAGAAAATGGCAGAACTGGCATTTGAACTCAGGTCCAGAAATTCCAACTTCGGTGCTCTTTCTATAATACTGTCTTGTCCTGTTTTGTATACCAGTTATTTGTTTACCTGTCTTATTTTCTTTGCTAGGCTGTAGGTTCCATGAGGGCAGGAGCAATGTTTTATTTATCCTTATTTTTTCTCAATACCTAACCCAGAGATGATGGTGATTTGCTGATAAATTTTCAGAGGAAGGAAACAGCTGTTCATTAAGTCTCAGTGGATTTGTTTTTAATGATGACTGTTTAAAAATATGCCTGTTTTAAAGGGTGTTTATCCATTGGAGTACTGAATAGATATATTTTGTGTATATACATATGCACACATGTTTGCATGTATGTGTCTGTATGTGTGTGTATATGATGAAAGATGAGGTCCAGATACATGAAACCTTAATACTTTTCAGTAATCCATTATCTGTGGGATCCTCAAATGGAGTTTTCTGGGCCTGACACCTGTTGGTGTTAATTCCAACAGCATTCCTTGTGCTTCCTAATAAGCCAAGTTGTTTTTAACACCTTCTAGTGGAGTTATTTGCATATTTCTCTCTACTGCTGTTGGGAATACATTTACAATTCTAATTTCTCAAACAGTTTATTGACAAGTAGGCACAAAGGTCTATTTGTAGTAATGTTGGTATATTTTCAATTTAGGTTAGCACTCACTCAAGATAGAAGAATAGCTGACATTTTTTCAGTGATACAAGGATATGTTGTGGGAGCCTAGAAAATAGGCAAAGTGATGAAATCAAATGTTATTGTTTTTGGAGGAAAATGCAACCCAGATTATATATAGGTATACCTTGGTATATACAAACTGAACATACATTTAGCAATTCCATTGCTCACATGAATCCAAAGGAAATCCAGGACCCCCTATTTCAAGGTATTTTCTAGGTTTGAATCTACTCCCAGTAATATTTTATGTGTCCTTCTTCCTCTCCCACAAAGATATTTATTTTAACCAATTAGTCAAACAGTTGATTCAAAGAAAAAAATAATTTATGTAAGAACACGTTCTTCCTTCTCCCTCTCCCTCAAAGATATTTATTTTAAGCAATTAGTCAAACAGTTGATTCAAAGAAAAAATAATTTATGCAAGAACATGTGAAGAAAAGTAGCAGTATAATAATTCTCTTCTATACACCTGGGCATGCTCTCTTAAAAACACTCACATGTATGTAGGTTATGTATGTATATATATCAGTGGAAAAAGTAGACATGCAGAGAGAGTGCATGTGGAGGATATGTGTACCCAGCAAACTCACAGGAGACACATATACAATAGTGTGTATGCTCTATGTGTTAATAGCACTTATTCCCATCATAATGTGGGCCTTTCTTAGGATAAGAAATAGTTTTAATAGGGTTTCATTTTGCGACGTGGAAGAAATTGCCTAAGGTTGGAAGAGCATGTAACTAGTCAGACAACTTTGCTCCACACTGCTACCTGTTGGTCCCACAAAGATGATACCTGTGCTATTTACCTGGATTCTGAAAAAGGTGATACAACTTTTTTTTTTTTTTTTTAAGGGAAAAAGGTAATGAGTTCGATTTGACCATGTTGATTTTGAGATGCTTAAAGGATATTCAGTTCAAAATATCCAATAGACATTTGGTGGATGAAATTCACTGAAGCTAAAGAGCGATGAAACATTAATGTATAGATTTAGGAGTCATCTGCATAGATATACAATTGAGCCCATGGGAAATAATGAGATCTCCAAATGAAAAAAAATATAAGAGGGAAGCCCAGGACAGTCTTTGGACAGTATGCCCACAGCTAGTGAAGCTAATATGACATGGCTGACGATACAGCAAAGGAACTCAAAAAGAACAGTCAGACAGCTAGCATGGAAACACAGCAATGCCATGAAAATAGAAAGGAGGGAGTATTCAGGAGGAGAGGGGTTTAAGAGTATCACACGTTTGCAGAGAAAAAGTGTAACAAAACTGTCCAATAGGACAAAAAACTTTTGGAACACTATAGTCCTGTGGACTTTTAAGAAATATTTCTTGACTGATCATATAGAGCATTTAATTTAAAAGGTAATTCTTGGATAATTCAAACATTAAAATTGTAGTCAACATAGGAATATATAGTCTATATACAGAAAATTGCACATAGTGTTTGTCCTTTGTTCTTGAAGAGGGATCATGATATGAGGGAGATGATGTCGTGACATGTAAGTTGGATTGAAGTGAGGGAAGGCTGTGCAAGGTCACCAGTCTCACCTTCTCCTTTAGAGCCATGGGGGTCCAGTGGCAAGATATAGAGCAAAATAACTGAAGATGGCACAAGACGCAGTGGGAGACTTTGACTTTTATAATATAATATGGTTTCTGAACTCATCATCTAAATGAAAGCCCCATTAACAGGTCTTGGTTTGACTGAGGCAATTTTCAATTAGTGGTATAACTGGAGAATGAAGTTTCATTTAAATGTTAAGGTCAGAAACCATATTTCTGAGAGATTAGAGGAGAAGAAATAGAAGCAAGAACAGTTTTTTCCCCAAAGAATTTGTTTGATAAGGAGGATATAGATATTATAAATATAGACTGATTGCCAGCAGGGATGGCACAATCTGGCCAAACTTTTTTTATTTTATTTTTTATTTTAAGGATGGGGGAGACTTGAGCATGGGTGTAGAAGAAGGAAGAAACAAGTAGTGGGGAAGAGTTTGAGGTTAGAGAGAAGGAATGTTAGTGGAGCCAGTGTTTTGCAGAAGAGGGAAAGGGATGGAATTAAGAATATTTCATGAGGAAGTCTGTTCTATCCATGTCTTTAAAATGTTAGATGTCTTTAAAATATTTACAATATAAAAATATATAAAAATATCTATAATATCTCTTTTGTGGTGGCAAAGAATTGGAAATTGAGGAGACATCCATCAACTGGGAAATGGTTGAACAAGTTGTGGTATATGAATGTAATGGAATATTATTGTTCTATAAGAAATGATCAGCAGGATGATTTCAGAAAAACCTGGAAAGACTGAACTGAACTGATTCTGAGTGAAGTGAGCAGAACCATATTATGCACCATAACAGCAAGATTGTCAGATGATTAGCTCTTTTCAGAAATAAAATGATCCAAGACAATTCCAAGGGATTTGTGAAGGAAAATGTTGGCCACATCCAGATAAAGAATTATGGAATCTGAATGCAGATCCAAGTATACTATTTTCATTCTTTTTTTGTTTTTTCTTTCTCACGGAAAGAGAAAGAGAAAAACCTCGTGTTTTTTTCTTTTTATTGAGTCTTCTTTCACAATATGACTAATATGGAAATATGTTTAATACAATTATAAATGTATAACCTGTATCGTATTGCTTGCTGTCTTGTGAAGGAGGGAGAGAAGGAAGGGAAGAAGAAAAAAGTGGAGCTCAAAATCTCACAGAGATAAATGTTGAACACTATTTTTACATATAAGTGGGAGGAGGGAATGGAATGCTATTAAATAATAAAAAACAACAACAACAACAACAACAACAACAACAACAACAACAACAACAACAACAATAACAAAAAACAGGGGCATCTAAGTGGCTCAGTGGATAGAGCAAAACCTCTGAAGTCAGGAGAGCCTGAGTTCAAGTTTAGCCTCAGACACCTAACACTTCTTATCTATGTGACCCTGGGCAAGTCACTTAATCCCAATTGCCTCAGAAAAAACAAACAAATAAATAAAATATGAAAACTCTGAAGAAAGCTTACATGGAGAAATGGTCCTTGATTCAATTTCTATTTTTCCACATAAGCCTTCCTCAAAGTTTTCCTTTGAGGTGCTCCAAATCACTACTGATCAGAGAAATGCAAATTAAGACAACTCTGAGATACCACTACACACCTGTCAGATTGGCTAAGATGATAGGAACAAATAATGATGAATGTTGGAGGGGCTGTGGGAAAACTGGGAAACTGATGCATTGTTGGTGGAGTTGTGAAAGAATCCAGCCATTCTGGAGAGCAATCTGGAACTATGCCCAAAAAGTTATCAAACTGTGCATACCCTTTGACCCAGCAGTGCAGTTACTACTGGGCTTATATCCCAAGGAAATACTAAAGAGCGGAAAGGGACCTGTATGTGCCAAAATGTTTGTGGCAGCTCTTTTTGTAGTGGCTAGAAACTGGAAACTGAATGGATGCTCATCAATTGGAGAATGGTTGGGTAAATTATGGTATATGAATGTTATAGAATATTATTGTTCTGTAAGAAATGACCAACAGGAGAAATACAGAGAGGCTTGGAGAGACATCAACTGATGCTGAGTGAAATGAGCAGAACCAGGAGATCATTGTACATATACAACAACAAGAAGAAGATTATAGGTTGATCAGCAATGAGATGATTCAAACCAGTTCCAATTGTTTAGTAATGAAGAGAGCCAAAGAGAGGATTGTGGGAACTGAATGTGGATCACAATATAGCATTTTTACTTTTTATATTATTTGCTTGCATTTTTATTTTCCTTCTCAGGTTTTTTTCTTTCCTTCTAGATCCAATTTTTCTTGGGCAGCAAGATAACTGTATGTATATATTGTATTTAACATATATTTTAACATTTAACATGTATTGGACTATCTGACATCTAGGGTAGGGGGTGGGGGAAGAAAAGGAAAATTTGAAACAGAAGATTTTGTAAGGGTCAATGTTGAAAAAATTACCCTTGCATGTTTTCTCAATAAAAAGCCATAGTAGTAATAATAATAAAATAATAATAATAATAATAATAAAGTTTTCCTTTGAAAATTTGTCAGTAGTATCAAGATTTGCAATACATTTTAGGGAGGATATGAAAGGTGGGACAAAAGGTAAAATCCCATATTCTAAGAGCCTAAGCTAAGTGTCCCGTATCCTCTTCTTTTAGAATTTTCTCATTTCCAGTTACCAATATTGGTACCCACTTTTAAGGTTAATTGATTTAGCAGATAAGTTTTCCCTGAAAAAGAAATCCATGTCTATAACTACACAATCCTGAGAGCCAGATAGGACCCAGTAACTCTAAGTGACTGTCTTCAGCTTGAATGATTCAAATCTACCAGATAAATGATTCAAAGCTACTGTACAGGATTCTAGGGAACATTACCTAACCGATAGATGCAGCCTGCATATTATCTCCTTACAATTTTCAAAGGACGACAAGAGTGAATTTGACCCGAGAGCACCCTGGATTAAAAATTAAATAAAAGGGGGGGGTGGCAGCTAGGTAGCACAGTAGATAAGAGCCCTGAAGTCAGGAGGACCTGAAGCCAAATCTGGTCTCAGACACTTAATGCTTCCTGGCTGTGTGACCCTGGGCAAGTCACTTAATCCCCCTCCAAAATTAAATGAAGGACAACTATCCCCAGAATCTGGGACACCTACCCCCATAAGTCTCCATTAAGGATGTCCTTTCTCCCTACACTTGGTTAATAGAGGCTATATCTCAATGCACAATGCCTTGGGAGGAGGGGGAGATTCATCATTTCCCCATGATATTCCAGATGAAGTAAGTAGGGTCTAGAGATGTTCAATAATTTCCCTAAGACAACAGAAGCAATAATGAGGGGAACTGGTAGTCACACTGAGGTTTCTTTGACCAAACACTGTGTTGCTTTTCTACTCCATCACCTCCACGCTTGAATGCACCCTCATTCTCCATTAGGGAAAGACCAGCCACATTCTCTTGTATGTTGGCATGTGAAGCACGCTGCACCTTGGCCAGATTCCCACCGATTCTACTTCACAGCTGCTTTTTCCTTTCAGGTAGCAGTTTCTCTATTTTCTTGTGAATCAGTTCTTTAGACCTTTAACACAATAGCAACTTTCTTTTAGTTTTAAACAAGAGAAATATCTTTTGTTAATTTTTTGTTTGGTTTTCTTTGTATTCCCGTGCTTAGATATGTTTGGAATATATAGGAAGCACTTAATAAATTCATTTGGATCCATTAAGTGTTGTCAAGGGGCAGAGTGCTTGAAAAAGCATGAGACTGATTCCCAATTCATCCTCTCCCTTTATTCCTTGTCTCTTCGGCTAACATATTCCATATTCTACCACCCACCTACACCCTCTCAGTAATATTTAAAAATAAAGAAATCAAGTAAACACATTTGAAAGCTTGAGCAATCAGTGAACCTTAAAATAGCAGCTGATATGCTTCAGGTTAAATACACACAGACACACATGCTAATTTTTCAAATTTTATAACTACCCACAATTTATACCCTGATATATCTTAATTGGCTATTTTAAAAAACTGCTCTTTTTTTCATGGCATAAATATAGACACTCATTATAGCTTCAATAAGTTTCTGTAAGTTTTTTTTTATGAGGAAAACCACAATTACTTCATTTTGACCCTGCCACAGAAACTGAAATCATTAGTTTCTTTGAAGCTAATGTAACTGGCAAGGATCCAGTTCTTGGAGCATTTGTTGGTCCCCCTGTACATTGCTGGACATCAAGGTGACAGTGAGAGAGTGCTTAGAAGTCAAGAAGCTCTGAGTTCAAATGTGTCTTAGGCTCTTACAGTTGTGTGACCCTGGGCAAGTCACTTAACCCCAGCCTCAGAAAAAGGGAAAAAAATTTATTTTTAATTATTTGAAGATATTTCAAATTATGAGAGGCACACAGATATGAATCAAATAGAGTCAGAGCTCAGGTTCAAAACTTGTTTTGGATGCATGTCAAGTCATTTAGCCTCTTAGAGCTCTAGGCAAGGTAAATTAAATAGAGATAAGTGCCTCTCTGCATTAATGGAGAGAGCTGTTTGTCCTTTGTCCTTGTTTTTGCCAAGGACCAAAGACCACATCCTGGAGTAATATCCTGACTTGCTGTGACTTGGATTTTAAGTGAGGCAGAGCCGCACAAAGTCTTCATCTTCATTCTCTCTTCCAAGGCCCTCAAAGTCTAGTGACAAATTTATACATAGGGAGTTTTGTATAGCAAAGAAATCATAACTCTGGAACCATTTAATGAGAAAACAAAACTGTCACTCTTTGTAGATGATAGGATGGTATATTTAGAGAATCCTAGAGAATTAACTACTAGAAACAATGAACATTTTAGTAAAGTTGTAGGATATAAAATAAATCCATATAAATCATCAGCATTTCTATGTTACCAACAAAGCCCAGAAGCAAGAGATGGAAAGAGAAATCCCATTTAAAATAATTGTAGATAATATAAAATATATGGGATGCTACCTGCCAAAACAAAGTCAGGAATTATAAATTAGATCTAAACAATTAGAAGAATATCATTGCTCATGGGTAAGCTGTGCTAATATAATCAAAATGACAATTCTAATTAATTTACTTATTCGTGCCATACCAATCAAACTGCCAAGAAATCATCTTAGATGATTTCAATCACTATTGTGAACTCTTGATAACTATTATCTGCAGGACAATCTACTGCCAAAGATTCATACTATTTCTATTTTAGCCAACAATTCCTAGCCATGAATGGAGAAATAATTATTTCTTTCTTTTTCCAATTTTTAGAGTTTGAATATGGATTTAATGCTAGTCTCAGAGTCAGAAGATTAGGGGTTCAAACCCTTTCTCAGACAGTAGGTATATCATCTTCTTTAAGTTACATAACCTTTCTGTGTATCTAACTTTTAGCCATTAAATTATTAACTAATCATTCCCCACATGTTTTTCTGCTATTCATGACACGATTCGTTGGTTCTCTTCCTACTTTTTTACTTCTATTGAACCCAAAAGTCTTTTCTGCATTGAGGGAATAGTGAATTTTGATAAATTTACCAAGAATTGGAATGATTCCAAAATACCGAAATTCCCAAATGGAATTAGAATACAGCAATACAATTTTGCACTATAGTACTCATCACAAAAAGTTAATAAATTTATTCAAGTGATAAATACACTTCAGTAGCCTAGGAATTCACAGAATTTAAATTCCATTGAAAACCTGTAGGCTATAATCAAGGCTATATTTGGGAAAAAAAAAAAAAAAGAAGAAGCAGCTCTGTCAGAGGTATATTTAACATTCCATGTAATAAAACTATGGTTTCACAATGAAAATTAAAGAATATGTGTAAAAAAAAATCTTGTGAACATAGTGCCAAGTCATATAAAACAGCAAAAGGAATATATTAAAGGTGTTAAAATTTTTTTTAAGGTTTGAAAATGTGTAAGGCTTATTGTATGCTGGTAAATTTAATTATGTGATTTTATCCCAAGTAATTCACACTTCTTTATAAGTCTCTCCCTTCTGGGTCGCCAACTCTTCAGGCAGTTATTGTTTAACCTGTGGCCTATAGTCTTCTGCAAAGACTTGATTGACAAGTCCTTTTTAATCAACTACTCAGTTAACAAGTATTTATTGAACATTTGTGCTAAGTGCTGGAGGTACAAATGCAAAGAATTTTTTAAAAATCCCTACTCTCAAAGAGTTTATATTCATCCTGTATTATATATATATATATATATATATATATATATATATATATATATATATATATATATATATATATATAATTTTTTTTCCTGAGGCATTTGGGGTTAAGTGACTTGCCCAGGGTCACACAGCTAAGAAGTATTAAGACAGATTTGAACTCAGGCCCTCCTGACTTCAGGGCTGGTGCTCTATCCACTGTACCACCTAGCTGCCCCTATTTTTATTATATTTTTAAAGAACAAATTAATTTCAGCAGAACTTTGCATGGTGGAATGTGAGATACCCCTTTACTTACATACAACACTACCATTTATAATTATTCTAATGAGGAAGACAACAAATACATAGATAGGTATATAATATAGGTACAATAGTTAAATATAAAGTACTATGGGAGGAGGGGCAAGGAAATTAGTGCACCTCTATTAGTGCTTCCTATATGCCAGGCATTGTGCTAAATGTATTACAAATAGCATTTCATTTGAGCCTTACAACAACTCTGTGAGTTACTACTATCTCTATTTTACAGTTGAGGAAACTGAAGCAGATGTCCAGGATCACACAACTATTAAGTGACTGAGGCCAGATTTGAATTCAGGCCTTCTTGACTCTAAGTTCAGGGTTCTACCTACTGTTCCACCAGGAGCTGGCACCTAGTAGGTCCTTAATAAGTACTTATTTAATTTCTTTTAATATCATGGGGGTTGCCTGCTTCTCTACTTGACCAATGTTTACTATTGTAGAAGTAGGAACTCCATGGACAAAAATGAAGGAATTCCTGTTTTCAAGGAGCTTACATTCCATTGTGGGAGTAGGAGTAGGAATTATATAAAATAGAAAATAAATAAATAAAATAATATTAATATAATTAATTAAATATAATTCATGATTACATATAATTAATGTATTACTAATAATAAAATAAAGTAAAATAAAGTAAAAAAATTTAAAAGACACTGTAACTGTGGAAAGAAAATTATGCTTGAGTGTTGGGGTCAAGACCTATAGTAAAAGGGTTTGTGAAGTGAATGGGGAGTCAAAGCAATAGTAGCAATAAGTACAATAAACCATGAAACAATGACTAACATACAATTGACATTGATAATAATAATATCATTAAAGTTTATAGAATGCTTTATAAATATCTAATTTCATCTTCATAACTAACTTGTCAAGTGATTGTTATAATTACTCCCATTTTACAAATGAGGAAACTGAGGCAAAGATTAAGTGCCTCACCCAAGTTATAGTTAGCAAGTGTCTGAGATGAGTTCCTGACTTCCAGACTTCAGGAATTGTTCTTCATAGTTACCTCCAGGCATATATTAAAAAATAAAAAGACAAATATGGCATTTGTTATCATACTGTTTATAAAAAGTATGGTATGTGCCAGTATATGCCTCTCTCTTTTCTGATCTGTTTAATACTGAATTTAAATCTCAATAATCCCAAGAAAAAAACAAACCTTAAAAACCGAAAAGATTTCCAAATCAAGGCTGAGAGCCTGAGGCTTAATGATAGCACCTTTTAAGTTTTCCATAGGAAGTCTTACTGCATTTGATCCATAAAAGTCACTGCCCCCAACTTTATTTCCATACTAAAGACCCCCAGAAGTTTTCCTTCTAGTCAATCATTTAAATGAATCTTCTCTTTCCATAGCTCAGGATGAGATCCTGGACACAACTCTGTAATTCACTTATGGGTCTTTGCCTTAGCAGACTGTGAGTCCCTAAATCAAGCCTGCAGCTAAATCATTTCTACTTATAGCACCATACTACAATACAAAAGAGAAAAAAAATGTAGATTATAAATTTATTGTTGTTAAAAGACTGAATAACCAACCTTAGTTCCCAAGAGATTGCTGATTATGAGACTTCAGGTCATTCAAGGAGTTAAAATAAGTTTTCCTAACTTAACACATGCAAAGCAGTGCTTAGCACATTGCCTAGCATATAGTTTTTGTTCAGCTATTTTTCAGTCACATCCAACTCTTTCTGACCCTATTTGGGGTTTTCTTGGCAAAGATTCTAGAGTGGTTTGCCATTTCCTTCTCCAGCTCATTTTACATATAAGGAAACTGAGGGAAACAGGGTTAAGTGGAGTCACATAGTTGGTAAATATCTGAAATCAGATCTGAATTCAGGAAGATGAACTTTCCTGACTGTAGACCCAGTACCTAGCTGCCCATACAACATATAGTAAGTAAGTAGGTTTTTAATAAATGTTTACTCATTGAGATTGCTCACAGCAAACATTGAATTAAGGACAACTTCAAGGAGAAGAGACTTATCTTACCTTTTTAAAATTTAGCTTTAATTTAGCTTAGTGTCTGGGTTATTTACAGTGAATAACTGCTGGTTGTTACCTTCCCTTTAGGCAAAGAAACATCAGATCCTGATATCTAAAAACTAGACTGTGGTTAAAAGTTGGGCTCCTGCCCAGACAGGGGAATTCCTTGTACTTATGAAATCCCACCCAAACATCATTTCAATGGCTATTTTGTATTAAAGGAGGAATTGAAACACTTTTGTAAATAAACATGAGCCTATTTTAAGTTCTAACAGTACTGAAACCATAAATGAACCAAAAAATAAATAAATTTTGTAATGGTCAGGTCTTAAATTTTACATGGCTGATAACATGTAGCCACACTCTAGAAATAAGGAAGTAAGGAAGGCTTTTCACCGTTCTTTCTCTTCTGCCAAGTTTACCTGGATTCTCCAGAATTCTGGCTCAGGCTTTCATTTCACTAACTTGTCAGGTAATAATGAAGCTATATGTTCCATCCTATTCCTGTTGTGGAATCAGGCAGCCAAGGCAAAGTGATTTTTAATTAAATTAAAAAGACAGATTAAAAAAAACCCGATTTTAAACATATTATTAACTCATTGGAATTCATAAACATACTTTTTAGATCCATGGATATTTTCCACAAAGGAAGATGGTAACTTAACCTATTCCTTTTGATCCTGGACAATGTCCTTCTGTAAATCTTCCAAAGAGGATCCACCCAATGCCTTGGGAACCTTCCTTTTTGTCTTTCAGTATTTTTTGGAGAATAATACAAACAACACTAGATATTCCCAATGGGCAGTTAGGTGATATAGTAGATAAGAGTGCATGGCCTAGAGTCAGGACAGCCTGACTTCAAATTCTGCTTCTGATACTTATTAGCATGTGACATTGGGTAAGTCACTTAGCCTTTTGCCTCAGTTTCCTTATCTGTAAGGTGAGCTGAAGGAAATGGCAAAACACTTCATCATCTTTGCCAGAAAAACTCTAAATAGGGTCGTAAAGAATTGGACATAACTGAAACTGAGCAAAAGCAATAACAAAAGATTTTTCCATCTCTAAGTCTTTGCTTTCGCTACATAATCCACCCACCTCCTTTCTCATCATACATGTTCTTAGAAACATTTTTTTTTTTTATGTTGCTTCTTGCATGCAAGTCAAAACTTTGTTCGCCAAACTCTTTTGCCTTCTGAATCCTGCTATAGTTTACCTATTATCCTCTAGGTCAATTGTAATTTTGATAATTATGAGTTTGTGGTATTTGGTGATTCCCAGTCATATAACACTGGATTGGGGTTGAAATGCTGTTGAGGTAATCTCCTAAATGCAAGCCAGACTTGTCTCACCTTTTTTTTTTTTAATTTTAGGCCCAATTTTTTGCCCCTTGGTAATACCTGTCCATATCCATATCTTGACAAACTAACTCAATGAGCACCCAACTACATGTCATAATCAGAGCACTATGCATTCTTTATGTAGCACCAGGTTGTTCCTAGATTGCATGGTCAACTTTTTGTGAATGCTCATGGCTTTCCTTGAAGAGGCCCTTTATTGCTCCATGCAACAGTATAACACAATTATCATACCAAAACCTCAAGAACCTCAGGTAAAACAACTTTTGGAAAGGCAATCTTTCATGATGGGTCTATCAGTATTGACTTTTTTTTGTTTGAATTATCCAGGCCTTTAGATATTTTCCCTTTTTTTGTTATTTTATGTTCATCAACACTTCTCTCCACCTTCTCCCACAAGTAAACAAGTGGCTTGCACTGGGTACATAAATACCTCAACAAACATCAAATTAATCTATAGTCAATTTTGCAAGTTATCTGATAGTGGAAGAGTTTCAAATCATGACTTTAAAAGAGACTAAGGGATCTGTGAATATGAAAAATCATACTGTCATCAATTACTAGAGGCTGAATTTGCTAATATTTCTGTCAATATGAGATTTCTGATATTACTCAATATAATTTCATGTTGCTAGAAAGCATTTTCTTACTCTGTTTTACCAGTTTTAGAAAAGTCATATACATTGAAGGACAAGAATGGTTGAATAGTTCCACTCTTAATTTTTGCCTTAACTTGCTTCATAACCTTGAAATCAAATGAGGGCAAAAAAATTGATTTCCCTTGTTGGGCAAGACAGAAGAATCAGATCCCTCACAAAAAAAGGCCTAACCTACAAATATTAATGTTTCCTCCTTGAGGCTGCTGATGAAATCTTTACTTAAATATAAACATGCGAGAACATATCCTTCATTCAGACGAGTTAGGCCTTGGTGGAAAAAAGAAACGAGATTCAAAATTCTCAAACTAAAAGGCAGAAATTTTTCTTTCCTCAAGGCAATTGGGATTAAGTGACTTGCCCAGAATCAGTAGTGTTAAATATCTGAGACTGAATTTGAACTCAGGCCTTCCAGACTCCACTGCGCCACCTAGCTGCCCCCAAAGGCAGAATTTAATTCCCGAGGTCATTGTAAGGAACTGCATGCAGGTGTATGTTTTTTAAATTACAGGTTTCCAATGTCACAGGAACAATGCTATAGTAATAGGCCAAAGTAGCTTTACAATGGGATTTTGTGAGATTCTGGTTAAATTTAGATATAATTCATCAATAACTTTTCCTGAGGCAACCTTATGCTAATGTGACACTATTTGAAACATCTGAATCTCAAAGTTTTAAGTTATGCAATGAACAAGATTCACCTACTCTATATTTTACTGTGTAGGCAAAATTTGCTCAATTTTATTCTGTAAAATCCCTTGAGAGGGTAGACATGTTGAGAAGTTCCCCAATTCTTTTAGGCTACTTTGATGCCATTTAAACGTACTACAATTACTAAATGCTTTTGTTCAGATACACGTTACTACCCCCAGTTCATCCTGATTCACATTTCCTAAAGGACCAATTCCACACCAGGAATCCATCTCAAAACCAGGGAAAATCTGTTTCAATAATTTAAGAGTTAGCATGGTGACAGGACTTGGATTGAAAACACAAGTTTAAATCTCAGTTTTGCCACTTTCTACTTACCTGTCTGAACTTGGGCAAGCAATTTATAGCCACTCTGAGACTTTGATTTCTTTACTTGTAAAATGGGAGTGTGGGGCAGTTGGGTGAGTGCAGGGTTTAGAAACAGGAAGCTTCTTCCTGAGTTTAAATATGACTTCACTGTGTGACCCTAAGCAAGTCACTATTTGCCTCAGTTTCCTCATTTGTAAAATGAGTTGGAGAAGTAATGTCAAATCACTCTAGTATCTTTGCCAAGAAAATCCCAAATGGGGTCATGGTCAGACCAGATGGAAACTGGACAATTAAAAAATGGGGGTCAAACTAAATGACCTCTAAAGTACCTTTTGTCAGTTTCCTTTCTTCTTGATTTCTCCACAGCCTTTGGCAACACAGTTTACTCTTTTCCTTAGTTTCCTCTCAAGGTTTTCAGGACACTAGTCTCCTGGTTTTCCTTCTCCTTCTCTGCCCTTCCTTCAGATCACTCCTTCTGCGAATGTCCATTAAGGTTCTGCCCTGGCTCCTTTTTTCTTGCTGATCTCATCAGCTCATAATGCATTTAATGACAATCTTTAGGCTAATGATGTTCACATCTACCCCTCCTGCCCCAATCTTGCATTTTCAGTTACTTTTCAGACATTTGGAATTGAACATCCAGTACACATCTTAAATTCAGTATGTTCAAAACAACTCATTGTCCTTCCCTCTAAGGCCTCCCTCCCTTCTCCATGTCAACAGAGGGCACTAGCATCCTTGGTCCCTCAGACTCCCTAGGCCTTTCACTCTCCTCTCTAAGCTGCCAAGGCCTGTCGACTGCATCTCTTGAAATTGCCTCCTTTTCTCCTCTTGACACTGTTGCCATTCTAGAGTAGACTCTGACCACCTCACACACCTTTGATTATGGCAATAGTTTGCTGGTGGGTCTGCCTGTCAAATATCCCCTCACTCCAATCCATCCTCCAAAGTGATTTTTTAAGAGAAAAGGTCCAATCACATCACACCATCCCCCAACCCTTCCTCCCCTTTCCCTTCCTAATACTTCCAGGACCAAATGCAAAACATGCAGTTTGTACAAGCCCTTCACAACTTGGCCCCTCCTACTTTTCCAGTCTTTTATACCTCACTCCCTGGCATGTATTCTTCCATCTGATTGCTCCATCTCATTTCTGGGTATTTTCTCTGGCTATCTTCTCTGGCTGCTTTGCTTTCCTTTTCTGCTCCAACTAGTGATCTCCCTAGCTTCCTTTGAGTCCCAACTAGACATCTTCTACAGGAAACCCTTCTCAATCTAGTGTCTTTCCTCTTTAAATTTATTTAACCTATGGTTTATTATATATATTTTTTACATGTTGTCTCCCCTATTAGATTATAACCTCCCTTAAGAAAAGGATTGTCTTTTGTATCTTTTTTGTATTCCCAGATCTTAGTTTAGTGTCCAGTACTTAGTAGATGCTTAATATTTATTGATTGATTCTAAGGACTAATACATTAAACATAAACCTTCCACATACAAGAAATGAATTCTTCCAGCTTGTGAAATAGTTTGTCTCCTCCAGTATCCCTACCATCAATTTCCCCTTCTTGCCTTTTTTTTTCCCTATACAAACCCAAAAAACTTAAATCAAAAAAAAGAAAGCTTCACATGTCTATTTTGAAAAGTGTTTACTTACAGTTTGAATAAATTAAATTGCAAAAAAAAAAAAAAAAAAATAGCTATGGTATAGCCCAAACAGAAATGATTAAAACAAATACAATATGAGGGTTGATTTCTGTGCTGCATCAGTCATAATGCATGAATCTAGAAAATTTCAAAAACAATTATATTTCTATGAAAAGGGTGTAACAGCAGTTACTTATACTTAAAATACAGGTTTCCTGACATGCATTTCCTGAGTGAATCCAAACAATTGTTTTTTTAGGAAAAAAAACAAACAAAAAAAAAACAAGGAAAATCTGACAGCTGAAGTAAAACAGTTCATGGCTTCTAAACAAAAGAATCTTTTTTGTTCTTTTTACTGAGAAAATCAAAGCTATGCTACAAAGTACAGGAATTTGCTATTGTCAATTTTTATTATATACTTTTTTTTTTTCTTAAACCAAAGGAAAAACATCATAAATGGAAAAACCTCAGCCTAATCCCAGGATATACCAATTTACAAATATGTCACAAGACCTTTTTTTTCATGTAGCACATCTATCTATAACTTTCATGTGTATCAGTGCATGAAAAAAGGAGGGAATTTTTCATGCTTCTGAAAGCAAAGTTTTAAAGGCTACTTGTTTCATTAGCAGACTTTTGTGTACAATTTCTTTCATTTCTGCTGTCACTCTTGTTTACTATTGCCTGCTCAAGTATGTGTTTGCTGAAGTGACCAGTGCTTTGTGGGAACACTGGGACTTGAATATAATTTTAACTCAAGTTCTAATGTAAACCAACTATTTTGAGGACTCAAGTCCATAGGTCTTCTGGGTTCAAAGACACAAGTTTGTGCCAATCAGCCCACTTTATCTATGTCTGTATCTATATTTCCAAATCTGCAGATTAGGCCAAATGTAGAACACCCAATTTAAGCATCTTTTTTTTTTTTTTTCTTTCGAAAAAGCCAAGTCACTCTCCGTGCTAATTTATGCAGTTTCTAATTATGAAAGATTTTTCCAGTGAACAGATGAACCACAGTTTGTGTCTAAAAAAAAAAAAATAAATAAATAAACCTGCCGAATGTTGCTAATACTAAAAACAGATTAGTTATCACGGGAGGAAAATATATAATCTAGATTAAATTGCATATTCAAAGGAGCATATAAAATGTTTCTTAGTGATAAGTTCGTTTATTATAGTACTACACACTAGAGAAACATTTTAAGAAAATCCTTCCTGATTATCCTTAATGTGGTTAAAAACAAACAAATCTTATACAATGTAATTTGCATGAATTCTGTTTTACAAAGCATTCTACTAAATCTACCAAATTTAATATTATTTTTGATTAAAAAAAGAAAAGATTTGTTTCATAATGTTTTTCCTAACCTTGCAAATCCCTGCTCTCTGCTAGTGACTCAAAGCATCCACGCAAGGGATGTTACACTACTGTGCTACTCTAGCAAATACACTCTCAGATATTTTCTATAACGAAGATAAATAGAAAAGGAAAGTTAATGTACATGTTGCTGTATTTTACAATGTTTGCATCCAAACTGTAAACTAACATAGTTTGAACCAACAGTACCTCAGTAATACAAAACATCTCTTAAGACACCGAGGATGAGTGATTCAAAAAACACAGAAATGAAGGCATTGAATTAATTCTTTCTTCAAAATATATAATCAGACACAGAATATGGAAGTCTGGAATGGCACCAGATTCCTTTGCTTGACTCTTCCAGATTTTGTTCAGGAATTTTTGTTACAATACAAAAAAATTTTTTTTTCCCAAAAAAGTCTTCATCTTAATGTAAATGATCAAAGCAGAGAAATTGTAGACAACTGGTGGAAAAAACCTGCATCACTTAGCTTATAAATTTCGTGCCATCCTAATGCACGTTTATTAGTCTAGAGGTCCTTGGAATATGAGTCTGATGTAGCCTTGTTCTCCGGCCAGCTGGTGTGCACAAAAGGGGCAGGCCGCATGGAAAGTGTGAGTGCCATGAGGAAGTGGGATCTGGGACCAGTAGGCAGTTGTTTTCTCTGAACACACGTGCCCACAAGGGCTGAAAGCATGAGTCGGAGGGCCTGCATCCACATAAAATCCAGCTTCACAGCCAAGCCAGAGTGGGACATAGGGGCCAACCGACCTACACATGGGACATTCCCGGTCCTTCCCATCTCTCTCTTCTTTGTTACCCCAGTTGTGATACCCATGAACATGGCCACAGTTCAGATACACCCAAGGCTGCTTTTCATCGACAACATCTTTCCTTTTCATACTAGGAAAAGCAAGTGTATTGAACCCCACAGGGCACTGGGGCCGAGCAGCATTAATCTCCTGCCTCAGAGCTTCCAGATGCTTGACTGTGGGCGTGTGGGAAAGGCCTTCTGCCGTCCGCCACAGCAAGGTGGCGCCACAGAGATCAATCAAAGAGCCATCCTGTAACTGGTTCGTTTCAATTTCCACCTGGGTGGGAAAGGAAAAGAAGAAGCAGGGTTAATTTGGCTTTACACATAACTATTTCAGTTTTGGATGTGCTTAGAAAGAATACTAAATACTCCCTGACTGCTCTTTAGGAACTTATCAAAATCTTGGGGCAGTCGTAACAAAAAAAAAAAAAAAAAAAAAAAAAAAAAAAAAAAAAAAAAAGCTTAGAAATAAAGATGCTTTAATTTGAGATAATAAATGCTTTTTTTTTAAACTGCAAGGTAATGGTAGATAATTGAAATGTTAACAATACTTTTAACTAGATAAAAAACTATAGGCAAACGATATGAAAATCTCGGAGTAAATGTAGCTAGGGAACATAGAACAAAACAGCATCTAGATCCTTTGTAGCATTCAATTTAGAAAACTAGATTTCAGAATGACTAAATAGGAGAAATGTAAAAGAAATAAATGTAAAATGGTGAGTTATCATCTAGTATCATATTTAATATTTTTATATTTGACATATAATTTATATAAATCTCATGCAATCTTGTGTTAAGTGTGAAGAAGCAGTTTTGTTTGCAAGTGTAAGAATTCATTTATTTCAAATTATTATTGATAGCTGATTTCTTCTTGATTATGAAAAAATGAATTAAAAAGTTCTTTCTGAACTTACCATTTTCCCTCTTTGCTGAGCTGATCTGGTTTCACGTAGGCTGAATACATTTCCACATACTGAAATTTCTCTCCATACCCCTGGTTTAGAGTCTTCAGTAAAACCATTGCGTGGATGCATAACAAGAACTCCATTTGTGGTCAAACCATCCATTTGTCCATCTGCAGTCTTCCACTTGGCAGCCTTTTCCTAGAAGAGCAACAATGAAAAAAAAAAAATCCATTTATCTGTAATTATAAATTATAAGCTGGTATAAATATAAAGCCTGATTCAGGAAAATTTTTTTTACCCCAAGAAAGATGTTCTTTGATGAGTCAAATCCTGCAGCATATATCCTGGCTGTGAAGGGGGGATTCCGTTCACATATGATTCTACATGCAAATCTTGAGATAGTACTTTGCACTGACTGTGTATCAGAATTGCTTTGACTTCCAGGAACTGTATCAGTTACCACAAAATCAATGGGGCTTTCAGTAGATCGTCCAATCTGGGGAAGAAATAAAAGATTATAAAATCTCTGAAGAAAACTCATTTAACATAATGGAGAACAAAAGGATCAGAGCAGTAAATCTCTCTAAGTTTCTAAGGCTCAGAGTTACCACTCTCAGAAATAGGATCATTATGTTCTTAGAAACCAACAATTTTGGAAGAATATTTCTGATACAGTAATTGATTAAGAACATGGATTTAAGTATAGATTTGTGATTTTGAATTACTATACGAATTGTCTGGAATATTTCTAGAATACTAAAGATTAGTCCCTTTAAACATCAAAGTTTTTTAAATGCTGAACATAAATTTAATATGCATTCTAAACAATTGTATTCCTTCTTAAAATATACTGACTATAACTGAACATTTAGTATCATTGCTGAATGTAGCCATTATGAACAGCAATATGCACTATTATGTCCTCAGTCTATTGAGAAATCTTTAGGAATGAGCCCTTACAATCAATGGCCATCAAAAACCATGCTTTACTAGTGTATTTTCTATTTCTAAAATATGTTATGGATAGAGAAGTCAAAGAGCTTGTTAGAACTATGTAGAAATTTAATTTGGAAGGGAGCCTACAGAAGATTCCTACATCATGGCAATGTCATTTTCAACTTAATTTCAATTTAAGGGCTGCCCCCATTAAATGACACCTTGAAACACTTTTCCAATTGAGTTAATATCCACATATTTGTGTTAGTCTAGTTCATTAGTTCACACCACGAGTCAGTGTTTTAAAAGTTGCAAAGTGAAGATATTAGAGAAAAAAATGATTTTCCAACTAAATCAAGTATTTGGAAAAGGTATTCTTTGTCTCTCTCTCTCTCTCTCTTTTTTTTTTTATTAAGCATAAATATACTTTAAACAAAATTGTGCTCTTTGGGTGGTGGTTATCTTCATGAAAGGTATATAGGTTTTCATTGTATCTTTTTGGAATATTGTAAGAGCCCTTTAAATGGGCGGCACCACAGCGCAATAGGAGATTGAGTGCCCCAGGAAGTAATCTCTGTGGATATAGGACTGCCCTGTGAGTGGGATCCTGTCCATATTGAGATAGCTTCGTAATGGGTGAAGACTCTCTTGCTGGTTGGCTGTGTGTGTGACCTCACAGGCCCTTTATAAGCCCACTGCAGACAGCAGGCGCTCTCCTTAACCTGGCTCCTTAGCCTGGGGTAGCCAAGCCAAGCTGATGGATAGCAGAGAGGTAAGAAGTTTGGTAGAGAACACGTGGGTCTTCAGACCAGGTGTTCACTAGGGAACTGACAAGTCAGGGCGTTATGTAGTAGGTATAATAAAGGCTTTTAAGATTACACTTGGCTATTCTTGAGCGTGTTACTAGTTATTAAATTATAGATTCAAGAGATCGTGTCCAGAGACCTTTGAAGGCCTCAGAGGAGGCGAGCCGGGTAGAGTTGACACTGCAAAGGTCAGTGGTCAAAGGTACTCTGTTGGGCCTAGGACAGACTATAATTGTAATTGCCAGGAGTGCATGTTACAGAATATGAAGAACTTCAAATTTCTGGTTTATAGGTATTATTACATAAGATATCTCTCTTTATTATTTCTATCTGGTATACTTGAAGAAATAGTACAAGGCTTTTACAAACTACACTGATGGTTCCCAAGTTTAATAGATCCTTTGTGCCAAAAATCTATTATGTTCCTTCCAGGCAGTGAAGTTAATGACAAGGATACAAAGGGAGAAATGAATAATCTCTGTCCTTAAGGAGTTTATATTTGATTAGTGATTGTATATATACAAAGAAGATATTTTTTACTTAACACACACAAAATAAATACAAAGTGATTTTTTTATATGGGGGTGGGTGGGAAGACTGAGAAAAGACTTCATGCAGAAGTTAAGCACTTGAGCTGAGTTTTGAATTCTAGAAGGTGAAAGTGGGGAGGGAATCTACTTTAGGCACAAAGGACAGAAAGCCTATGTAAAATTCAGAGATGAAATATGAAGGATACAAAAAAACTAGTATGGCTAGACCACAAAGTACAGAAAAAAGCTGGATAGAGAGAATGGGGCTAATGTGGGAAGGGCTTTCTTTAAAAGTCAAACAGGGAAATCTGTATTTCGCACTGGTAATAGGAAACCAATGGAAATTACTGAAAGAGAGACAGGAATAAAAGGGAAGGGGAAAAGGTGGAGAGAGTTGTAGATAAAACAGACTTAAGTTTCATTTTAGCTAGAATGAGTTTGAGATAGCAATGGGAAATCCAATTTGAAATGTTCAATTGTTAATGATGGGCAATTGGAACTGGATATAGATTTGGGAGTCATTTGCACAGAGATAATCGAATTTGACATGAATTAATGAGATTATCAAAAAGCAGGAATGCTGAGAGAAGATATGATAGTCCAGGACTGAGTTTTAGGAAACACATAAAGCTGGAGAGCTAACAATATCACTGATGCTCTAATAAGGAAACCCAGAAGGATCAGAAAAGTAAAAGGAGAACCAAGATTGTAGTTTCACAAAAACCTAGAGATTAAGAAGGATGGAGATCAAGAAAAGTCAATGGATCTGGCAGATCCAGTTAAGTGAGGATAGTGGGACTAGTAACAGGGGAAAGCTTGGTATTTTGTAATCAGAACAAAAAAAAATCCTAGTAAAGAAGGAGAAACTGAAAAGGAGGGAAGGGGGGAGAAGGAGAGGGAGAGGGAGAGGGAGAGAGGGAGAGAGAGGGAGAGAGAGAGAGGGAGAGAGAGGGAGAGAGAGGGAGAGAGAGGGAGAGAGGATGGGATAAGGGGTGACTATAGAGGTGTTTATCTTGGCAAGAAAAGCCACCCCTTATCACAGAGTTGAAAAAAAAGTAAATTAATAAAATTAATGAAGTTACATATCAAAAAGAAAATGGGTCTCTGCAAAACATCATCAAATTCAAAAAGTGTGTGTTAGAGGGAATACTAGTTTTAAACTATACCTGGAATATGTTCCTGCTGTGACAGGAAATAATAGAAGATACATGGCCTAAATGATTGAGAATAATATATATACTTCTTTTGCCAACTATGGAAATTACAATTGGAAGCTATATTTAGCAGACTAGAAAACTTACTGGTCCAAAAAGACAGCCAACTCCCAGAAATATTAAGAGAAATTCAATTCTTCAAGGCACAGACTAATGCATCAGAGAAATTTACACTCTGACAAAATAGATTGTAATTAAAAAAAAAATAACTACTTTGATGTAGAAATGTCTGGTTTTCCTACCAGCAAAGTCACAACGAAGCATTTATGTTAGGAAAAACTGAATTTAAAAATTATACTGAATGGCATTTTAACTGGTTGCCAGTGAAAAGCTCCAACATTAAAAGTTAGCACCATTGTGCTGATGATAGTATATCAACATCCAAATCTTCATTGAGCCTGCTATTTTTTGATGAAAACAAGAAGGCACATTAAAGAAGTACATCAGATTCCATTCAGATTCAAACATTTACCTGCAGAGGATGTTTTAAGAAAGGGCCCAAGGGGCAGCTAGGTAGCACAGTGAATAGAGTACCAGCCCTGAATTCAGGAGGACCCAAATTCAAATATAGTCTCAGACACTTAACACTTCCTAACTGTGTGACCATGGGCAAGTCACTCAATCCCAATTGCCTCAGGAAAAAAAAAAAAAAAAGCCCTTAATTCACTAGATGTGCATTCTGAAAAACTTCAAAAAGAATTTTTGGTATATAATAAGGTTTATTTTTTATTTCAAGAACTTAAAAGAATTGTTTCATTATTTAAGAAAAAAAAAAAAAAAAAAAAAAAGGACATTCCAACCAAAGTTAAGGATGACGATCTGATGAAATTTATTTTCTTAAGAAAAAAAAAAATGCAGTCTTAGAAATACCTGGAACATATCAGTGTTGCTGTCATGAGTATATTCAACCACCACGGTCTGAGCTCGAGACAAAGTATATGATATGCTATGTTGGTCCTTATTGCTTATTGCCTAGAAAAGACAAAATAAGACAGACATAATTGTTCTATAAAATAAATTTGGCTTAGTTTTTGTTTTTCTTCTGAAGTTCAGTTCTAATAGGGGCCAATAATAGGATTATATCAATTGTATAACTTAATTCAATTCCCTTGATTTGATGAGGAAAAACATAAAAAAATTATCTGGACTAATCTGTGGGATAAGATAAACTCTATA
This sequence comes from Sminthopsis crassicaudata, assembly GCF_048593235.1. Lineage (NCBI taxonomy): Eukaryota > Metazoa > Chordata > Mammalia > Dasyuromorphia > Dasyuridae > Sminthopsis > Sminthopsis crassicaudata. The sequence continues at coordinate 113,797,234 of NC_133618.1, forward strand.
AATACAAAACCAGCACCACAAACACCACAGTATCCTACAGACACACAATACCCTAGCATCTTTCTACATATTCCTTAGGTCTTTAGAATCACATAATACGGATTTTGAACATCAAATGAGATAGTTTAGATGTTAGCAAGGCAATATATGCTAAGTCACTGCAATAGCAGATTTTAGAAAGAATAGATCAAAGCAGTATAACATATAATATCATGCAATATTATAAATTAAGTAATCTAAACCAAAACACTACATAGATATTGAAAAAAAAATTTTAATTGTTTTTAAAAGGAAGATATTCAAAAGTCATTGAACAAGTATGGACTAAATAAAAATATTTTTGAAACCAAAGGATAAAGTTGGAATAAAGGACAAATAAAGAGAAATTAAAACGAAAGAATAAAGTTGTAGAAAAGCAGATTTAACAGGTTCTTTTAAACATGTTTTTAGTCTCACAGATGTTGCTATGAGAGACACACAGTGATGCCAAATGTTAGCCATATGCTGGCTAGACATAAAAAGGTACATAGAATGATTAAGCATCACAAAAGGAAATGAACATGATGCTGATGTGACCACAATTCTAACTTTTCCACAGCAAAGAAGCTCATGAACAAATGTTTCCTGATTAAAGCTTCAATATTACACATTTATACTTGGTCTCAATATTATGGCTTTCTGTAAAGGATAAAACATTAAGAGGACAAAATTTTATAACATTATATACAAATTTTAGGGTCAAAACTTGATGACAAAATTACTTATTAACACAAAGAAAAATTCGCGTTATTTTTCATCTAACTCTACTTTTAGGGATGGTGATGAAAATTTGGTCAAATTAAGTTTTGGTCAGGTCTTATTGAGCTGAAAGCTAAGATTTTAAATGCCAGTCCCAAATCCCCACTGCCTGAGTAATAATAAGCCCCTTTCTTTATTTGGCAAGCATTTGTGCTATAAAAAAGTTTTTATGTGCTAGAAATAGGGAAGAGGGACAATAATGTGAATGCAGATTAAATAAAAAAAACAGAATAAATACAATACAATGAGGAGTTGGGGGAGAGGGAGAGCTTTATCACCCAGGGGGACAGGGATAATTCTTATGTAGGGATAGACATTTCCAGAGTCTTGAATAAGTCCAGGGACTCTAAAAAGCATAAGTGAAAAAGAAAAGCATTTCAGGTACAGGGAACCATATGGGTGTCAGAGGCATGAAAAAAAAGGTTTGTTGAACAAAGACTGACAGAAGCTAGTTTAGATATGCATGGGGGGAATTATGATTATACAATAAACCTGGAAAACCAGGGTGAAGTTCAATTGTGAAGGGCTTTTAATGCCAAATAGAGGAGACTGTCTTCTAGGCAACAGAGAACCAATAATGTTTCCTGAACAGAAGAATAACACAGTTTTATGCTTTAGAAATATTAATACAGCAGCTGTGTAAAAAATGGGAGAGTAAAGAGACTGAAGGCTGAAACCCCAATTAGTAGGTTATAATTGTCCACATAAAGGTATTGGTTATATGAGTGGAGAGAAAAGGACAAATATAATAAATATTTTGGAATCAACAAGTTGTGGCAACTGATTGGTTATCTGGGATAGAGGGAAGAGAAGTTACAGATTAAAACTGCAAAATTTGGTGACTTAAAAAAAAGGATGGTGGTGACCTCAACAGACACAAGGAGGTTAAGAAGAAAAGATAGTTTAAGAAAGATTTAGGGAAGGATACATCTATTTTAGACAACCGTATTTGAGAAACTGTTGCTGGTAACACGGGATTAGAAAGCAGGAGTGACTAGGGCTGATAGGATGATAATTGAACCCATGGACTCTGATGAAAGAGTAGCAAGAGAAGGTGTTGAAAGAAAAAAAAAAAAAAAAAGCAGGTTGGGGATCATCTATAGGCATAGGATTATGGGATATGCCTTAAACAATGATCCTGGCAAAGGAGATTGAAAGGAATGTCAGATAGGTAGGAGAACCAGGGAAAAAGTCACATCAACAAATCATGTATCTTTCTGAATTCAAGAAAAAAAGTGAAGTGTCAACAGTTTCAAAAACTAAAGTGAGATCAAATGAATGAAGGCTAAGTAAAAATAAATGGCTTTCACCATTAAGAATTGGTAGTTTTGGAAAAACAAATTTCAGTTGCATTACAAGGGCAGAAGCCAGATTGTAAAAGAAATTAAAAATGAGAAGAGAGGAAATAGTCACAATCAATTTAGTTCTTTCTACCATATGTGAGGATGTAATTTGTCTTATGTTTATATGCAATAGGAAGAAGCCAGTAGAGATAGAAAGTTAGGAGGGAAATGAGGTTAAGGGCAAAAGAAGAGGAGAAAAGGAAAGGAAAAGAGGCACTTCATCAGACTGACCAAAGAGAAGAGATTAGAGACAATTTCAAAAGGTTTGATGACATAGAGAAGAAGGAAAGAGGAAGCTCCTGGTAGATGGTCTTTATTTTCTCTTTCTCTCTTTTTTTTTTTTTTTTGCTGAGGAAATTGGGCTTAAGTGACTTGCCCAGGGTCACACAGCTAGAAGTGTTAAGTGTCTAAAACCGTATTTGAACTCAGGTTCACTTGACTTCAGGGTTAGTGCTCAATCCATTGTGCCACCTAGCTACCCCTCTATTTTTTCAATAAAATATGAGACAAGGTCCTCTAACAAGGAAGAAAGGGGTGATGTGGGAGTTGAGAAGAGAAGAAGGTTTGGAATAGATGCTATGACTGAATTTGCTACACAGTAAATTTTGTAGTTGTTGTTCGGTTGTGTCTGATTTTTCATGACTCCATCTGGATGTTCTTGGCAAAGATACTGGAGTGATTTGCCATTTCCTTTTCCAGCTCATTTTACAAATGCCTTATTCCTAACCAAGCCAAACAGGGGTGAAATGACTTGCCCAGGGTCACACATAATTTTCTGAGCCTGGTTTTGATTTCAGGCCTGGCATTCCATCCAGCACCTAGCTGCCCAAATAGTGAATTAGGAAAAAGTAAATTTGATTATCTTATAGGAATAAGTAGGTAACAGACATTTGTATAAAGGCCAATGAGCAGACAGGTGATTTTCTCAAAAAAATAAAAAATAAAAGATTCATAATTCAGCAAAATGTGAATAAGTGAAAAGGTGGTGGTGATAATTCAGGGTTGGTATTTTACAAAAAAACAAAAGCATGTTTGATAACAGGACAAGAAGAAAACACATTTAAGCATAAAGGGCAGTGTATAGCTAAACTGCTTAATTATAAGATCAAGACTAGGAAATAAAAAATGAAGCCAGAGTGGAAGTTTAAAAAACTATTGAATAAAGAAAGGCCTCTAGTTCATGGAGATGAATAGGCATAGAAAGAGTAAAATAAAAGGAGAGATGGAAGTATACTTTATGGTCAGACAAAGGAATTTCATAATTATTCCTCATTGAAAAGAAACATGATAATGGGTAGCTCAAGATTCATGATTCAGCAAAATGTGAATAAGTGAAAAGGTGATGATAATTCAGAGTCATTATATTATTGATGAAAAGAAGGTCATAGAAGAAGAAAGAACCTAAATAACTCTTTCTTAATTTTTTCTTTCCCTGAAAAGCCTTGTAGGAGAGCTTCCAGTTTTTAAAAAATTTTTGCTATTAGTGCTAAAATCCAATATGCCTACCCAAATACAGAGAGGAATGAAAGGTAAGAGACTAATAGTATGACAGAATGTATACAGTGTCAGAAATGGTCACTGATTGGGGTGTTTTTAATGGGGAGGGGAAAGGAAATGTTTTGTTTTATTTTCAAGGAAGGGCTCAATCTGGAAGCTGAATATTAAAAACAAAAAAACAAACAAAAAAAAAAAACCAATGTAATAACTCCAGTTTGATTTTTGGTATGAAGTAGATGGATTTATGTTAATTATGAACTTAGTGATAAGCTTGTTAGAACACAGAAATCTTATCTAAGCTCTTCCTTTATACTGGTTCACACCAATATTCCTTTAACCTTTCCTATATTAAGATACACATAACTATCTAAGCTCTGAGAAAGGAAGTATGAAGTAGAAATGTGAAAATGTTAAAGAGAATACACTCAACTCATACTTCAAAGGATCTGTGATTCAGTCTGTCAGACAGTAACATTTCCATGCCTTAGCAGTCTGGACTTCCTAAGTTGCTAAATGGACATATACACACCACACACACACTCCCCCCCCCCCCCCTCTCTCCCTCTTCCTCTCCCTCTCCCCTCACTTCCTCCACTCTCCAGGTCTGTCTGTCTCTCTGCTTTCAAACTTAGACTGGTCTTCTGATATAGAATCTGCAAAGAAGACCACAGGCTAAAGTCTTTCAAGTCTTACCAGAGCCTCCTGCTGTTATATAGTCTTTGAGAGCCCTGGGGTATTTCCTGATAGTGAACCTGGAGTTCACTATGCCATGAAGAAGAATTAGAATGGGATAATCATCTCAAACATATTTGAGTTCCCCACCCAAAGTTCACTTTTCCCTTTCATACAGAAATCTAATTACCTTTGCAGCTTGAGGGGTACAGGCAATATGCACAGTGCTGGGCTTCACCCCATTTGCCTTAGGTCTTTTAAACAAAGCAAACCTACTTTTTCTCCTTCCTCTATCACCATTTGGGAGTGACCCATTATACCTGATGGAGAAAAAAAAAAAGTTAAGTGACCACTTGTGATTATAACCTTACTATTTTTTTCCCTAGCAAAATAAATTCTCAATTACCTCCTAAGTTGTTATCTACAGTCAGAATCTTCTCCCATCTATAGATGATTCCCATACCAGATGCTGACAGGAGGGAAATGGGGGAAGTGAGGGGGGGGGGGAAGAATCTGTTAACTAGGCTTGTCTTATTTCACATTTACAGAGAAATAACTTTTGGATTATCTATTGTTCTTAATTAATGGCACCTCTCTCCCTTCACCATCAAAGATAATCAAAGGTTGATTAATGGCAGAGCAGCTATCTACTTATGACTCACTTTTTAAAATATGGTGACTGTTTCCATGTGCTAATACAACCTTTAAAAGTACAGTACGTATTGTTCAAAATAGACTGCTTTAGTTGTGGAGCAAAAGCTTTAAATAGCTGAACTTTTAAAATAAGGAATTTTTAGATGTGTTAGTTGAAGAAAATTAACTCTCCAATGCATACACATAGTGTGCTGGCAGAAATATATAAAACAGGCTACCTATTTAACTGAGATGCATGCCAACTAGAAGATCTCTCTATGGACATTTTTTTTTTTTCCTATTGATATATACCCTGTTCCCAGAATCAGTGGTTTTTAGAGATCAGGCTAATAATATTCACAAAGGGCCAAACAAGAAAGACCTTCAGAATGATCTCCTTCCTCCCCTGTTTTGACCTGTGTTTCATCCTGAGCTGCATTGCCCCAATATTTGGCCACTTGGTCTCATCTGTTTCTAAAAGCTTAATATGAACCTGTAGCAGAGGCCAAAGACTACAAAACCAGAAATGTTATCTTAAGCTAAAGAACTGAATGTTGCTCTTTGAATACTTGACTAATTCAGATATAGAGAGGAAAAGATGACTGTTTAGTATGGAAAATGTATTTTTGAATTTCTGAGATTGTAATGATAATTTAAAAAATGTAAATAATACATTACATATATGCAACAATTATTCCAGAAAATCTCTGCATCTTTTATACTGGGGGATTTAATCCATTAACTAATACACCACTAGATGTGGTTGGCACCAATGTATTGCCATTAGTTCTGATGCAATTCCTCTATCCCTTTACTAACCTCTCAAGTTCTGACTCATTCCTCCCCCTTAAGAATCCGTGTTTTGTCTATCCCAAAATTGTACATCTGAAGCTCAAAGTATTTTCCCAAACAGCAATGGCATAAAATTAACAAGCCTTTCCAGTTTTATTTTGTCACTTTTAGATTATAGGGGGAAGCATCACTTTCATTTTAAAGAAAGGAGCATCTTATACAGAAGTGACTGCTATGGTGGGAGATCAAGAGAAATAAGAAGGAAAAGATAACAAAATGTTACTTGGAAATGAATGTGATATGGAAAAATATATGGGCTGAATTTCAAACTGTTTTTCAAATGGCTCTTAGCTCTTCTGCTAAGGGAGTTAAGACTTCACACAATTTCTCAGAAGTGAGCTATGTCATCCCATCACTAATAAGATTTAAAGTTGAAACAGTATACTATTATAATAAATTCAAAAGATAGTTTAAACGCTATATGTGATAATGCTCAGAAGTTTTAGATGTTAAAAGAAGCCTAAAAAACATCTTATCTAATTCCCTCTTTTACAGAAAACTAAAACCTACAGCAGGGATTCTTATTTTAATCTCTCATACAGTCTGTCTGGTGGAACCTCCATTTCCAATTTCATGAACCCCAGGTTCAGAATCTTTGGCCTATAGGAAAAATGACTTCCTCAAAGTAACAAAGTGACAGAGGTAGGATTAAAATATATCTTCTGACTTCCAGCATTAGAGTCATCTTTCCATCATATTACATTGCTTTCTCAATGACTAATATTCTCTGTGGCACTGAACATTTTTATACACAGAACATCTGTACCATTCTGACTGTTACTGTAGATATTTGGAATATCTGAAGTGATTTTCCTGTGGAAGTTGACATTATGTAGAAGGACTGGCCTGCTCATAGTTTATTTGGTCAACTGATTACAAGAAGAAGAAGAAATAAATAAGTGAATTTCTTCCAGTTCCTAAATCTAAGGAGTATATCAATGAGATATATAGATGAAATGCCATTGATATATTTTTCAGACTTAACAAAAAGAAAGAAAAATGGGTTTTAAGCATCAAAAGCTACTTTTTATTCACAACAGTCATGGAGCTAATTCCAAAGTGAACACAGGCAACCTCCTTTAAAGGACAATAAAGAAGTAAGAACCTTGCTTTTGTGAAAGGTATTTATAATATGGGAAAGCGTATGGATCTTTTGCAAAATTCAGTGTAGTAAATCTTTTAATCTTGTGGTGGGTAAAAGAAGGTAACAAGGAAAAGCTTCTAATAAATTGTTATGTGGCCTTGGTTAAAGTATTTTGTTTCCCCATTTGTCAAATATGCCTTATTTATTGACAATATGAAGTTAGTGTCTATATGGCATTTTGAAAGCCTTAGAATAAATGATAGTGTTTTCATTTTTATAGCAGTCTGATCCAATAATACTGTTTCTAGCTTTAGCGATTCTACAGTTTCAGTTTTTGCTGGATACTCTTGTGTTTATGAAGTCTTACCCTAAGACAATGAGTTCACCATATTTAACTGGTGACTTAGATGGATGATTTTCTTGATCAGGAGAAAACATGAGCTTAGTTTTTTTGTCTCAAATCCTTGTGCACTGCTCAGGAGCCTGGGGACACCTTTTGCATTATTTCCTATAAGAAAAAAGAATAAATTTTTCATTAATGGTATGTAAAAAAATGAATTTCACATGAAATGAGCAGTTTCATGTAAGTCTCTCCAGGCCTTTCTGAAATCATCCTGCTGATCATTTCTTATAGAAAAATATTTCACACCATTCATATACCATAACTTATTCAGCCATTCTCCAACTGATGGGCATCTATTCAGTTTCCAGTTCCTTGACATGACAAAAAGGACTGCTACAAACATTTTTGCACATATTCCAACTTTTCTCACAATTTTCCCCCTTCTCTCCACTAACAGCTTTCATCACCTCTTATATGGACTGCAGTAGCCTCCTAGTCCCTTCCCATTCCAATACATTCTCCACACAGAAATAAGTGATTTTCCTAAATTCAAAGACTAATTATGTCATTCCATTCCATCCTTCCCACTGTGCTACCTCCCCTCCTAGTCTCTCTCTCCTTTCCCCACTCCTACCTTCTCTGTATGTCATTTAAAGCTCTACTACCTGGTTCCATATTGCCTTTTAGTCTTGTTACACATTAATCTTTTCCATGATCCCTACAGGTCTAGTTCTGCTAAGTATTCTTCACATCTGAAATCCACTCCTATCCCCATGTCTTAGTATCCCCAGTGCCTGCAATGTTCTTTCATCCTTACCACTAGCTCCTGGCTCTTGGTCTCCTTCCAGATTCAGCTTGAGAGATACTTTATGTATAAATTCTTTCCTAGTAGGTTGTTTTTTATATCTTTATTTATGTGTATGTTGTCTTTTCTGTAAAATGTAAATTCTTGAGAAGGGAACTGTTTTACTTTTGTTTCTATTTTTAGCACCTACCTTCATGACTGGCACACAGAAGGCACTTAAATATGCCCTTACTAATTGACATCTAGATCGAGCCCTTTGAGCTAAAGAAAAATTCTGATGTAAATGATATAACCAAAAATAATCTGATTAAAAATAAGATTAAAAATAATCTGATAAAAATCTCAGGATTCCTTTTGTGTCTTTGATTGCCACAAAACTGTTTCAATGTTTTAAACATTAAAACATAAGATAAGAGAGAAAGGAAAAATGAATGATTATCAACTCATATAATCCCACTACAACACATATGCTCAGATTGTTCATTTCAACTGGGATTGAACTAACACCTGAAGTTCCATACATCTATCCTTTCTCTAGTGTCAAACTTATCACTTCAATTTCATATCTTAACTCTTTTTTTTTTTTAATTAAACTTTTTTATTTTCAAAACATATGCATGGTTAATTTTCAACATTCACCCTTGCAAAACCTTGTGTTCCAAATTTTTTCCTTTCCTTTTCTCTTCCCTCTCCCCCCCTACACAGCAAGTAATCCAATAAATGTTAAACATGTGCAGTTCTTCTACATCTATTTCTATAATTATCATGTTGCACAAGAAAAATCAGATAAAAAAGAAAAAGAAAATGCAAGCAAACAACTAAAAGAGTGAAAATACTATGTTGTGATCCACACTCAGTTCCTTAGTCCTCTCTCTGGGTGCAGATGGCTCTCTCCATCACAAAACCATTGTCTGAGAAATGCATGAGGAAGATGCTTCATAAAATGCAGCACTTACTCTACCAAGGAGTAAGATGGGATTTCATAAGAAAGATTATTAGAAAAATTACCTACTTATCTGAAGGATGAAAAAATTAATTTTAATAGTACAGAAAACCTTAGTAATTCATCATGTTACATCAGAAAATTGTAAAACTGCAGAAATATTTCACTTTTTTCTTGGACCTGACATACTCAGAATACCAATTTAGAGAGTTATATTATACATATGTACATATGTGTGTGTGTGTATGTGTATATATATATATATATATATATATAAAACATCTCCATCTCCGTGGTTAACATCCTCAAGAAATACTATTTGCTAATGCAATCAAAAACTATATTGGCTAGATTGAGGTTTTCCTTTAAGGAAAATAATTGGATAATCAAAGAAAGTGTATAAAGAAGTTTTTTGGTGAGATGCTGAAACAAATTTAAATACCAAAGTCTTTCTTTTCTTCAAGAAGTTGGATATCAGGGTCTCAAAAAGAATACTATCTCTCTTCAAACAATATATTAGACAAAGGATTCACTTTGTTCACACTGGTTAAGCAGTAACAAGAAATTTAAAGAAAGGAGCATCTTATACAGAAGTGACTGCTATGGTGGGAGATCAAGAGAAATAAGAAGGAAAAGATAACAAAATGTTACTTGGAAATGAATGTGATATGGAAAAATATATGGGCTGAATTTCCTATCTCACACCGCCACGGTGGCTGGCTCTTCTTAGCTTCTCCACTGAAACTAAGACTCCAGAAGGCCTCTAAGAAAGCTAGCCAGGGCCCCAGGCAAGGAAACTAGATTGTGAAGGAGATAATAAAAGGATTTGGATTTTAACACCTGGCTATTCTTGTGGTGATTGCTTGGCTGAAAGGAAGGCTGCTCTAAGACCTCCAAAAAACCAAGGAGAACACTATAAACCTATCTGCCAATTTCCTCAACTTTAAAAGGGGGATAGTACTAGGGCCTACCTCTCAGGGTCAAATGAGAGAATGATTGTAAAATGTTTAGCACAGCACTTAGCATCTAGTATGCAATATGTAAATGCTTATTCTCTTCCCCATCTTCCACATTGTGCTAGGTTCTGGAGATACATATAGAAAAATTATGACAGAATGAGCTCATATTCAAAATGGGTGGGAACAATACATATAGAAAAATTTAACTCCAAGGTTAAGTGGAAAGAACCCAATGTGATAAATACATTTTCTTTAAAATTAAACTAAAAAACTTATTATTTCTGATGCTGAATCATTTGTAGGCTATAAGAACTTTGGTGGCAAGAACTTAATTTTTCTCGTCTTCAGTATCAAGGGTTCCTGAGGAGTCAGGGATCACAGCACCTGCAGAGGAAGGCACCCCGTCACAATTCCACAAAAGTTGTTTTCCTAGACTGTGGTAACAGAGGCCAGGTAAAAGCAGGATCAATGATTGAGGAAGTAGAGAAAAGGAATAATTGCTATTCCCAATGTCTGAGAGCATTTAGTGGCAGTTGGTCAGTGGTTCATTTTAGTTTCAATAGGGATGTTGTATATTCTTTTTCTGCAAAGATTGCTTCCCTCCATTTTGGTTACAAGGGTGAAGATGGAGGCAGAACCGATAGTCTGTGGGGTGAAGGGGTGAATGGGGATGTAAGTAGACTGCCATTCTTAGGTTTTGGGGCTCTAAATACTGGGCTATCCCCACGATATTAAAGAAGGTGGTCGTTGAGGTGGGTACTTGTTTCCCTCAGGGAGCCTTGCCACATTCAATTTAGGGGGTTTGCCTGACTCATGAGTGGCAATTGGCAAACTGGTATTGGTGGTGGAGGAGATGGAAAACTGTTTCTCCATAAAGATTGCTCCCCTCCCCAACATGGTGCTGATGTGAGGAGCAGTGCTATTCCTAGGGGTTGTAGGCTTCTTGTCCACCAAAGGCAATTGCCATTGATGGTAGCAAGGATAGAAAACCCCTTCTTCACAAAGGTCACTCAATGATGGCTATAGAATCATCTAGTTCAACAGCTCCTCACTTTATATGGAGGAAATTGAGCCCCAGAAGAATTTTTGTTCATAAAGGTCTTTCCTTTAAACTTGAAGCTAAACCTCTCCATTTGTGTAGTCCCTCCATTTTTGAATATGAGCTCTTTAAAGGCTGGTTGTCTTATATTTATCTCTAGCACTTAGCACAATTAGGAAGGGGGGGAGATAACAAGTTTATGGTTTATTGTTCAGCAGTTATTCATTCATATCTGACTCTTTATGATCTCATTTGGGGTTTCCTTGGCAAAGATACCAGAGTGGTTTGTTCATTCTGCAGATCATTTTACAGAAAAAGAAAACTGACGCAAATAGATTTAGTAACTTGTCCAGTGTCACACAGCCAGTACATGTCTGAGGTCAGATTTGAACTCAAGAAGAGGTGTCTTCTTCACTCTAGGCCTGGCACTATCCACTGTACCACCTACCTGCTACATCAATAATACTTAAAACTTTTAAGTTTTTTGTACTATGCTTGACATATTACAATCACTCTATCAAAGAATCAATAATTCTAACTGTAGCTTCAAAGTTAAATTCAGCTGTTTTCTTTTAAGATTCTTATTTTTTCATTAGTAACAGCTGGAATTACAGATTTAGAATTTAGAACCACAATGGAGCTTAGAGGTCATCTATTTTAATCTTCTCATTTTACAAATGAGGGAACTGAGTCCCAAAGAGATTAAATGACAATCCCACACAAGTAGTAAGTGGCAGAGTTGGGATTCAAAACCAGATCTTATGACTTCAAATACTACATCATTTTCGAATGCACCACTCCCAAAATGAGTGGTTTATTGGTGTTTATGTATAACAGAAATTACTGACTGAGAAACAGTGAGTGGGATGTTTCACTATTATGTGAATGACATCTGTTTTCCTGCAATTTTGTTAAAAGTAATGCTACTGCCCTCTTTGTAGTGGCCAGAAACTGGAAACTGAATGGATGCCCATCAATTGGAGAATGTCTGAATAAACTGTGTTATATGACTGTTATGGAATATTATTGTTCTGTAAAAAATGACCAACAGGATGATTTCAGAAAGGCCTGGAGAGACTTACATGAACTGATGCTGAGTGAAATGAGCAGGACCAGAAGATCATTAAATACTTCAACAACAATACTATGATGATCAATTCTGATGGACAAGGCATTCCTCAACAATGAGATGAACCAAATCAGCTCTAATAGAGCAATAATGAATTGAACCAATTACACCCAGCGAAAGAACTCTGGGAAATAAGTATGAACCACTACATAGAATTCCCAATTCCTCTATTTTTGTCTGCCTACATTTCTGATTTCCTTCACAGGTTAATTGTACACTATTTCAAAGTCCGATTCTTTTTTAACAGCAAAACAACTGTTTGGACATGTATACATATATTGTATTTAACATATATAACATGTATTGGTCAACCTGCCATCTGGGGGAGAAAGTGGGGGGAAGGAAGGGAAAAATTGTAACAAAAGGTTTTGCAATTGTTCATGCTGAAAAATTACCCATGCATATATCTTGTAAATAAAAAGCTACAAAAAAAAAAAAAAAAAAAAAGAAAAAATTAACACCATTGCTTTCTATTATTGAAGGAATCCTACCTTAAAACCAGATCACCACTTAAAGTGGGCATTTTTCAATTTTCAAGGAATATTTCAAAGACCAGATATAAAGATATATAACTAAAATAAAATCTGAAAATTTTCAGATAAGTGTTATATCCTTGATTTGGGGACATATAAGATGAAGGTAAATATAGATTTAACTGAGTTCTAGATATAAATAAACATAACTAGGCATTGGAGGGAAACTTCAGAGTTTAGTAGAGTTTAGTTAGCACCATACTACATTATTAATGAAATAAAATTCAATTTATAAGAATTTTTATTTTAAAAAATTTTGGGGGACAGCTAGGTGGCACAGTGGATAGAACACTAACCTTGAAGTCAGGAGGGTCCGAGTTCAAATTTGATCTCAGACACTTAACACTTCCTACCTGTGTGATTCTGGGCAAGTCCCTTAATACCAATTGCCTCTGCAAGCAAAAAAAATTAAAATAAAATAAAATAAATAAATTGGGTGGTGGGAAAATAGAAAAAACAGTTGTCTCTTCCCAGATAAAATTAAGTGATTTATTCTTTAATCCTTTTTTTTTTTTTTAATTATACAGTATCAGGGACACTATTATCTTAAAAAAAAAAAAAAAAAGATAGGAGTTAGTGTTCTCTTCTTTAAATACACAAAAAGGACCTGTTTTGAGAGGAATCTCTTTCAATAGATTGTTATGTATCTTTTAGAAAATATGTTGTGAACTATTCCTGTTTCAGTTCTTAAAGGAAAAAAACTAAAGTTCTACATCATCTTGAATGAGATAAAGAGGAAAAAAATTTGAGTATTGCCAATTTTCAAGCAGAAAGAACTCTAAAAAAGAATACTAATCAGAAGATCTCTCCATATACATACTTTACTTTCCTCATATAAAAAAATGCTTCAGTTTTTTTTCCTTATTTATCAATTCTGTTTTGATTGTGAATTCTAATATGTTGTACTGGCAGAGATGTACAAAAGAACAGATCCTGAGCCAATATTTATGGCTAAAGATCTAGATTTGGAATAAATGATCAATGACTCACTAAAATCTGACAATGCTTCTAATACACCATCATTAGACAGCTACACAAGAATAAGCTTCAGAGAATAACACAATCCTTTCATATAATGATTGATAAAATGAAAATGGCCAACATCAAGTCCTAAATTGTGTGAAAGAAACAAATAACAGTTTAGACTGGGGGGAAATAGCTTTCAGTAATTTCAATCAATTTATTAAGCACTACACTTTTTTGTCATAAATCACTTTTTGTCCTCCTTCAGGATACTAAGAGAATTAATATGAACAATATATAAAACCCTAGGAGGATATAATTTATTTCTCTCCCTAAAAGAAAAGGCCAGTTTATATATATGGGTGTGTGTGTGTGTGTGTGTCTATTTGATATATTTAAAATCCTGACATATTTTATACAAATTATGAAATTAACATTCCTTACATGGTTCCTGCATTTTCATCTGACATCAGAGATCTACCAAGGCAGCTAGCAAGGTGATACTTAAAGATAAGCCATAGAACACCTACCTTTATAGCTCCCTATTAACACATGCTAGACAAAAAGAACCTATTCTCATTAAAATACCTAATTCAAATAGCCTAAGTAGTGCCTAACTACATTTGAGATCCAAGCCTGACTCTCTGCTCAGTGTTCTTTTACTTAAGCAATTCATAATGTGTGGGGTAGGACTGGGTAATACAAACTAAGCAAACACTACATTATCCTACATTCTATGGCCTGAAATCCGAAACCACATCTTGCTTATTATTACTTTGTCCCCAAGGAGGTATGTGGCCAAAACCCGAAAAGACGGAAGTGAAAGGAGAAAGAACTGTTTTTAACAAAAGCCTTATAGTTATAGAATATAATTTCTTAAAAGAGAACATTTTATTACTCAAAAGCATGACTGAGCTGTAACGGTATAAACTATTAATTCTGTCACTTAGTGATGGTAACATAATTTCTTCCAAAATAATAAAATTTAGCAACTCACAGTTCAATCAGATAAAAAAGATGCCACACTCAAAGGATGAATACACATTTCAATCTTTAAAAAGAAAACTATTAACCACATTATTAATATAATTTTAGTAAGTCCTGGCTTCAGAGTTAAGAGGAAAGGGTTCATGCTGGATACAAAATGAATTCACATAAATCCTCAGCATTTTTATACATCACCAACAAAATCTAATAGCAAGAGATACACAATCAAATTCCATTCAAAACAACTGTCGAGAGTATAAAATATTTGGGAATCCATCTACCAAAGAAAAGTCAGGAATTATATGAGCAAAATTACAAAACACTTGCCACAAAAAAAAAAAAAAAGATTTAAATAATTGGAAAGACATTAAGTGATCTTGGATAGGCCGAGCGAATATAATAAAGATGACAATACTATATTATCCCAATCAGACTCTCAAGAAACTATTTTAATGACCTAGAAAAAAAATAACAAAAAAATTCATATGGAAGAACAAAAAGTACAGAATTTCAAGAGAATTAATGAAAAACAAAAAAATCAAATGAAGGTGGCTTAGCTGTACCTGATCTAAAACTATATATAAAGCAGCAGTTACCAAAACCATTTGGTATTGGCTAAGAAATAGACTTGTTGATCAGTGAAAAGGGTTAGGTTCACAGGACAAAATAGTGAACAATTATAGCAATCTAGTGTTTGACAAACCCAAAGATCCCAACTTGTGGGATAAGAATTCATTATTTGACAAAAACTGTTGGGAAAACTGGGAAATTAGTATGGCAGAAATTAGATATGGACCCACACATAACACCATATACCAAGATAAGATCAAAATGGGTCCACGATTTAGGAATAAAGAATGAGAACAGAAATAAATCAGAGGAACATAGGATAGTTTACCTCTCAGACTTGTGGAGGAGGAAGGAATTTGTGACCAAAGGAGAACTAGAGATCATTATTAATCACAAAATAGAAAAATTTGATTACACCAAATTAAAAGCTGTTGTACAAACAAAACTAATGCAAACAAGATTAGAAGGGAAGTAGCAAATTGGGAAAATATTGTTACAGTTAAAGGTTCTGAGAAAGGCCTCCCAAAACATATAGAGAACTGACTCTAATTTATAAGAAATCAAACCATTCTCCAATTGATAAATGGTCAAAGGATATGAACAATTTTCAGATGATGAAATTGTAACTATTTCCACTCATATGAAAGTGTTCCAAATCACTATTGAGCAAAGAAATGCAAATTAAGAGAACTCTGAGATACCACTACACACCTGTCAGATTGGCTAAGACGACAGGAAAAGATAATGATGAATATTGGAGGGGATGTGGGAAAACTGGGACACTGATGCATTGTTGGTGGAGTTGTGAAAGAATCCAACTATTCTGGAGAGCAATTTGGAATTATGCCCAAAAAGTTATCAAACTGTGCATACCCTTTGATCCAGCAATGTTACTACTGGGCTTATATCCCAAAGAAATACTAAAGAAGGGAAAGGGACCTGTATGTGCCAAAATGTTTGTGGCAGCCCTTTTTGTAGTGGCTAGAAACTGGAAAATGAATGGATGCCTATCAATTGGAGAATGGTTGGGTAAATTATGGTATATGAATGTTATAGAATATTGCTCTGTAAGAAATGACCAGCAGGATGAATACAGAAAGGCTTGGAGAGACTTACATCAACTGATGCTGAGTGAAATGAGCAGAACCAGGAGATCATTATACACTTCAACAATGATACTGCATGAAGATGTATTCTGATTGAAGTAGATATCTTCAACATAGAGAAGATCTAATTCAGTTCCAGTTGATCAATGATGGACAGAATCAGCTACACCCAGAGAAGGAACACTGGGAATTGAGTGTAAACTGTTTGCAATATTGTCTTTCTACCCAGGTTACTTTTACCTTCTGAATCTAATTCTTACAGTGCAACAAGAAATTCGGTTTTACACACATATATTGTATCTAGGATATACTGTAACACATTTAACATGTATGGGATTGCCTGTCATCTAGGGGAGGGGGTAGAGGAAAATTTGTAAAAGAAGTGAGTACAAAGGATAATGGTATAAAAAAATTACTCATGCATATGTACTGTCAAAAAAAATTATAATAAAATTAATTTTAAAAAAAGAGGAAAGGGTTCAAATATCAGCTATTTTTTATTAACATTAATTATTATTATTTATTAGGTGGGTGACTGAACAAATAAAAAAGATATTGCCAAGATTTCAAGTATGAGTGATTGAAAAGTGAAATTATAAGTAGAAAACAGGAAGATTTGATGAAAGGATCTATTTGGTAAAAAAGGTGATAAATGCTGACAAGATGAGTTTGAGGGGAGGGGGAAGTTCAGGTGAAGATAGATACTTTAAGGATGAAAATGTGGGTCTGGCACTTAGGAGACAAGAGTTGGAGAAATAAATTTTGAAGTCATCAACAAAGAAGTTATTTGAAGCTATGAGAGGGGAAGAGATAGGGATGGGCAAAAACTAAAACCTTGGTAGGTACCAGGAGTTAGGAAAGACAGAACAGTAAAAGTAGGAGAATCATGACTGAATGTGGTATTATGGAAAGCAATGTGAGAGATATTATCAAGATGGATGGGATATTACTGACAATAAGACTGGGAGATAAGGACAGACAAAAAATCTACTAATTATGTCACTAGTGATTTTTGAGAGAGTATGGAAATTGTTTTGATCAACATAAAACATATCAGTATGGCTAAAAAGAGAGGTATCTAACATTCTTTTTAATACTGGGCACATATGACTACTTAAGCTTTGGTCTGTTTTGAATATAGAGCCTGATCTCTTTATATTTAACTCTCTGCCTAATGTTTCAAAATGACCATATATGACTGAAGAATATCACTGATTAGACTGTTTCAACCTATTAAATGATAGGAAACAGCAGTATCGCTTTATTTAAAAATTATTTTAAGTAAACTAAGCTTTATTCATTCTGTGGGTAATGGATGCCACTTTAGATTAGCAAATTTAGATTGCTTTGCAGCATAGTGCTAAAGCACACTACTTTTATTTACTTATTTATTTATTTTGCATTTTTCCAAATTATCCCCTCCCTCCCTCCCCCCAATGACAGGTAATCCCATACATTTTACATGTGTTACAATATAACCTAGATACAATATATGTGTGTAAATACCATTTTCTTGTTGCACATTAATTGTTAGCTTCCGAAGGCATAAGTAACCTGGGTAGATAGACAGTAGTGCTAACAATTTACATTCACTTCCCAGTATTCCTTCTCTGGGTGTAGTTATTTCTGTCCATCATTGATCAACTGGAAATGAGTTGGATCTTCTTTATGTTGAAGATTTCCACTTCCATCAGAATACATCCTCATACAGTATTGTTGTTGAAGTGTATAGTGATCTTCTGGTTCTGCTCATTTCACTCAGCAACAGTTGATTTAAGTCTCTCCAAGGCTCTCTGTATTCCTCCTGCTGGTCATTTCTTACAGAGCAATAATATTCCATAACCTTCATATACCACAATTTACCCAACCATTCTCCAATTGATGGACATCCATTCAACTTCCAGTTTCTAGCCACTACGAAAAGAGCTGCCACAAACATTTTGGCACATACAGGTCCCTTTCTGCTCTTTAGTATTTCTTTGGGATATAATCCCAATAACAGCAATGCTGGGTCAAAGGGTATGCACAGTTTGATAACTTTTTGGGCATAGTTCCAAATTGCTCTCCAGAATGGCTGGATTCTTTCACAACTCCACCAACAATGTATCAGTGTCCCAGTTTTCCCATATCCCCTCCAACATTCATCATTATTTGTTCCTGTCATCTTAGCCAATCTGACAGGTGAGCACACTACTTTTATCCAATTACTGTAAAACACCTAGCCCAATGGAATATGTTTCAAGCCCAGTAAATATATTTTCAAAAATTATGCACAATTATGTTCTAGGACTTTATTATTAGTGAAGCTGTCTCATCATTTGATATCAAGTATGGCTAATGAGTAAATTGCTCAAGAAACCAGATGAGAGGTCTAAGACTCACAGGAAAAAAAAAGAAGAAGAAAACAGCTGCTATTAACTTTTTGAGGCCAGTCTCCTCAATAGCTTACTACACAGGTTTTCTGAATTTAGTGCAAAGTATGCACAAATTCTCTAGCTTCAGATGCTTATCAACAACTAAATACAGTACAAAATTAAAATTCTATTACATATTTCAGAGTTATATTTATGCTGAACTCCTTGGCTATTTTATTTTTCTTAATGAAATATAATTGGAAAATCTAAGTTAAGAAAATCTCATACAAACTGAGTGTATATTACCATTCTGTCTTTGGAGTAAAAGCTCAGATTAATATTTATATAGAAAAAGATCAAGCTGTAATTCCATTCTTTTCTTTTCTGATAAAGGCCCTGATTATTTATTAAACAAACAAACAAACAAAAAACCTTACCTTATTCACCATACTATGACTGTGGCAAAATATGCCAAGCCCAGAAGCATCCTCTATAGCAAATGGCCTGAATCTTTGTTCTCTACTCTTGTATACTGTCTTGTCAAAGAGTTTTGTGATTGACAAAATAAAACAACAAATAACCCCTTAGTTTTCTTTCTTCCATCATGTACATATAGTGTGTCATCTGAGTAACTAAGGGACAACTTTTAATACTTAGGAAAAGTCCTTGCACATTAGAGGAATGGAAAAAAAAATATTTGTTGAATTAGTCATCACACATAGACTAAATGGTTGAAGAAATGCAAATGAAAGGAAAAGTACTATATATAATATGGAAAGAGAGAGATGAAGAAAAAGAGTGCTAAAGATCAAAAGAAAATAATTCAAAAGAGACAGATGGGGAAGTAAACTCTTAACTGGCATTTTATTTGGGTTTCTTAAAATATAGGAATGATGAGTTCTTGGAAGGGAAGTAATACACCTTAAAGTGGGTAAGAATGCATTTGTCTAGAGTTTTGTAAATCTAATCAAATGGGCTTTAAAGGGAAAAGAAAGGAGAACGTAAACTGGCTAACTATATTTATCAAGTTAGATTTCATCAGAAACAGCTACAATATAAGGAAAAGCAACAGAAATGGGCAGAAATTCTTGAGAAAATCTACAAAAGTAACTGGCAATAAAACCTGGTTTCCTGGGTATCTATATGTAAATGGACATCCTAGTGAAGTAGAGATCCTAACAAAGAGGCAAATTTGACTCAAGTAGTATTACAGAGATTTGGCAAAATGGAACCTATTCTATGGGCTGGGATCTGGTTCTGGAAGGGTAACATTTATTCAAATGTTATCAATCATATAATCTAAATATAAAAAGTTACACCATAAATTAGAAAAGGAAAGGAGATACTATCCACTTGTCCAAATTCTACTTCTTTTCTAATCCAGGATTACTTATTTTAATTCTTTACATTTTTCTTTTTTTATCTTTAATCTTGTTTAATATTTTTCCCAGTTACATTTAAAACATTTTTTTTAAACTTTTGAATTCCAGATTCTCTCCTTTATCCCTACCCCCAGTTTCCATTAAGAAACCACATGTAAAGGGTTTTTGTTTGTTTGTTTTTGTTTTGTTTGTTTGTTTTTGCTGAGGCAAGTGGAATTAAGTGATTTGTCCAGGATCACATAGCTATGAAGTATTAAGTGTCTGAGGCCAGATATGAACTCAGGTCCTCCTGACTTCAGAGCAGGTGCTTTATCCACTGTGCCATCTAGCTGCCAAAACCATATATGAAGTTATGCAAAATATTTCCATAAGTAATGTTGTGAAAACATAGATCTCCCACCCTTAAAAAACAAAACAAAAAAAACAAACCCAAAACCAAAACAAACACCAACCAAAAAAAAAAAAAACAAAAAAACAAAACTCTCAAGAAAAATAAAGTTTCAAAAAACTACATTGATATGAGCTACAATGAGCTTAGGACTTTTCATCAAAAACCGAACAGCAAAATCATTTCCAGCTGTTTATCACAGAACATTGTTCATTTAGATTATGAGTTTTACTGCCACAGAATTGGGCAAATAAATCTTCATTGATGGTGCTTTCCCCTTTTCACTTTTGATGCTAGTAACTTTTTCTTTCTTTCTTTCTTTCTTTCTTTCTTTCTTTCTTTCTTTCTTTCTTTCTTTCTTAAATCAAGTTTAACCAATGGTTGGTTATTGTTTGTTTGTTTTTTTCATAAAATAGAACCTACTTTTAGTTTTAGAAAAAAAAATTTTTTTTGCTTTCAGTTTTGTTAATCTCTTCTTCAATTTTGGTGTTTTTTTTTTTTTTTTTAGTTACATGCCCAATTCATTGATTTGCTCAGTGAAACTCACATCAACATTTATAAAGGAAAAGACCATATTTATTTTGTACTTAGATTTATCTATCTCTGAGAAAAAAGTTAAAAAGTTCCCTGCTAGAATAGTTTTACTATTTTTACCTATAATTAATTTATCTACTCTTTAAAAAATTTAGACACTATGCCATTTAGTACATATATCTTTAGTATTAATATAACTTAATTGTCTATGGTTCCTTTTCACAAGATGTAATTTTCCTACTTATCCCTTTTACTTAGGCCTTTTTCTTCTTCTTCTTCTTCTTCTTTTTTTTTTTTGCTTTTGCTTTTGCTTTGTCTCAGATCATGGTTGGTATTCCTCCCTTTTAAAATTTCAACTTAAGCAAAATAGCTTCTACTTCAGTCTCATCTTTTTGTGCTTTTCTGTTTCAAGTATGTTTCCTTGTCAACACAATGTTGGATTCTGCTTTCTAATCCATTCTACAATCTGTTTCTTTTTTTACATATGAGTTCATCCCATTCACCAGCATTACTACTAATTATGCATTTTCTTATAGCCTATTTTCTTCTATGTATGTCTTTTTATCCTTTTTCTACTCTTTCACTTCTGAGACCTGCTCTCCCTAATTTCTTTATCCCTTCTCTTTGTAGTTCCTTGTTGCCTAAGAGATTATTACCAATTATTTTTTTCCCCTTTTTGAGCCAAATTAGATGTTAATTTGGTCCAAGCACTGCCTCATCCACCTATTTTCCCTTCCACTGTAAAAGCTCTTCTTTACACAACTTAAAAAAAAAAAAAAAATATATATATATATATGTATATATATGTAATACACACACATTATATATGTATAAAAGTTTATCCCACTTACATGTCAAGACAATTTTTAGCACTTATTGTTACAATTACTTTATTTTTTTATTTTTTTCTGAGGCTGAGGTTAAGTGACTTGCCCAGGAAGTGTTAAGTGTCTTGAGACCACATTTGAACTGGGGTCCTCCTGAATTCAAGGCTGGGGCTCTATCCACTGCGTCACCTAGCTGCCCCCTGTTACAATTATTTTAGTTCAAAATTTCTACCTCTTCTTTTAAAAAGTATTTGGTATACATGTACTATCACATAAAACATAGTTCCCTTGCAAACGTTTTATAATTTGTCTCTATTTTTCCTCTCCTCCCCCTTTCTCATCTTTCTCATTTTTTATATCATCCCATTTCATTCCCGTATCTACCTTTGTAGCATCTTTCTGACAATGATAAATTTAAAAGATACATGTATCATATTCCCATGTAGAAAGGGAAACAATTTAACCATATTGAGTCCTTTATTTCTCTTTCATGTTTATCTTTTTAGGCTTTTCAGTCCTGTGTTTCAAAGTCAGCTTTTCTATTTAGCTCTGTTCTTTCTATTTAAAATGCTTAAAAGTTTTCTATTTCATTAATAACCATTTTCTTAATTTGAAGAATTATATTCAGTTTTGCTAGGCAGATTATTCTTGGCTATAATCACTGCTCTTTTGCCTTCTGGAATATATTCCAAGATCCCTGCTCCTTCAATATGGTAGCTGCTAAATCTTATGCAATCATATGGTTCCAAAATTGTTTTATTCCTTCTTGAAACATTTTCTTTTTGATCTAGGACCTCTGGAATTTGACCAACATTCCTGGGAGTTTTTTTTTAGGTGATGATTGGTGGATTTTTTCAATGTTTATTTTACTTTCTGGTTTTAGGACATCAGTGCAATTTTCCTTGATAATCATTTCTTGAAATGTGATGTCCCGGCTCTTTCTTTGATCGTGGATTTCAGATTCAAAATTGGTCTTCAGAATAGTTGAATCTGTTCACAACACTTCTCTAAATTTTGCTCTCTCCATTTGCTTCCAGGGCCTTTATTTATCCATCCATCCATCCATCCATCATCTATTAAACAATAGCTATGTGCTAGGAACTTTGCCAATATGATTTTTAAAATTTATTTATTTTATTATAGCTTTTTATTTACAAGATAAATGTATGGGTAATTTTTCAGCATTGACAATTGCAAAACCTTTTGTTCCAACTTTTCCCCTCCTTCCCCCAGATGGCAGGTTGACCACGACATGTTAAATATGTTAAAGGATAAGTTAAATACAATATATGTATACATGTCCATATAGTTATTTTGCTGTACAAAAAGAATCAGACATTGAAATAGTATACAATTAGCCTGTGAAGGAAATCAAAAATGCAGGTGGACAAAAATATAGGGACTGGGAATTCTATGTAGTGGTTCATAGTCATCTCCCAGAGTTCTTTCGCTGGGTATAACTGGTTCAAATCATTACTGCTCTATTGGAACTGATTTGGTTCATCTCATGGTTGAAAATGGCCACATCCATCAGAATTGATCATCATATAGTATTGTTGAAGTATACAACAATCTCCTAGTCCTACTCATTTCACTCAGCATCAGTTCAGCATCAGCTACCTACTTCATTCAAAAGAAAAAAAAGAAAGAAAAAAAGTCTGTCCAGGCCGTTCTGAAATCATCCTGTTAAACCCCTCTTACTCTTAAAAGTTTTCAAAGATCTGATCATCAAATTGTCATCATCCTGGACTGAAGGGTGGTCCCTAATGAATCTCTTTCATCTTCAGAATACTTTTTTCTTTCTAGACTTTTCCCTTTGTTTCTCCCCAGACCTTTCTAAAAGCTCCTTTTCAGTCTTCTGGACCTTAAAAGTTAATGATTTCCCAAAGCTGTTCTCAGCTAGGCTTTCACACAAAGCTTCACTTATACAAGGAATTATTAATCTGGGATTCACGAACTCAGTTTAAAAAAAAAAAACAAAAACAAAACATTTTAACATAACTGGCTCCTTTTGTAATTTTATGAAATTTATTTTATGCATTTAAAAATATTTTGGAGAAAGGTTCCAAAGGCTTCACCAGACCATCCAAAATTAAACTTTTCTCTTCATTCCCCACCTGTTCTTTCTTCTGACCTTCCTATTTCTGCTAATGGTCTCATGTTTGAAACATGTTACTTCTGTATCTTCTCTTTTCACTTCTCACATCTGATCACTGGGTAAGTTCATACATTAGCAATCTCTTTCAAATCCGTCTTATACTATGTATTCCCACTGATACCATCCTGTTTCAGGTATTTACTGTTTCCTAACTGAACTAATGTAAAAAAAGTTTTTAACCAATCCTCTAACACACATAAACTTTCACCATTTCAGAGCTTCCTCCTTTTTTGCTGTTAGATTAGCTTTCTTTTTGCAAAGATCTAATCTTGTCACTCTTTTGCTATAGTTTCCAATTATTCTGTGGTCCATCAAATAAACTTCAACTTTCTTAGCCTGCAATTCAAGCCCTAAACAACATTCCTGGACTATCTGTTATCTTTGCAATGCTTTTCTCATCTCTATGCCTTTGCTCATATATTGATGTATTATAGTAGTTTATATTACATCTTCTATTGAACTAAAGATCAATGAGAGTAAGAACTCTTGTAAAGTACTTTATATAATCATTTATTAAATATATTTGAATTTACTTAAGGATATTTAATATTTATATATTTCCTAGTTACTGCCTCAGTCACTATATTCATTTATCATAAGAAAACTGAAGCAAAGAATCTTGATCTAATATATAATTGAACTACATAACTGAATATTCTAATTAATAAGTTGTTCTTTTCATCAAATCTGTTGGCAAGAATATGGTCAAAGACTTTACAATTAATAAGGATATTCACATGAAATGGGCTTGTACCAAAAAATCCTGTTTTGAGGAACATAGTAAAACTCTTACAAGTTCTAGAATTCAGTATTGCTCTTTGCCATGCTCTCTCTTGTCTATCAATTTGTGGGTAGGTAGGAAAAAACTAAGATATTTAGTACAAAATGTAAAGCAGAAGGAAAGTTTTAGACAGCAAAAACTGTGGTGTTCACTTATATTTGTTCTGTAGAAACAGTTTTCACTAAAGGAACATAAATTGAAGCATTTTCATCTATTCCTCATATTCAGTGAATACGGTATTGTTCTCAGAATACAATAAATCCGGCATTATAACTTATCAAAACTTAAAATTTTAGCATTTTTTCTTAATAATAGCTCTTTTGCCATTAAGAACCATAAACAAAATGATTTTATCTACTCCATTTTTCTCAGAACATTGAGCATGAGATATGGTTATGAAAGGTATCACTTCCTTAATATTTAGAACTTTTGTAAAAATTACCCAAGGAGACACATTTGAAAGAACATTATATCAGGAGTTTGTTTTCAGTTGATCATCTGGCATGATTAAGTCATTTTTTTCTGTCCATTTCCAGCTAAAAATAAAAAAAATTTTAAAGTAGTTTTGATTTATATTGATGTTTAATTTACAAAGTTGTCAATATGGAATGGTTCTAACACACACACACACACACACAAATATAGAATGCCAATATTAATCTTATATTTTTCCAAGACTAGTTTTGTAATACTGTAATTTGGGGCAGGAGACACACAATTTAACATATGGTATAATATGTATTATAATGGAATTTTATTATGAAATCCATGCCATAAAAAAGTAACTAATGTAAGGTCCAAAGTACAGCAATCTAATTTAACAAGTTCTACTAATTTGGTGAAAATTTATATGGTGTAAAAGAATGAGCACTGGTCTTAATTAAGTCAGATTCAAATCTCAAGTAACACTGTGAAACAGTGCAATTCACACTCCAGTTATCTTTAAAACTGAGATTATTTCTGTACTACCTACTTCATAAAGTTATTTTGATAAGAGGACTTTGTAAATTTTAAAGTGCTATTGTAGCTAGGTGGCTCAATGGATAGAGCACAGGGCCTGGAATCAGGAAGATCTGAGTTCAAATCTGAATTCAGACATCAAATTCAGAGCCTCAGTCTGCTCATCTGTAAAATGAGTTACAGAAGATAATGGCAAATCACTCCACTATTTTTGCCAAGAAAATCCCAAATGGGGACACAAATGAATAAACAACAAGGAATAGGAAAATAATTTTACTGAAGCAGATCAAGATCTCTTTACAGCTATTATTACTACCTAATTCTGATTGCTTATACTTCATCAATGTGAACAGGGTCAAGAATGCTCTTCAAGCAACAAATCAACTGGCTTTATTTTCATAATTTGTTAATATAATGTGTAATTTAATTCTCATATGCAATGAAAACCAGACTATAACACAAACCAACAAATCTTTTTCCTTAATAGGACATTTCTATAGAAGGATCTGTGATAAGTAATTACATGCTAACATATCTTACTGCTAAAGGCTTAAAATATCAAGGCCTGTCACTTTGCTATATGGTCCTTTCCTATTAAAATAAACATCAAATAAACAATCATAAAACAGGAAATAACAGAAATGTAATTAAACATGTAGTATGATGTCTTATGAAGTTAAGAAAAGAAACATTTGTTCTATGTTAAAGGACAATTTAAACTTAGTTTTCAAACTTTATTTCTTTAACTACTATGGCTTTTTCTGGAAGAAATAAAAAGCTGAAATGATATGAGGTGACAAATGACACTTTTATCAAGGATAACTTTATCCATCTTTTTGGTTCCAAGCTTTTGATTCTTAAATATTAACCAAGAGGAAACTGTTAGGATTTATGGATTAGGATTTATTATGCCAAGATAAATTCTTTTTTAAAGAGTTGAGGCAATTTTGGGGGGATGTGGTGGGAAGGAAGGTATGATATAACTATCTGGACAACTGAAATTTTTCATCCACTCAATTTTTCCTATGTAAACTGCTTAATGGATTGCTTTTAAGTAAACATTTAAGATAGCTCCTAGGCTGCTCATTGGTGATTCTGGCTGGGATCACCATACCCTAAAGAATCCCAGCTACATAATTCACCATTAATTTCCTTTCCTACCTGCAACACCTCCATACCAGCTGCCATATCCCCTGACAGGCATCCCTCTCTTTAACTAGTTATGTTTTGTTCTATACTGTGTGAATGTAAACTAGAAGGGACTGTCTTGTTCCCTTATTTTTGTATCCCCATCACTTAGTATTCAGTGCTGGCACATAGAAAATGGTTAATAAATGTTTTTATCTATCTCATTTGGATCTGCTGTGGAGAGCATAGGTTCTGCAAGTTTGAATGGCTGGTTTTGAGACCTGCCTCTGATGCTTACCTGTAATCTTGAACAAGTTACTTAGCCTCCTATGCCTTAGTTTTCTCATCTGTAAAATAAGGCACAAAAGCTGAATCTGAGGTTCCATCTGGTTTTAGGTCTACAATTACATATTTTCACTAAAAAGACAGTGTACTGTTCTGAGTCTTGAGGTACTACATTATTTCTGAATGGGAGATTCTGAGGGACTTTACCATCAACAGGGCTTCCCTATTCCATTTGGATCTTGAGGAGAAAGATCCTTCCTTCATGATAACATCAAATGGCTTTGTCAACAGAAACTCTCCAACTGACACAGTTATGAATCTGATCCAATGGACAGTGTTTGCAGTAAATATTTAATACAACATTGTGCAAATAAGATCAAATTTGAATTCACTGGAGTTAAAATAACATGGGTGCAAACTTTCATCCTCACTATCAACTGAACTAAGTTCATGAAACAGATTGAGTTGTGCTGCTAGCTAGACTGCATCTGAATTTGAAACAGAAATTCAAAGTTGAGCAATCTTATTTTGAAAGTTTAAAGTATCATGATGTCTATTACATTTCTCAATGTCATTCATTTGTTATCACAACATACAATTCAACTTTTAAAAATAGAAATAACTAAAATAATTATAGATCATATTTATAATTTTCAACAATGAAATTTTAAATTGTCTTAATTTCTTATTGTTTCTAATTTTCTAAATAAAATGACATCCTTTTAAAAAAGAGAAAATTTACTATAATTACAGAAACTAGTATAAGCAGAAACAATTCAAAGTAATGAAATATCGGAAGCACAGGGACACAAACAGAAAGCCCAAATCTATGAAACAATGTACTATTCTTATCACTGGAATTACTGTGGCCGATGGAGGAAAAAAAAAGGTAGTTGTGGCCTTTAATATAGGATCAGAGATTTAAAGAAGGAAGGGTCCTTAGAAAATACAAATATTCTCATTAAAAAAAAAATTCCATAAATAAAATTTCCCAATAATATAGCAAGACAATTTTAGCACATATTTTTAACAAAATTTTTAATTACAAATTTTTCTCCCTTTTCCGAAAATGATAGACAATTTGACATGTTTATACATGCATTATCATATAAAACATAGTTCCACATTAGTCAAAGTTGTGGGGGGAAAAAATAGATCAAAAGGGAAAAGAATCCCACAAAAAAGAATCAAGTAAAAAAAAAATTCACTTTAATCTTTATTCAATTCTTTATCTGAATGTAAAGTCCTTTCTACTTGTCTTGGATCATTGTTTTGTTGAGAAGAGCCAAGTTATGCTTTTATAGTTAATTATTACGCAATGTTGCTGATACTGTACTATTATTTTCTGGTTCTGCTCATTTTACTTTGTAGCCATTTATACAAGTCTTTCCAGGTTTTCTGAAGTCTTCTTGTTCATTATTCTTCATTGAACAACAGTATTCCAATTACATTCATATACCACAACTTCTTCAGCCATTCCACAACTGATGGGTATCCCTTCAGTTTTCTATTTTGCCATCATGAAAGAGATGCCACAAATATTTTTGTACACGTAAATTCTTCTACCTCTTAGGGATAAGGACTAAGTAGTGGTATTGCTGGATCAAAGGGTATGCAGATTTGCTCTTTGGGCACAGTTCCATATTGCTTTTTAGAATGGTCAGATCAGCTCACAATTCCACCAACAATACATTAATGTCCTAATTTCCCCATATCCTCTTCTACATTTGTCCTTCTTTTTGTGCGTGTGTGATATTAGCCAATCTGATAGATGTGAACTGATCAGAGTTATTTTGATTTGTATTTCTCTAATCAAAAGAAACACTTCATATGCTTATAGCTTTGATTTCTTCATATAAAAAAGCCTATTAATATCATTTGATCATTTATCAATTGGGGAAATGGATTGTGCTCTTATAAAGTATATATATTTGAGAAATGAGATCTTTATCAGTTATTTACTGTAAAAATTGTTTCCCATTTGGAACACAAGCTTTTACAAGAGTGAATGTCGAAAAGTTGTGTCTCAGCTTTCTTTCTAATTTTGCTTGCAATGGTTTTGTTTGTGCAAAAACTTTTTAATAGAATCAAAATTATCAAATTTACACTTCATATAGCTTTCTCTTATTTAGTCACAATTTTTCACTAATAGCATGTTCAATGTCTTTTTCTAAGGTAGAGTTAAGCATTTTATTTTATTTTCTGTTAATTTATTTATGTGAATTTATGTTTATATAAATATTAATTGATTTTGCTCAGGCTGCTAGCTTGTCACATAATTGGGTAAAACATTTCTTAATGTTACTTAAATTTCTTATTAATTGGCGGTGATTTCATCCTTTCCATTTTTCATACAGGATATTTGGTTTTTTTAAATTAATAAAATTAACCAATGGCTTATCTATCTCAGCCTGTTTAAGTTCCTTCCCCTTCCTCTCCCCCTGCACCCATAAAACCAGTTCTTAGATTTATTTATTAGCCCAATAGTTTTTTTTGGTTGTTTTTTACTTTTAGTCTTATTAAATCTCACCTCTGATTTTCAAGATTTCCAATTTGGTGCTACAGTTTTTGTGCACATTTTTAATGTGTTCTTTTTTTTTTTTTAAGTTTTTAAAGTTATATGCTCAATGCATTGCATCTGTTCTTTTTCTATTTTACTGATATAAAAATTTAGAAAAATAAAATTTCCCTGAAGTACAGCTTCAGCTACAATTCATAAATTCTGGTATGTTGTCTCGTTGTCATTCTCTTTAAAGAAATTGTTTCTAATTTGTTCTTTGACTTACTATTTAGGATTAGATTATTTAGCTTCCAATAAATTTTTAATCTCTTCCCAATCTCCTTTGTTGAATGTAACTTTTGTTGCATGATTCAAAAAGAATAGATTTAATATTTCTGCCTTTCTAATTTGATTTTGAGGTTTTTAATACGTAGATACTTTTTGTGTAGGTGTCATATGCTGGGAAAAAGGTATATCCCTTTCTGTTCACATTCAGTTTTCTCCAGAGGAATATTTAAAATTTTAATACTTTATTTACCTCTTTAGTTCTCTTGTTTAATTTTTGGTTGGATTTATCAAGTTCTGAGAGGCAACAGTTAAGGTCCCTCACTAGTATAATTTTGCTGTCCATGTTCATGTCTCCAGCCTCTTACCTTTATTGCTTCAAGTATGTTTCTTGTAAACAACATATTGTAGGATTCTGTTTTTTGATTCACTCTGAAATTCATTTCTGTTTTATGGGAAAATTCATCATTCACCTTTACAGTTATGATTACTAACCGTTCTCTGTTCTATTCTTCCTCCTGTTGTCCTCTTTCTCCTTTCACCCTCTCTCCTTCCCAGTGTTTTGCTTCTGTCTTACCATCTCCTCTGAGCTGCTCCCCTTTCTATAGTCTCTTCTACTTTAATTAATCTCTTATTTCCATCAGATAAGACATATTTCTATATTTAAGTGACAATGTATATTATTTCTTCTTTGAGCCAATATTGACTAGTCTACTCGATAAGTTTTTCATGCCTCTTCATTTGAAATTATACCATTCTACCTTTCTTCCCTTCCTTCTCCACCTAGTATACTCTTCTTTCTCATTCCTTAATGTCTGTCATTCCTTCAAATGCACCTTAAATCCATACCCTCTATGTATATTTCTTCTAGCTATACTATTAGTGATATAATTTTTAAGAATTACCTGTATCATCTTCCCATGTGCAAATGTATAAGCAGTTTAGCTCTACTGAATCTCGTTTTCTTTTCCCTTCTGAATCTAATTATGCTTTTCTTGAGTCTTAAGTTGAAAGTCAAAGTCTTTTATTTAGTTCTGGTCTTCCCTTATGAAAGTTTGAAATCCCTGTATTTTGTTGAATGACCATTCCCCTTTGTATTATGCTTAATTATGCTGGATAAATGATTCTTTATCGTAGTTCTAGATCCTTTGCCTTACAGAATAGCATGTTCCTATAACTTTGCTGTTCAGCTTTAATAATTTTCTTGCCACTTGTAATTTTTTTTCTTGAACATCAGTTCATGCTTCGGAAATTTAGCTATACTGTTTCTTGGAATTTTTATTTGGGGAGCTCTTTTCTGAGTTTATTAGTGGATTTTTTCAATGCCTATTTTGCCCTCTGCTCCAGGACAACAGAACAGTTTTTCTTGATAATTTCTAAAAAGATGCTGTCCACGTTCTCCTTTTGATTATGGCTTTCAGGTAATTCAATGATTTTGATATTGTCTTTCTTCAATCTAATTTCTAGGTCAGCTGTTTTTGCCCATTAAAGCATTTTCTTTCACTTTTTCATTCTTTTGAATGTGTTTGACTCTTGAGATCTCATATAATTATTAGCTTCCACTTGTTGAATTTCTAACTTTTTAGGTGTTATTTTCCTCAATTAGCTTTTGTACTTTTTTCCTTCTGGTCAACTATACTCTTTAAGGAATTGTTTTCTTCAGTGGATTTTTGTATTTCCTTTTTCCTTTGGCTAATTCTAATTTTTTTTAAAGGCAGTTTTCCAAGCTTATGACTCTTTCTTCATAATTCTCTTGTATTACTCATTTCTTTTCCCAATTTTTCTTCTGACTCTCCATAAGTTCTTTGGGCTTGAGACAACTTCCCATTTTAATTTGGCGTTTTGAAATTATTGTACTCTTCTGAGTTTGTATCTTTGTCTTCCCTGTCACCAAAATTAACTTTTTATGGTCAGATTCCTTTTTCCTTGTGTTTTGCTTGTTGTTGGGTTTTTTGGGGGGGGAAGAGGGAGAAGAGGCTTTCCCCTTTCTTTGAAATTTAAGCTTTGGTTCCAGGGTGGAAGGAGTATCATCTCAGGCTTCATGTGCTTGAGGCTGCAGGCCTTGGCTGTTTACCTGGTGCTTTATTAATGTTGCTCTGAGGCCCATGGAAGAACCCTCCAGTCTAGTGCTGTGTAAGGGGAAGGAAAGTGGCTGATGCTGCTGTAGACTGGAGGTGCCTGACAGCTTACCTGGTGCTGAGATAGGGTTCTAGTGCTGGTATCTGGCATGTGGCAAGGCTAGTGGGATGTTTGTGTTTCTCCAGGGCTACAATGAAACACAGGGGCAGGGGTCTGGAGCTTGTGCTTAGATACCTGGTTGGTATCCCTCTGTTTCCCCAGGGTATCACTTAAGCATTTCATAGTCTGGTCACAGGAAGTTGATTGCCTGTTTTCCTGGAGCTATGATGGAGCATATATGAGAAGAATGGTGTTGGCATTTGCCTGCTCTATCACACTGGAACTCAGGCTCTCCTGAGTGTTTGCTGAAGTGGGGCTTACTGCTGACTTGCTGGGATGCTTCTTGTACTGGACTACATTTCCCTTTTATACAAATGAGGCAGACCTTTCTTACCAATCTTCCAAATTTCTCAGGATTTTGGGTTTTTTTGCTGGTTCTGTTGTTCTAGGAGTTGTTTTGAGACACTATTTTATGGTTGTCTGGAATGAATGTGGGAGAATTATGGCAATTTACTGCTTATTCTACTATCTTGGCTCCCAGAAATCTCAACCTTACATTTTATAGATGAGGGGACTGAAGCCCAAAAAAGCTAAGTAGCTGGCCCAAAGTTACATCAGTGGCAGAGCTGGGATTTGAATTCAAGTCTGATGACCCCAAAGCCAGGGCTCTTTCTACTGTAATATATTTTTGCTTTAGCTGGAGCTGGTATGAAACATGATTAATATAAAAAACAATAATTAAAGGAGAAAAACTTCAGACAAAGATAGCATTAAAAAATTTTGTTTACAGAATCATTCAGTGTTCAAAATATTCTGTACTGATATACCAGCTCTGTGGGTTGGCTCGTCAGAATACTGCATATTATAGATTAAACATTATCCACTTGATTTTTCCTATGAAGATAGTCCAGATTTTTGAGTAACTAACCTTAATTAAGGCTCTGCACTGTTCTAAAAATTAATGCAATGTCACACAGATTCATCAACAAAGTGGATGACTATGTATAGGAAATGGCACTCCAATTTAAACCTGCCACTGGGTCCTCTAGGAGAGAAGCAAACTCACTTTTGGCAACATAAATGTTACAAAATTGAATCTACTGAATCAAATCCTTATTTTGAATAACAGTTAAGTATTGTAGATTCTTGCTTTAAAGTCATTATATGACTGAAAATATTCAGAATTATCATCTGCAAAAGTATTCTTTCCCTTAATGCTTAATAGACACATGGATTATTCAACAATATTCTATAGAAGCGGGCTGGTAGGCATTTAGAACAATAGTTGTTGATATTCTCAATAGTCATCCCCCAAACTCACCCAAAAAGATACCACGTCTTTGGTACCCCCTTCTAACATATTTCAGGAGATTTGCTTTGTCAATACCCTCAAAATTAGGCTGGCTCTTTACATATTTGGTCTAGCCTAACTGTTCTTTGCTTAGGTTTTCCTCAGTGCCATTTCTATTTCCTCATGAAGCATATTAGTAACTCTAAAGTTGGCTATTCAACTTGCATTCCCTTCCTAGCTGAGTTTCTAATTTTCTAGTCTGACACTGCTTGAGCCCACAATCTCCATCCCCTATGAGTTGCACTCTACTTTCCAATTCTCCTTTATGTATTGTCTTTCCCCATGAGATTGTAAACTCCTACAGTAGAGTACAGGGATTTTCTTTTTTTGGTCTGTTTGCATTCCTCAGAGATTGGCACATTGCCCAGCACATACAAGTGCTCAATAAATGCTTGTTATCTGCCCACCCATAAAAAGCTTAAATATAATAGTTCTATAATAAATATCACAGATGGAGAAGTTATAGAAATTATGAGATATTTTTTCCATTTTTAAAATCTGTTCATTGTCCTTCGAGTATTATCCTTAAATGCCTTCCAAATGATCTAACTTAGTTGGGTCTCTCACCTATGTAAAAGACTGTATGACTCAGTCATCAATCTCTAAAGACCTGAAGCTGAAAGGGTCAATGGAAAAGCTTATCTATGTACAATGAATACTTTTCTTCAACAGAAGATTTTGATTTCGTCTTAGTCATGAACCATGCTTTCCAACTATTTTTTCACTTTCCTTCTCTTTGCCTACCTTGCAGAGAAGTTACTCAATGTTAAAGTAAATGCTGATGTAATTTGGAAGGTTTTATTAAGTTTTTCCCATACTTCTTTATCCTATGTGACAGATTGTTAGTACATTAGCTGCAATTACGATTAAGGCAGTGTTTTTGCAAATGCTTGTCACAAACACTGCATAGAAGATGCCCAAATGTACCATGAAGGTATGTTTCTTGCTTCCTTTTGACAAATGAAAGTCACTTCTCTCAGTTTATTCATTTACTTCTCCATAGAGAGCCTGAAAAACATCCTTCCATTCACTAGCAATTTCTTTTTTGCCTTCTTTGTATTTACTTTTCTTGACATAATGTCAAGAATAATGATTCTGTTCTTCTGATTATGTCTACTTATTAATTGCTGTACAAGGATTTCATATTTAGAATACCAGTAGCTAAATTAATGTTTACAAACAGCTTGATATGAGATTTATTTGTTCTTTTTCTGCCTCTCCAACATCATAAATACAAATGTGAAATGGGGATGCCTAAGATCTAACACCATTTTGTATTTTTTCTTTGTTTCAGAGATTATCACAGTTAAAGAATTTATCACTAAGTACCCCTTGGCTTATTGGCGACAAACTTTTATATCAAGGCAATTTGATCCTAGAAGTTGTCTGTCCCTGGCTGAGGTGCTATGGAAGCAGAAACTATGAAAACTTACACTCCATTGACATTCAGTTCCCATCACTCTGTTAGCTGTGTTTCCTTGAACAAGTCATGTAACCTCATCTATAATATTAAAGGTCTCTTTCAATTCAAAATCTACAATCTTATGATATAGACCTTGAGAAACCAGGACCATATATATCCATATAGGATGCATTGGAAGTTGGACTGTGTGACCTTCATACTAAATTCTTTTCCTTTCATCCAACACAATATAAATGAGCTTATGTAATTATCAATAAAAATTTACCCTTTACTAAGATCTTGAAGTAGTTTCTGTTGCTAAGAAAAAAAGCTTTGGGCTTATCTTTGTGTAACTTTACCTAGAATACAAAGACAGATCTAAATACTACTCACATACTTTCAAACTAAGTGACTGTGGATAAATGATTACACTTCTGAGTCCTGGTATCATCATTTTTACAATGGGTTGCTTGGGATAATACTGATAATAATTGTTCAATGGGTTGTTGAGAACATCAAATAAAATAAGGTAAGAATCAAATAAGACATGTAAAATACTATATAAATGCCTCTTCGGAGCTGACATCTAAAAATTTCACAATCATCTATACCATCTATATTGTAATTCAAATAGAAGAAGCCTGAACAGATAACACATCTCACTTTCATATATTACTTTTTTTTAAAAAAACAACATTATAGGAAAAAAAGAAAAGGTTAATCCTTTTTCACAGAAAGAAACTGAATCTTAAGATAGGCAAAATGAATTGTTCTTGAATGTTTAATCAGTGACCAATAGTTTTAGCTAAAATATAAGTACTATGGCATCTAAGTATTTCATAAATAATCTTAGTTCTTTTTTGTCAAATGTTTGATTTCTTTTCTTTCTTTTTTTTTTTTTTGAGGCTGGGGTTAAGTGACTTGCCCAGGGTCACACAGCTAGGAAGTGTTAAGTGTCTGAGACCAGATTTGCCACTCAGGTCCTCCTGAATTCAGGGCTGGTGCTCTATCCATTGCGCCACCTAACTGTCCCAAAATGTTTGATTTATTATTGGGGAATGAGACTCCTCGACTTATAACTGGCTAATATGGAGCTTTGTACTATATTCTCTACCCTTGGAAAAAATATTTTAAAGTTCTGTCTTGTTTTGTTGGACATAATTTAAAAATTTCACAATCATGAACTGGGGCTAGGAAAGTCATATTTCTCTGTGACTTAGTGTCTTCATCTAAAAAGTGGAGAGAGGTGCAGTGTGTCTGACTAGATTCTCAAATCTGAAAGGTCTATGATGGGGAATCAAGAAATACTTAACTATCAAGTAATATTTTAAATACATATTTGAGATTATTATGTGGAAAGCACTATGCTTGCCTTTGTAAAAAGTCAAAGTAGTGGGGGAAATCATGGTAAGTGTTATTGATATACTTTGCAGCTTGATTGTAATGTTTTCTATTTAGTATATACCTTAGAATATTATGTGAGAAAATACTACAGATATCATTCTACTACTATTCTTTCAAGAACTTTTCCTTCCCCTACCTAAAGAAGTGCTCCTTGCTATAGAAGGCATATTATATCAAGGATCTAGTGTACTTCATTATTTAATTTGTCAAAAAAAACTAAGATAAACAAACAGAAAATCCACCACCTCACAACCTCCTCCAATAAAACCACCTACCATAAAGACTTGGCAGTCATGAAACTAAACATTTTTTGCTGCATTTTACAATTTTATCTAGATTCACATGAATGGTTACTACTCTATCAAATCTAAAATAAGATACTGCAGTTAATCACCATAAAAAAGAATTTTTCATAATTAAAACTATATAACCAGGCTACTATATAGTTTAATAAACAAGAAACAGGACCACTACATATGAACTACAGTGTAATGGACCTTGCAACCTTTTCTACTTGTCCATGCAGACAGTTTGTTAACACTAATCTTGAGATACACCCTCTTTGGTCATTAACTTTCCCTCTTTATAAAGGAAATGAAGCCTAGATAAAAAACAAAAACAAACAAACAAAAAACTTATCCTGAGTATGCAGTGGATACTGATTAACTACAGACCAAATGTAGTTGCCAGTATGGGAAACAAAATAGTACCTGGGGACTTTTAGAAACAGATTTCTTTAACCCTTTATTTCGTGTTTCACTAAACTGAAATTTCATTTGGGGCTTTAAAGGGCTTACACTAAAATTTAAAAAGATGAAAGCGGGAGGGGGGAGGGAGGAAGGGGGTGCAATAATTATTAGACAATATTTCTCATATATATGGTTTGCAACATTTCTTCACAGAATCTGGACAAATTATTAAATGAATGAAAAAATTTATGAAGAATAAAGTACTGTATTAAAGGTTAGGGATACTCTGCTCTCAAGAAATACATTTTATAATAAGGAAGGCAATACATATGAGCAATTTCAGCTTCAAGTCATATGGAAAGATCCCCTGGTAAGGTACAGCTTCAAAAGAGATGGTGATGTCTCTTCTTTAAATTCATTTCCACTAATAAAATTTGATCTGTTTCTAATACTGAATCATTTCATATGCCAAGGACTTTGGTTGTAAAAACTTTATTTTCCAAGCCTTCAGTAGTCATGAGTCCTGAAGAAGAGAGAGTGCAATATCTGCAGAAGTTTCTGCCAGGTTGCATTTCCACAGGACCTGACAGAAAAGGAGGAGAGAAGGAGTCAGCAAAGGGCTGATCAGCACCAGTGTGAGTGGAGGAAGAGTTCTTTCTCAAAAAGTATTGTTCCTCAGTGAGGCTCTAGAGCCTGAGTTTTTTCCATCAGAGTCTGAGGGGAGATGGCAGTTGACATGGCCATGATGATATGATGTTTGGTATATGCTGCCCATCATCTCTCCTCCTCTTTCCCCCATTTCTCTCCCTCTCGCTCTCTCATACCTTGCTGCTTTAGCTAGCTTGCCTGCTCTATAGGTAACATTTGGTTGCTTCTTATCTCCACTGCACATATAAGGAAACAAGACTAGAAAAGTTCAAAGATGCCACTAAAATTACACAACCCAAAGAGCCCAGATATGAATCTTGGTCTTTTTTTTTTCACCTGCAAGATCTGAACAATACCTTTCTATAGTCAAATATTTATTCTGTGGATCATCACACTGTTTCTAATATAACAGATTCATCATTTTGGATTGCCACAGCCTATTCCAACAAATAAGTTTGTATCCTGTTTTCACTTAATAAAAAAAAAGAAGCTATCATACCCTTTCACTGGGTGTTTCACTTTTTTTTTGGTGATAGCATAAAAAGATCAGAATGAGATATCACCTCATCTAAGTTCAGATCCTGCTAGATACCTACTTCCAGGACAAATCATTAAACTTCTAAGAGCTTCTAAGAGTTTTTTCTTTTGTTAAAACAGGGTGGGAGATATAGTAATAACTACCTCAAATTGAAATAATAATTGTTTTTGAAGTATCTACCTACTTCAAAAAGTTATTATGAGGATCAAATGAAACAATATATTTAAAGCGCGCTAAAACCCTATAATGTTACTCATTGATATTGATGTTTCTTCCAATTATATGCTTTGCTGGGGGAAAAAAATTGTCCCCAAATAAGGGCATATTTATCCAAGATTAGACTTAGGATTATTTATTATTGTATTTTTAGCTACCTTGTTCCTATCAACAAAGTGTTAAACCACTAGTGTAGATTTGCATTCAATTATGACTTGAGGATTCACATGAACTTCTTCTCTATTTATCTGTGATATTGTCACATGTAATATAAATCTTGGTTATCCCAACATGCTATTTCAAGATAACAACAGATGAATTCCAAGGCTACTATGTGGCATATTTACTATGACTGAACTTGGAGCCAAGAAGACCTGAATCCAAATTCTATCTCAGACAATGGGGCAAATCATTTAATCTCTGCTTCAGTTTTCAACTGTAAAATGTAGATAATAACAACATGTGTCTCTCCAAAATGCTATGAGGATCAAATGACCTAATAGCTAAAAAGCATTTAACAGTGCCTGGAATAGAGAAGGTACATAATAAATGCTTATTTCTGGGACACTGATACATTGTTGGTGGAATTGTGAATATATCCAGCCATTCTGGAGAATGATTTGGAACTATGATCAAAAAGTTATCAAACTGTGCACACTCTTTGATACAGCAGTGTTATTACTAAGCTTATATCCCAAAAAGATCTTAAAGAAGGGAAAGGGACCTGTATGTGCAAGAATGTTTGTGGCAGCCCTCTTAGTGGTGGCCAGAAACTAGAAACTACGTGGATGCCCATCAATTGGAGATTGGCTGAATAAATTGTGGTATATAAATATTATGGAATATTATTGTTCTGTAAGAAATGACCGACAGGATGATTTCAGAAAGGCCTGGAGAGATTTACATGAACTGATGCTGAGTGAAATGAGCAGGACCAGATCATTATATACTTCAACAACAATACTATATGATGATCAATTCTGATGGATGTGGCCCTCTTCAACAATGAGATGAACCAAATCAGTTCCAATAGAACAGTAATGAACTGAACTAGCTATACCCAGCAAAAGAACTCTAGGAGATGACTATGAACCACTACATAGAATTCCCAATCCCTACATTTTTGTCCACCTGCATTTTTGATTTCCTTCACAGGCTAATTGTATACTATTTCAAAGTCTGATTCTTTTTGTACAGCAAAATAACTATATGGACATGTATACATATATTGTATTTAACTTATTCTTTAACATATTTAACATGTCTTGGTCAACCTGCCATCTGGGGGAAGGAGGGGAAAAGTTGGAACAAAAGGTTTTGCAACTGTCAATGCTGAAAAATTACCAATACATTTATCTTATAAATAAAAAGCTATAATAAAATAAATAAAATTTAAAAAAATAGATGGTTGTTTCTTGAATGGGACTTTGAAATGGTAGGCTCAATAATAAGAGAAATTGAAAATGCCAAAGGAGAAGAACTTTCTATAGGTAATTGTATCTATGAACTTATTCAATAAAGAACTATAATATAAATTTCACTTAAAGATAGAAATTGTGAAAAATGAGCTAACAGGAAATGCAGCATTTACAAGCCCTATGGTAAAAACATACCTGTAAGAATTTTCAGATACTATCACTATGATCAATCATCTATGATTCCAGCTTGTTTTCTGCAAATTTCACTTCAATATGAGTTCTTCCATTTGACAATCTTCTTTAGAAGTTCTGCCAAGATATGGAGGCTATGACTCAGGGCTACTAGATGTTAAGAAAGAGGTGATTTCAGTTTAAGAAGTGGGTGGGAAATCAGAGGGGGCTAACTGAATCACTACCAGCCTACTCACTTCAGAGACATAGCAAATTCTTATAAATTCTCTAGTGACAAATTCTTGGTAAATGCTTTAAAAATCAGCATTCAAAAAACTGAAATAGATACAATTCAGATATACTATTTCTAAAAGCAGATAAAACTAAATAAGCATTTTCATTAAACCTGTAATTTCACACAATGCTGAAAAAAAATCAGTTATAAACCAAGATTTTTGAGATCAATGAGGTCACAGATTGGTTGTTAATCAGTTGGGTAAGTTGACTTCAAAATTCATCAAAGCTGCTTCTAGTCCGATGATAAAGGAAATATGTATGCTTGGGAATATATGCATCCTCTTACATTACAAAAACCACAAATGCAACAGGTTTTCTCCTGCAGAGCTCTGGTGAGCCAGTTCTGTTAACACAGAGGCCAGTCTTCTTTTGATAATAAATTAAAAGGATCAGTAGGAAGGAAGAAGTCGAAGAAAAATCGATATTGTTAGCAGTAGTCTAAAATTAAAGTCTGCTTTTGGTGTTTCCAGTACATGCAGTACATTTAATCTGGCATAAACCCAGTGGAACACAAAGTACTTAGGAATATTGTCTGCCAAAAGCCAGAAATCTAGCACTTAGGTTTTGAAGAACAAACAAAGCACCTCCAATTGTTTCTTTTCATCCAATGTAGTGTTAATGACCATAATCAAGGTGATCTTTTTGAGACACGATTAAGTTTGAATCAATTGGCATATAAGAGGCACTAGACTGAGCACCCACTGACTGGCAAAGAATCAATGCTAATCATTTCGTAATTCATTCCCATAGTAGGCAAGGTTAGGAACATCTGTTAAACTTCACTACCATATTTTTATCCTTTCACCCTTAAACATCAAACAGATAGATACTTAACAATTCAAACACACGTAGCTTATTCCATGATCAGATTATCATTTAAGATGATAGCAACTGTCTATCATCAGTGTTAGGAAAGGAGACAGAGCAAAAAAAAAAAAAAAAAAAAAAAAAAAAAAAAAAAAGACAGCCCATTCTGAAATTCAGCTAGGTAGCCAATTCAAATGTACTTCTGTCTTAGATAGTTTATTTAGTAATAAGTTCCACTGAGAAGATTAAAGCACCATCAGCTACTAGCTATCTATCTAAAATAAAAAATGGATTATTTATCCCACTACCTAGTTGATGACAGGGCAAAATTCTTACAAAAATCTCTGACCCAAAAAGAGCAAGGGAAAAAAAAAAAGGATTATTGAGAGGTTAAGAAGTTAAAATAAGAGAAGGGGTGAACACTGCTGTTATAGCCAGCATTGAATTTAATGGACAAATTGTAGAGAATCACGCAGAATATGTAGCGCTCTAATAATTAAGCTAGACTTCTAATCAGCTAAAAACTGAGTGACCAAATTAGTTTTATGATGATTAACATACTCAAAATGTATATTATGTCTTTATTATTATTTTTGCAAAGCACTTCCTTTCCCCAGCACATATAATAAAGATAGTATTTGGTCACATAACTTCAGAAAATCCAATTATTAACAAGAAGCTCTGTCAGGAAGCCTGCTACCTTATGGGACACTTCGGTCTTTTCAAAAAGGAGTTATCATATAGTATGGTCACCATCACTTGCATGAAGGACTTTAAATACTGCCAGTGAACAAGAAATACTTTTTTTTTTTTTTTTATAGTAGATGAATAAAGCATACAAGTTATCTGGCTTGTTTAGATTTTCATAACAGGAAAGCCAAAAACTGAACAAAAGTCTGGTATTCCATGCTACCTGGACTAGGATTCAAAAGGATATTGTGTAATTCAGTCAATAGCTCATAAATTAAATAACAGCTAACATTTACATAGCACTTAAGGTTTACAAAACATTTTACATATATTATCTTGTTTCATTCTCATAACAATCCTTTAAGATAAATACCATTAAACTTCATTTTACAAATGAGGAAACTGAGGGAGATTAACTGACATGCCCAAGGCTCCACAACTAGTAGGTAAGGTTGAGGCAACATGTAAATTAAACCGTATGCCATAAGATCCAACAATTCTAAGCAAAACCTTACTACTACTGAAAAAGATTAAGGTAGAAGTTATATTAAATGTTGATCTAAATTGAAAAGGGTTTTGCCAATTTCTCATAATTTTTTTATCCCATTCTGTTTAAGTTTTATTAGAAAACCTACTTTATTTTTACTTGTTACCAAGAAACAAAATAAAATAAAATTTTTACATGGTGATCAATGTTAGGTAACCCATTTCTCCAAAGTCAACCGAACTGGTTCTCCAACAACAAACATAAATCTACCATCATTATTAGCTGGGTACTTAAAAGGTTTTTAGACCGTAGGATCTACAAGCATTTCCATTCCCCACTTTTGTCCTTTAAAATCAAGGGTCATTTCCCTACCAAATTGAAGTAGTGCTGTAGTGGATTTTTACAAACTAT
Source organism: Sminthopsis crassicaudata (assembly GCF_048593235.1). Classification (NCBI taxonomy): domain Eukaryota; kingdom Metazoa; phylum Chordata; class Mammalia; order Dasyuromorphia; family Dasyuridae; genus Sminthopsis; species Sminthopsis crassicaudata. The sequence continues at coordinate 113,839,779 of NC_133618.1, forward strand.
TTTAAATCTCATTAACTTTCTTTAAAATTAGGTATGTTGTTTGACAAATTACTTTTTTATTCATATACATATATTTTATAGGATGATTTTCTTGAACAGCAAAGTAACATAGTACAACTGATCAAGTTCAGTCTTTTAGGGCAGAAAGATATTTTTAAGAACATATTAGAAAGGGCAGCTAGGTGGCACAGTGGATAGAGCACCAGCCCTGAAGTCAGGAGGATCTGCGTTCAAATGTGACCTCAGACAATAACTTCCTAGTTATATATGTGACCCTGGGCAAGTCACTTAACCCCAATTGCATCAGCAAAAAAACCAACACAAAACAAAAACAAAAAGAAAAAACAACATATTGGAAGTTGAGTAGTAAAAGTTGGAAACTCTGAATAAGAATTGCTTTGCAAACATAAAAAGTTGCAAAGCATGTATATGCTGGCATACTGCTTACAAACTTCTGGAATAGGTCCAATTGCTCTAATATTAATAAACTTTTCTGGGGGGAGTGTCAAGAAATAACTATTTTCTCAAATTAACTAAAAACATTTGGAAATGAGATATAGGCATAGTATAAGGACCTGAAACCAGCCTTCATCTCTATCACAATGTTACCTAAGTCATAGAACCTTAGTTTTCCCATCTGTAAAATGGAAATATCCACTTCAACAAAGAATTTTGGAATGAATAATACTGTAAAATACTTACTTAACAAGACAAATGTAATATAATTTTGAGAAACCTTTTTTCCCCCGGAGTTTAAAATCATACTTTAGTTTTGCATACTTGTATTTTTATAGACTGTGGCTAATAATGTAATTTTAAAGAACTGTATCATTGTCATATCCAAAAGAATGTCATCTTTAAGACAATCACTCTGAAAAGTTACACCATTATTCCAACAATACTGTTTCCCCTTGAAATAGTTTGGGAATTTCTCTTCTGGAAAAGGCTTTTAAGTTTGTGGAAGTCTTTATTCTTTTTAAAACTAAATTTGATTTTTGAAAACAACTAAGGGTTTTTGATGACATGAGTGATTTTGCTACTGTTACTAACTTTAGTTAAAAACACTAAGGAGCAATGTGACCTTATTTCTCCTCCCTTCCTCCCCCTTGTAGTTTCCAAGCTGACTCTGTAAGTAAATTTAAAAAAAGAATCCCTAAATACATTTTTAGGAACAGAAATATTTTTGGGAGCAGCTTATAGTCTCTCAAGGCCAATGTTCATTTGTACATTTTGTTTGTTCTAAAAAAAAAAAAAAAATATATATATATATATATATATATATATATATATATATATATATATATATATATATATATAGTATTCCTTCTGTTAACAAAAACTTGGCTTCTTTAATCATTGAAATTTAACTGCGATCTAACCAAAGCATTGCATTATACCAACTATATGTACTGTCAGTAATAGCTAAGCATTTAATATCCTACATAAGTAAACAACAAAAAGTTGTAATGGAAATGAGAAACTGGCATTTTTAGAATTAATAACTTCTCTTAGGAGAAAGATTAAAAATAAAAACTGGCTACAAATTTGTTGAAAAAGGAAGTCATTTATCTTTGATTAAGGCTGCATGAGTTGAATTTTAGATTTTTTTTAATCACATTTCTAATGTTTAGCTTATCTAGCTGATGCTGATGAATGCCAGTTTTCTCCATAGTTTTCCTTCTAAAAATGATTTATTGTGAAGTAGGATTATTAAAGCAATTAATACTAGGTAGACATGGCTCTTTTATTAATCTTGTCCCAGTACTGATGATAGCAGGTAATTATGGCATTTGGAAAAATAATCAAATTCTTTCAATTCTTAGAATTTAAAATTCATTTCTATTCATGTTTCCTTTATTATTAAGTCTTCTTTCTTCTTAGCTTATTTCTGTGGATAAATATCACACAACTGTTAAATGAAAGGCTTCAGTCAAATGTTCAAAAGTTAGAGATTACTTGCTATTAATAATAATTTCATTGTAGGGAAACTTTATAAATACTCGAATTCCTCAAAAAACTAACAGCTGACATTTATATGGTGCTTGAAAGTTTTCAAAGTACTTCATATGCATATCTCAGTTGAACCTCAAAAACCTGTGAGGAAGGGAGGGAAGTAGGTAGATAATCGGCATAAACATATCACTATACGGTTTTTACAGATAAAGAAACTGAGGTTGAAGTTGCCAAAGAGTTAGTGTGAGAGATTGAATGTGAACCTAAGTCTTTCAGACTCTAAAATTTTATTAAACGTGATAGCACCATGTAATAGTACTTTGCTTGCAATGTGTTCGAACAAAATATGAGTCCTTTTAAATTAATATACTAGGTGTATGATGCCAGGTAAATACCATTTAGACATATGTACCACCAAAGGTCACATGAAATATGCAATATCCAAAGGAAGTGCTGTGTCCTGCCCAATATAACAAAAAAGTTAGTGGTAGGTCCTGAAATCATTCTCATGTTAATAAGCCTATTCTACAGTTCTAATATAGAATCAGATTAGGAAAAATTTTGCCCCAGAGTTCAAACTTGGAAAAAACAAAACACCAGAAATCCTAGTCCTACAAAGAATAATTTCTATTTTGTTTTGATGTGTGATACAATTAGAGGAGATCTGACAAGCGTTTTGCTATCTCTACAGCAGCAGCAAAACATAAAATGCTAAACAAAAGCTTGTAATCTCAACAAACATGGCTTGTACCAGTGTTTTGTAGAAATTACTTTCAATCTTATTCAGTTACAATAGTTTAGAGGTTTAAAATGAATAATTTAAAGAAATCTTTAGTTATTACAGAGAATTTAAAAACCATGATTTTCTATTAAAACCAATTTTGTTTTTCCTTTTTTCCTTTTCTCAGGTTGGCCTCTTTTTTTTTTTTTTTTGGGTGCTATTACTTTCTTCAATTAAAAAAAAAATTAATTAACTGCCACTTTGGGAATAATTTCCCAAAAGACACACTCAACATAATCCTACTATTTTCTTTCATATTTCAAAATGATTTCTTGAAAAATTTATAATAAAAGAAAATAATTCTTAATGATAGCTCACATTTAGAACTTCTTTAAAGTTTACAAGTTGGCTTTCCTCCCAACAACTTTCTGAGGTATTCCCATCTTACAAGTAATAAAATTATTTTTGATGAAATTAAAAATGACATCTACTTTCACATAATTTAAAAAAAAAATCAAGACAAGACCTGAATTCAAGTCTTCTGATTACTCTTAAATTTAAAACTTTCTTAAAACACTCTCAGTCTGTGTAAACAGGCTAAGAACCTAAACTTCAGCTTTTATATTTTACCAGCTATCAAAACTTAATGTCTGCTTTAAAACAATGATTGTTTACAAAATACAACTGCTCATCACAAACTATCCCACATTCACAATCTAAGAGTGTCTTTAAAATGACAGTATACATTTAAGTACATACATATTTCTGATAAGCTGAACGGAAGCTGACTGATACTTACAAAACAAACGTTGGTAGTATTAGTGTCTGACCCAATTCTTCCATATGCATTTTCCTCATTCCCTTAGACCCTTTTGTCAGTATAGATATGAATTCAAGGGTTAAAGGACAGAAGCTGGGGAATGTGCAAATATAGGCTCCCCAGTCAAAGCTGCCTCCTGACTCAGGATTCCAGTGACTGAGTAAAGGGAACATTCAAGTAGCTTCTTTAAAGTACAAAGGGTCCATGATAAATCTCATTTGCTAATCTGCCACAGAGCTAAATAAATGTCAACCAACAGTATGACCACTTAACTGATGATATTTAAGAAGGGGAGGGACCCAAAATAAATATGCCTCTATTGGCACAATCCATTTCTATCTCATTTTTCAAGTCAAAATAAATGTTAGCATCAAGACAAAATGTCATTTTTACCTAATTCCATTGCTCTGAAGTATATGAGTGGATAAATTTTTTAGAAGCCACATTATACTTACTTCAGCACAAGATTTCACAAATGCTACTTTCTTCCCACACCCAAAGTCCTGTTTTATTTGTTTTTAATCCAAGATCTAACTAGAGCAGGGAAAGGGATGCAGTTAGTTATTTTGATAATCCTCTCTTTGTGCAGCTTCCAATGACTCACTTTTACTTTTAGACACAATCAGCCAATGTATAAGTTTGGTCTGAGGGGCAACAGGCTGGAAAAAATTTACATCAGCATCCTACAATTGGAAGCACCTATGCAAATATCAAATTAAATTCTTCCTTAACTTACCATAAGGTACTTTACACCTGTTATTGTGACAGTGATAATTATTCACTGAAACGAAAACAAGCCACAGAGAGAATGTATTAAATTTAAAGACATTTCTGGTAACTTTCAACTTTCTCAACTACCAAAATAAAAATGAACTCATGAACAGGCTATTAAAAACTATCATAAGCACTCACAAACCAGCCTAACACACCGGACAAGATCAAGCTGTGCAAATGAATACAAACTATAAAAACACACACAAACACACACACACGAAAAACTGTATTTGTACAAAGGAACATAACGTTCCAGAGAGATATACATCTAGTCATCTTAAGAAAACAATTGGTTTTATCTGAAAGAAATAAAAGCATTAACAAACTAGAACAGTAAGGCAGTGTCTTTAAAAGTTCGAAATTTTTAGAAGTTTATACAATGCTTTTTGGCCACTTTTTGAAATAAATATTCAACTGCTATGAAACTAAATGACAACACTCTGCAGAGTAGGAAAAAGTCAAAAGAGTTTGAACAAGACCAAGCAGCTGACTTTTTAAGTATTCAAAAAGGAGCAGAGTCTTGCCTTAAAAACTGGTCTTTTATAATATTTATAAACGTATTGCTGAATGGCTAAGAAGTACAGTTAAGTTTGAGGAGGTATTAAAATTCGCTTAAACATCCAATTTTCTACAGAAATCTTAAAAAACAAAACAAAACAAAACAAAAAAAAAACCCTAGGGCTGCCCACCAAAATGAGTAAGTCTATGATTCACAATACTTCTCTAAGTCTTAGCCAAGAAGGACTATTAGTGGAGGAAATCCTCTCAAGTGTTAAGTCTCCATAAGCGGTAGTACAGTTTTAACTACCCAGCAATTAACAAGACTAATAGACTCCAGTTGACCTACAAGTAGGTATATTTACCTTGGTCCCAGGGACCTCCGGAGAACTGAAGGATTCCCCATGCTCTCTGATTTCTCCAGACACCACACAAGTTTTCTCGTAACTCATCAATTACAGGGCTTCTCCAGAGCCTCAGTATACCCACCTACAAAACGGGTCTATAGACTTCCCCCGCAGGGGTGCTAGGAGGCTTAATTAATTAGTATTTGTAAAGTGTTCAGAGATGGAGAGATGAAAGGAGGCCCGAGAGACACGCCGAGATAATGACAATAATCATAACAATAATAAAAAAAAATTACTAAGTCGGGAGTTGGCGTTATGTAAGGAAAAGGGAGGGAGGAAAAAAGGAACTTCTCCAATAAAGAACCATCGGCGTCGTTCCTCCTCCCGCTCCCCTGAAGCTGGTCTCCCTTTTGTTTCTCCCTCGCTCCCCACTCGGGCCGGCTTCTCGGGCAGGAAAACACAAGGCCCGGAGCCAGGAGAGCTAAGGTGAGGGGGCGGGGAGGGGGAGGGGGAGACAGAAGCCCGGAGTCGGCGGATGCTCGCCCCCCCCCCCCCCCCTTCTCGGCTGGGGTCTGCGCGGGGTCGTGGAGGAGGGAGAGAGGGGTCCGGGCCAGGCAGCTCCAGGACAAAGGCACTTCCTCTTTCTTCCTCAGGCTCAGGATGGAGAAGGAAACTGTGCTTTATCCCGGGCTCCTTCGGCCTCGGGGGGTGTAGATGGGGGAGCGGATAAACCCAGGGGAACGCAGCAAGAGTCGGGGGGAAGTTAGAGTCTTCCCTCTCCCACCTTCTCCTCAAATAAAACCTTTCCTACCTCCTCCCCAAATTCACAGCGTCCGTCAGTCAATCAGTCGTCCGTTGGTACTCCCCTCCTCCGGGGAGCAGCGCGCGCGCAGCCTCCCGACAGTCGCGATACTCACCGGGCAATCTCCGTCGCCGACTGGGATCCTTCGCAGCCCTTCCACAGACGCCGAGATAAAGGGGAGCTTGGAGGAGGGGGAGGGAGCGGGAGACTAGACAGAAGCTCCCGAGTCCTCAAGCGGCCGCCGCGGGCTTCTCTGGAGCCCGACGAGCGCCGAGCGACGAGAAGTTAGCCCCGGAACCCGAGTGACGGAGACCGGCGGCAGAGGGAGACACGCGAGGAAGAGAAAGAGAAGCGGGGAGGCTCAGAGCCCCCTGGCGTGGGGGCGATCCCGGCGGGGGAAGAGAACGCACACACCGCGAACCCGAGCAGCGCAGCGGCGGTGGCGCCCCCCGCGGTTCCCCCTCCGCCTCACCCCGCCTCTGGGTCAGTGACACACAGCGAAAGAGAGGGGAGGAGACGCGCGGGGGAAGGAGGGAGGAGAATAGAAGGGGGGAAGGGTTAAGGACCGGGGAGGAGGAGGAGGAGAAGGAGGAGGAGGTGGATGTGGAGGAGAAGAAGGAGGAGAGAAGGAGCCGCGCCGCAGCCCAGAGACCTCCTGGGAGTTGTAGTTCTCAAGCGGAAAGTGGGGAGGAACCTGGGGAGAGCTTCACCTCACACAACCCGTGCCACTTTGTGCTACTGCGCATGCGTACCCGGGCTAGGGCCGTCCCCTCCCGTTTCCATGGCCACAGACTCACTAGCTGAAAAGGGCTGTTCTGGAGTGTTGTTGACAGAGACAAGGCCGCCTTCCTATTTGTTTTTCGTTTGTTTTTGTTTTTAATTTTTTTTTAGGGGGAGGGATGTTGTGGGTTCCCCGTTTTTTACAACCCCCATCTTTTACAAGATCCCCCATTCCCCCACGAACACTTTCTGGAAGCCACGTTGGTAGAGAACCTCTGGGGGCTCTAGTCCGGGGATTCTTTGGTCCCACGCCATCAGTCTCTCCCCCCTCTCTCTCACCCCCCCCCCCCAAGCTTAAGCACGGATTTCTCTGATCGAGACTTACAGTCCGTAACAGGGATACAACTTTGCAGAGCTCGGCCAACAGCCGGGAGCCCAGAGCCCGCATTTGTGTGACTTCTCCACTCCTTTTGCAGCCCACGTTAAGGGCAATGCAGGAATAGGGGAATCACGTATTCCTGTAAGGAAACGAGATGTCACTGAGCATCAGTGAGCATCAGTCGCAGATTTGACATTCTTAAGAATCTTCTAGTTCTTTGTACATCACGTGACTGTTTTAACTACCCCGTTGTAAGTTTGAACTCCCGGGGACAGAGATTTTGTTTTACTTGCTGTTTCCCGTGAATAATTGACTGAAACTTCGGGACTGAATAAACAGCAAACCCGAAAGCTGGCTCCTGGACGTCCCCTCACCAACTTTGATTTTGGCAGTAAATTACCAAATCTTTTAAATTTTATATACATATGTGTGTGTGTGTCTTGTTTTTACTTAGTTGTTTGTATATTATCTTTTTCCATCACACCGTGAGCTCCTTGAGATCAGGAATTGGGGTTTTTTGCCCTTTTTTATATCCCCAGAATTCAGCATTGCATCTGGCACATAACAGGGAAGTCAAGGGAAGAAGCCCCTACCAATAAGTTTCTACTGTGTGCCAGGCACTGTGCCGAGGCCTTTACAAATATTTCATTTGAACCAACATAGAAGCTTAATAAATAAATATTCATCGGATTTGACTCTTGTCAACTAAGTCTACTTCAATTTTTAGAGACTTTGGAATCAGGCTAAAAGGCAAAAAAAGAAAGTAGAATGTTTCTCTTCTGTACCTCTACCCTTCTTAATATTCTAGTGTTGCTAAAGCTGCCCCTAAATCCTAGAAAAACAGCAATGAGAAGCATCTGGAAGAGTACCAGAGGATTTGAGGGGAAAAACATAGCAGTATACTGCAAATAGTAACTGACATTTCTTTTTTCTTTTTTTTTTTTTTGGATTTTTAATAGTTTTTATTTACCAGATACATGCATGGGTAATTTTATAACATTGACAATTGCCAAACCTTTTGTTCTAATTTTTCCCTCCTTCACCCAAGATGGCAGGTTGACCAATACATGTTCAATATGTTAGAGTATAAATTAAATATAATATATGTACACATGTCCAAACAGTAACTGACATTTCTAAAACACTTTCAGGTTCACAAAGCACTTTACATACTTTATTTCACATAATCCTCACAACAACCCTGTGAAAGAAGTATTACAGATAATTATGATACTTTATCCCCTTATTATCCACTTTATAGAAGAAGAAATGAAGGTATGGAGAGATTGAAGGATCTCCTTATAGTCACAGTGTTCCTGTCAGAGACAGTATTTGAATCCCACCTGTTTATTTCAAGCCCCTAAATCCACCATTGTTTCCATTATACCACAGGCAGTGGTTCTCAAACTTTTTAAATAGGGGGCTAGTTCACTGTCCCTCAGACTGTTGGAGGGCCGAACTATAGTAAAAACAAAAACTATCTCAGCCCAGTGCCGGAAGTGTACTTGCTGATGCAATTTTAGGTCAAATGTCACTTCCGGCCTGATTTTGCCATAACCCAGCATAAACGTGGCCCGCAGGCCGTAGTTTGAGGACCCCTGCTATTAGGCCTTGGAGTCATAAAGCTTGGGTCTGGGTCCCATCTGTGCTACTTAATAGTTAAGTGACCCTGGGCAAACCATTCCAATTCTCCAAACCTCATTTTTCTCATCCTTTACTCGACCTTAATAACAGCTACTCTGCCTACATAACAGGAGGGTTAGAAAGAGCAAATGAGCTGTGTAGTAAAAATGCTCTATAAATGGTATGCCATTGTAGACATGTGAGATGTTGTTACAGGGCCAATATCTTATCATCTTGCTGGCTTATCCTGTATTATTGCATCTCTTGTCCAAACACAGTTAATTCTTCCTAATGTTCTCCAAGGCCATAAATAGTCAACACGGACCATGGTAGGCTATTTTAAACTTGTGAATGGTACACAAATTAAAGACTTGGGCTTTCACTCAAAAGCTTTTTAGCCTTAAATGTATACTCTGGCATTTTAAATATCTTTACAAAATGTCAAGAGCAAGTTAGTAAAGCAGCTTTTAACATTTTAAAAATAATATTTGAACACTACATTTTCAGGGCTATTGTTGATCTGCTATAGATGTTGTTAAATAGTTTCTCATGGCTCTGCCACTGAGGAGCTGTATGGCCAAAGGCAAGTTATTTACCCTCTTCAAGTATCAGTCTCCTCATCCATAAAATGAGGAGAATAATACTTGTTCTGCCTCAGAGTTACAGTGTTCATAAATGGCAAAGCTGTATAAAAAAGTGAGCTATTACTATTGCTGTTAAATCTATGCTAAATCATCTCTCAAATTGTGCAGAATCCTCCAATTAAAAAAAAAAGAACTATAATGTTTACTAATCAACATTAGAATAATTCTGCTGCAAAAGGTCTGCTGAGTCTGATTATAAAAGAGCCAAGCTGGAGCCCTCTCTTTGCAGAAGTCCCAAACATGGCAGCCTGACACCTGGCATGCCAAGGATCTCTGTCCACTGGAACCTTGGTTCCAGTGCCATCTTATCTCTACCCTCAACTTTACTAACTAAACTTTACTTCCAAACCCCATAATAAACCTCTTTATCAATCTAAAAAAAAAAAAAAAAAAAAAAAAGTCTGCTGAAGTTTTGTTAAACTGAATTCTTAGACTGTATTTCCACTTCTGTGTTTTTCATGGGCAAGTCACAGTAAAATCTTTGTGTCACTATTTTTCCATCTGTAAAGCTTAATTAACTAATGAACATTTTGGAGTACTTTCGTAACATAATGAATGTATTATTTTTTATCAAGTTTTTTGGTTTTCCTATATTATTGGGTGGGTAACATAAAAAATAGAAAATGATTGAGAAATTCCCTTTTGTACTAAAAAGGTTCTATTACTAAGGTAATAGAACGCTAGAGCTAAAAGATACATCAAAATAGTTTTTCTCAAAGGTGATCTGGTGATTCCTAGAGTTCCTTGAACTTCTTTCAAGGGATCCATAAAGGCAAAACTTTTTATACTAATGCTAAGATATTTAATAGTAAATGCGAATCAATAAATGAACAACCAATAAATATTTATCAAGCATCTACCATATGCCATACACTGGAGACAGTTCCTACCCTAATGGAGCTTTTGATCTAATGATAAATATTGATAGATATAGTCCAAATAAACAAAAGCTCTTTGGGAACTTTTCAATAATTTTTAATAGTGTTTAGAGACCAAAAAAATTGAGGATTGCTATATTAGAGATTTCCTTATCAATTGTCAATTGATAAGGAGTTTTATCAATTAAGTGACATACCTAAGGCCACATAATAGTGGAGCTTCTACCACTAGATAAATGACATCTTACTTTCAGCCCAGTAACTAACTTTCCACTACTTCCTGATGTTTCTCCCTAAGAATATTTGTATGATTTATCCTGATACCCTATCAGTTATGGAAGATACTAACTTATGAAATGATGGATGAGAACTAGATACCACATAGTTTTAAGGCTCAGTATGAACCTTATTATTTATTATAATGGGCATTCTTTATAGCATATGTGCTGATGGTTAGCTATAAATTACAAGATCATAGATTCAAAGGTGGAAAGGACCTTAGGGGTCCTTTCATCTTAAATTTACTCATTTGCAGATGAGAAATTAAGTATCTAAAAAACACAAGGAATTATAAATGACAAAATCCCAAATCCTGACCAAAGCAGGTAGATTTTGAGATCTAGTTTCCTGATTTTAAATGTCATGGTAGACTACACATTGCTCAGATTGGCTAAAATGACAGGAAAAAATAATGATGAATGTTGGAGAAGATGTGGGAAAACTGGCACACTAATACATTGCTGGTGGAACTGTGAATGGAGTCAACCATTCTGGAGAGCAATTTGGAACTACGCCCAAAGAGTATATCCTTTGATCCAGCAATGTTTCTACTGGGATTATATCCCAAAGAGATCTTAAAGGAGGGAAAGAGACCCACATGTGCAAAAAATGTTTGTGGCAGCCCTTTTTGTGGTGACAAGAAATTGAAAACTGAATGAATGCTCATCAGTTGGAGACTGGCTGAATAAGTTATGGTATACGAAATGATAAGCAAGATGATTTTAGAGAGGTCTGGAGAGACTTACATGAACTGATACTAAGCGAAATGAGCAGAACAAGGAGATCATTGTACATGGCAACAGCAAAATTATATGATAATCAATTCTGATGGATGTAGCTCTCTTCAACAATGAGATGATTCAGACCAGTTCCATTGATCTTGTGATGAAGAGAGCCATCAATACCCAGAGAGAGGACTGTGGGAATTGGGTAGTTCACAATATAGCATTTTCACTCTTTTTTGTTGTTGTTTGCTTGCAATTTATTTTCTTTCTCATTTTTTTTTCTAGTTTGATTTGATTTTTTTGTTGTACAGCAAAATACTTGTATGCATAGATTGGATTTAACATATATTTCTTCCATGTTTAGCATATATTGGACTACTTACCATCTAAGGGAGGGGGTGGAAGAAGAGGAGGGAAATTGGAACACAAGGTTTTGCAAAGGTTAATGTCAAAGCACTATCCATGCATATATTTTGAAAAATAAAAAGCTTTAATAAATAAATAAATGTCATGGTAGGAGGCGGTCAATGAAATATACACTGAACTAGAATTTAAGAGAAAACTTTAACCAAATAAAAGAAATGTTGATTTCTACCATTCCATAGAATATGAAATAAGAGGTAATACTAATTTATGAAAAATATTTTCAGAAAATTTTGCTATTATCATGTTCTTTACTACCAATTGAAGATCAATAATTTTAAGGAAATTATACATATTTCAGAAAATGTATTCAAAGCTAAATCAAAACATGATTTTTCAATGAGCCCTATGTTCCATATCCACACAATGAAAATACCAGTGGCAGTGTTGTAATGATTTTGGAATATTTTACCCCATTTACTCCATAGAAAAGAGCTAAGTAAGTTGCTTGACAGTTGTAGCAGTTAAGTGACTTGCCAAGGGTCACTTAGCAAATAAGCATCTGGGTACAATTTTAATCCAGATTTTCCTATCTACAAGTTGTATTCTATTTCTTATACTGTGCTGCTGCAATATCTTACTATAAATTATAGTGAAAATTAATATCCCACGTTAAGGGCAATAAAGGAGCTAATGTTGATTGAAAAGCACATTTGTAGTTGCTGTGTGTATTGTCTTCCTTTCAGCAATCTAATAAGTCCTTCATTGAACAAATAAATGTTAAAGTTGATTAATCTTTGTTAGTGGTAAATGGTACATTTTAAGAAGATAAGAAGCAAGAAATAAGGCTCTTAATAAAAGAGATGTGTTGAATTTTTCCACTTTTTAAATTGCTCTTAATAAGAACTGTCTGTCCACCTTGTCTATCTGTCCACCAAACAAAGCATTTAGTTACCAAACTGAAGATAAGCCAAAAGTAATAGACCTCTCCCCCATCTCTAGTTGATGAAGAAAGCTTCCAAATTATTCAGGTCCAATCTTACCTAGAAAGTTTACCTTTGCCTCAGCTGGGATTACTTAAATGTTGGGGCTAAGGAAAGAAGAATAGAGAATGAAGCATGAAGGTTTTAATATTTTAAATTTCTAGAATCGACTCTTCCCATATTCTCTCATCTAGTTTTCAAAATCTCATTTGCATCTCCCTTTTGTATCACCATATTCTGTCTTCTAGACTTATTATTCTTCTCAGATGCATTTACTCTTAGCCTTATTTATAGATCTGAAAAGCTATCCATTGATGCAATTAATATTTTGTACTTGATCTGACCAGAAAATTGAAAAGGATCTTCTAGTATTTCTCAGGTTTAGATTTAGAGGGGACATATTTGGAAGAGAGAAAAAAAAAAACTGTTTTGGGGAAGGGTCTTTAGGGCTCAGCAGAAATTATTTTTAGCTTTTATAGGACCATGTATGTCTTCACATATCAACGGCATATAAAATATATATGATCTTTCAAAAATTGTTCAAATTCCCAATTTCAGTCAGTTGGATGGGAATATATTTTCTAATAGAAAATATATATGTGATATAAAATTTTCTTCAATATTCCAAATACCAGGGATTTCATTCATTTATCTATTTCCTACTACTATCAAAGACCTTTCTATTGATTAGTACCTGGTCTTTTAAAAGTTGTGATCATAAAATTCAATACTCTGTAGCCAATTCGGTAAAGAGCTTCTGTGTCCTTTAATTGGTCCCTGGACAACAAACTTATAAATCTGTTATCATATGTGTAGTCTAAATCTTATGTTTTGGTGTAGGACCTGACTGAGTATGGGCTGTGGTGTCAAAGCTTTTGAGAACCTAGTACCATTTTCTCACCAAAATGAGGCATTAGAATACTGTTTTAGTAGTATGTGTATCTATTTCCATATTTAAAATATCCTTCTTAAACATTTCACTGGATCTGGGATTTAATCAGTGTGGATACACATCTATAGTCTCTGCCTTCTCAGTCAGGAAATTAATCTCTTGTATTCTCAGATAAAATCTTATATAGAAGGTCCACTCTACATTTCAGAGCTCTTCTTCTAGACTGCTTGTATGAGTAACAGTGCACCCAACAAATTTTGTTTTCCTTTGTTCTCACATGGCATGATCAGCCTACCTTCTTTCCTAATTGCACATTCTTTTTATTTTTCTAAGCTACATGTAATTTTGCATGTAATTTGTTTTTGGCAATGTGCTTATAATTGATGATATTTATATTTAATCATAGGATCATAGATCATAAATTCATAACTCTGGAGCTGAAAATGGATTGTGGAGACCATCTTTTTTTATAATTGAAGAAACTAAGGCCCAGAGAGGCAGCAGGTGATAGAATTGAGATTTTAACATTCCTCTAATTACTTTTTTAAAAGGTAAAAATAACTTTATTTTAAAAAATTATTATTTATTCATTTTTAACATTCTTAAATTTTGAATTCCAACTTTCCCCCTTCCTTTTTACCCCTCTCCTCTATAGACTGAGAAGGTAAGCAATATGATATCAATTATCCATGTGAAATCATGTAAAACATTTCCATATTAGCCACATTTCAAAAAAAAAAAAAAAGCAAGAAAGATGAAGTGAAAAAAATTATACTTTAATTTACATTGGGTTCATTTCTCTGTAGGTAGATAGCATTTTTTCATCATGAGTCCTTTGGAATTGTTTTGGATCCTTATGTTGATCAGAGTATCTAGTCTTTCACAGCTTGCATGCTTAGGAGGAGCAAGTTCATTGGTTGAAGTAATTTTTCCCAGAAGCCCTTGCATTATCCCACGCTCATTCTCTGGAAGGATAAAAGAGGGAAGTCACTACTCTGGACCAGAGTTAACAGCAACTGTCTGGAGACAACGGTTCTCTACAGGAAGAAGAATCTGTCCGAGAGATTTGAGATGTCACAGCAGATCTCCTCCCAGGGAGCGATCCGGCAGCTTCTGGAGACAACAGCACGTTACAGATTGTCATTACAACATTGCTGTTACTATGCACAATGAATTCCCAGTTCTCATTTTTACTTTACAAAAGTTCATAAGTATCTTGCCATGCCTTTTTGAAATTACCCCCCCCTCATCATTTCTCCTAGCACAACAGTACATTCATATGCCACATATATGAAGATAATGGAATATTATTATTCTATAAAAAATGATGAACAAGCTTCTTCTAGAATGGCCTGGAAAGATTTACATGAACTGATGCTGAGTGAAACAAGCAGAACCAGGGAGTATAGTATGCCCAATAACAGCAAGAATGTGTGATGATGAACTATGAAAGACTTGGTTCTTCTCAGTGATCCAAAGAAATCCCAATAGACTTTGGACAGAAAATGTTATCAGCAACCAGAAGAACTAAGGAGATTGAATGTAAATCAACATATTCTATGTTCACTCTTTTTCTGTTTTGTTTTTTTTTTATCTCTTCCATGATTTTTCCCTTTTGCTCTCATTTTTCTCTCCCAACATGATTCATAAAATAATGTATATTAAAAATAAATTTACTAAGGGGAAAAAAAGGAAAGCAGAGCTAGCAAAGGACTAATAAAAAGAGGATGGGAAGGGGGTGATTTGGAGATGGAATAGGAAAAAGGGAGTGGTAAAGATTGAAATTGTTCTGAGCAATAAAGATTACAGCTACTTAGGGAAAAAAAATCATATGTCACAACTTATTTGACTATTCCCCATTTGATTTCAACCATTTTCATTTCTTACCATCACAAAAAAAAGAGCTGCTATAAATATTTTTTAATAAATATAGATTCTTTTCCTTTTTTTGATCTCTTTTCTCCTCTTCAAACTATAGATCCAAACCAAATCTTCTTCCTGAACTCCAGCTATTCTCTAACTAGTTATTTTCAACACTGAACTCATTTTCTTTCTCCCTAAAACTGTGCCTGTCCCTGGCATCTTTATTTCTTTTTATAACCATCACCCCTGTCATGAAAGTTCAAAACATTAGTCATCTTGACTTTCCTTCATGTGTAACTGGTTTAAATATCATATAACATCTCTCATAGAAGTCCCCTTCTCTTTACTTATAGTGCTACCTCCATTGGTTATCCCTTACCTAAACTATTGGAGTAACTTCCTAACTGATCACCCTATCTTCATTCTCTCCATTCAATCCAAGGGATTCCTAACGTTTTTGTGTTATGGACCTTTTGGACAGACTAAACGTGTGGAACCCCTTTTCAGAATAATGTTTGTGCCTACATACATAATTGAAGAAAAAGCTAAATTTCAATGAGAAGTTAGTGAAAATTATTTCCTCCTTTCCCAATGTCATGGTCACTGTATCCTATATTTTTGCTTAATTTGTTTTTCTTTGTCACATATGAATATATTCAATCTGTAGGACACAGAGGGTTTTATTTTCCCCTCAGAAATGATTGTAATATGAAGACTTTCCAATAAAATGTTTTTAATTGTTGAACAACATTTGTCTAAATCTTTCTTCTCTGCCTGCATTTAATGCTACCTTGTGTTATGTTTGTAGGTCAAATTGTACTCAGTAAAATGTAAATTTATTAATGAAGGAATCATACTTTAAAAAAAAAAACAAACCCAAACACTTTATGTCTCTAGAACCTAGAACAAAGCCTTCTATATAACATCTAGAAAAAAATTTTATTTTTTGCTGAAACAATTGGGATTAAGTGACTAGTATTAAATATCTGAAGCTGGATTTGAATTCCAGTCGTCCTGACTTAAATATGAGAATTAAAAATGAGTTCCCTTTTATTCCTATCCCTAATCTCTAGTTGTGTTGAAATACCCAAAGATTCAGGTTTATTTCAAGCTTCTAAATTGTGAAAAATGGATGGGCATTTATTTGGTTTCGACAATTATGAAAATTAATTTGAAGAAACTTAAATTAGAAAATTGAGACATTACAAGGATATCAAATAACCAAGAGTGGAAGTTATTTCACCTAAAAGAAGGAATGTAAACTCCTTAGGGACCAGGACTGAGTTTTGTTATCTGGGGTGGTGGCTAGAGATTTGAAAAGAATCTTTTATTCCTGGTCCTTCCTTTTCATTGTAATCTTTCCCTTCTAGAAGGGAAGCTCCTGGTGGGCAGGGACTGTATTGAATGGGAAACACCCCTGCCCTGTTAAGCATTTGGTAGCCTCAGCCTAAGACTTTCTTACCTCACATTTTTAGAAACCGCACTTTAGAAATCTCAGCCAGTGGAAAAAGGAGCCAGAGGATTGGGGAAGGGAGTTCACATTAGGGAATAAAAAGCCCCTTGCTTGTGGGTGTGTCTCTTTTTCAAACCAAGCTTTGTGTGTACTAGAATGTTCACTCTTTCTGATGAGAGAGAAATAAACTTTTTGCCTTTTCTAAGACAAGTCTTGTATTGAGTGATTGAAAGGGGGGAGGGGTCAGGCAGTGACCCTTACCACACAGAATTTATCTCAGAGAAGAGAGCCAATTTTTAAATATTGGATGGGGGATGGGAGAAGATCAAACCAAAGAAATGAAAAACTTTAGTAGTTTTAATTTCCTCTCATTAGTATATGAAATTAACAAAATTTAATTTTTATTTTTAGCTAACAGGAATAACTAGAATATTAAATGAGAATTGAGGATCCAAAAGTATTTTTACAATCTGAACTAGAATTCTTTTTTCTTTTTTTTCTTTTGTGAGGCAAATGGGGTTAAGTGTCACATAGCTATTAAAAATAGTATTAAAAATATGAGTCCAGATTTGAATTCAGGTTCTCCTCAATCCATGACCTGTGCTCTAGCCACTGTACCATGTAGCTGCCCTATAGTGTAATGTCGGAGAAACTGAGGCAAGATAGAGATTAGAGAGTTTTTAATATTTTATTAATTGGAGAGTTTAATTGACTGGACAGGACTCTCGTCTCAAAGTATCCAGTGATGAATGGGGGAATGACAAACCCTTTTATAGCTTTCAAACAAAGAAAAGAACAAAAGCGGGAAAAGTTAGAACCGTTTGGTTCTGTCAGAATGGGGAGAGTAATAAACTCTTACTGAAAACCAGAGTCAGGAAGTTAGAATAAACAGAAGTAAGGATATCAATTGAAGTATCTGGGATGATCTTATCTCTTAGAGGGACAGTGTTAAAAATTCTTTGAAGGCATAGGCAGCTAGGAGCCAGGATGTCTGATCTGCTCCTCATCTCCCATTGACATTTTATAACCTTAGAGCAAATGGTCCTAAGTCTTAATGAACCAGGGGGGTTTTACAAGTAAGGGGACTGAGGCAGAACAGTTAAGGAAACTGAGATAGAACAATTCAGGGAAACTCAGTCAGGACAATAAGGAAAACTAGTGCTGGGAAACTGAGGCAGAACAGCTCAAGGAGACTGTGGCGTAACGATAGAACTAGAGTTCTTAACCTCGGATCCAAGAACTGATTTTTAAAAATATTCTGATAATTGTATGTCAACATAATTGGATTCTTTTGTAATCCTATGTATTTTATTTTATGCATTTAAAAAGCATTAGAGTCTTCACCAAACTGATGAGGTGTGAGAAAAGAGGGTTGAGAGATCCCCTAACAGCTTTGGGGTCCCCTGGCCAGTCACAGGCTGGAAAGAATTCACAAACCCAAATGAATACAGGCATGAAGTTTGTGGCAAAAATGGGTTTATTACACTAAGAAAACAACTTTCTTAGTGGGCAAAATCCTGTTAGGATTTTTGCAAAGGTTTGGGCACATAGCCTTTGATTATATTGGGGGTTTTTGGCCAGAACTGGGGACCAATCTCCAGATGAATTTGAAGGACTAATTTTCAACTCAATAGAGGGTAGTGATTATGCCCCAAGCCAAGATCTCCAATTGAATTGAATGGGATTACTATCTGGAAGTTTCCCCTATTAGCAGGAGGGTGGGTCTTCTCCTAGAGTCTAGGAGGATTTGAGACCCAGGACTACCCTTCCCCAAAAGATCAAAGGGGACACAGACTATATCAAGACCACCAAAGAAGTCTATGATGAAAAAAAAAAAAGTAACTAGAACATTCAGCCAATAGCATGTTTAATAGGGATAAAGGTAAAAATCACATAATCAATTTTGGAAGGTATCTTGGTGGCACTCTAGTTCAACACTGTATTTGAAAATGCAACATTATACTTATTTCAATGTACCAGTGGTTGTTGTTTGTCCCTCATTCTCAAAGAGGACCATGAGGTGGAAGAGGTGATATGATAACATGCAGGTAAATTGGATTTAAGTGAAGAAGGGTTGTGCAAAGTCACCTGCCTTTCCCCTCCAGAGCCATCTGGGTCCAGTGACCAGATATAGATCAGGAAGCGTGGAGATGGCCTCAGATGCAGTGGGAGACCTTGGCCTTTTTAAGTTAAGTAAGGTCTTTAACAGGTCTCAGTTTGACTGAGACCACAGCTGGGTAGCAATGGAGACAAAGAATATCCTCTTTTACCTAGTCCAAAAAATCTAAATAAATAAGTAAATGGATGAATGAATCTGGGAGGGGAAAATCCTCAGGGTTTCTGGCCAAAGCAGAAATGACTGCTATTTGCATTTAAAATGAGTCAATCAGGACAGTGTACCAATCAAATGAACAACTAGCCTCTGTTCTAAGAGCTCCTGCCCAAATAATCTACCACCTCAGGAATATTGATTGTTTAGAAAAATTTCCCTGATAATCTAGCATACATTTTCCTCTCTGTGGCTTTCACCCATTGTTCCTGGTTCTAAATTTAGATTCTCACTTCTCAGCCCCCAAATACTTACTTGAAGATCTTTCTCATATTCTTCCACAATCTCTCTCTAGCCTCTACTTCCCAAACTATCTTTTCTTTTCTGGGCTGAACAAACACATTTCCTTCAACCAATGGAATAGTGGCCTTCTTAAAACAATGGAATATTCCTGATGTAGTCTGATCAGGTCAGAGTCCAGAAGGAACACAACCTCCTTAGGATGGAAGTTAATGCCTTTTTTTAAATGCAACCTAAGACAACAATAGCTTTTTGGCTGCCAGATCACACTACTAACTAATTTTGAACTTGTAGCCCACTAAAACCCCAAGATATATTTCTGACAAATGGATGATGTAATCATATTTCCCCATCTTAAGCACGTGAAGCTGATTTTCTTAAAACACAAAGGTATAATTTCATATTTATCTTTATTGAATTCCACCTTCTTATGTTTAGATCTAAGCTTATCTAGATCTTTTTGGACACTATCTCTAGCATCTATTGTGTTATCTTTTCCATCCAACTTTATGTCAGATGCAAATTCTTGTCTTAATCCAAGTTATTGATAAAAATTAGAAATGGTACTGGCTCAAGCACAGTTGACTTGGTACAGTACTCCACTGGAGATATCCTGCCAAATTACATTGACTTATTGACAACAACTTTAGAAATTTTGGATATTATACATGGGTTCAAAATAGCAATTTCCCAAATGCAAGATGGGGAAGGTGGGACTAGATAGTAAGTTCATCTGACAAAATCTTTTCTCTTTAAAAGAAAAAAAAATAAAGATTTCAAACTCATTAGTAATCAAGGGAAAAAGGAGAATAAACATTTATATAGCCTCTACTTTGTAACAAGTAATGTGGTAATTGCTTTATAATGTTGGGATACAGATGTTGATATCTCCATTTTACAGTTAAGGAAACTGAGGCAAATAGAGGGTAAGGGATTTATCCAGCAGTGTGATTTAGCCCAACCTTATACTGAATTAAGACAAATTATTATTGTAAAGTCATGCCCTACTCTTTGTGACTACATTTAGGATTTTCTTAGCAAATATAAGAAGCAAACATGAGAAGCTGGAATTAGCAACATTTGCCATTGCTTCAAGTCATTTTACAGATGAGGAAACTGAGGCAAATAAGATTAATTGCCTAGGGTCATGCAGCTAATAAGTGTCTGAAGATAGATTTGAACTGAGAGCTGTCTGACGTCAGGCCAGGTGCCATTTAGCTGCCCAAAAAGGAGGTGGTGAAAGTCTTATCTACTCTCTTATTCATGTCATATTTTGATTAATTCTGGGAACCACGTTCTTTGAAGGACATTATTTAACCAGAGTGTTTCCAGAACAGGATGACCAAGATTTAATAATCATGATAGGACAGATAGTATTTATAAGGAGGAGTAATGTATATAATGTAGTAGATATGAAATAAGATGACCTGGCTTCGAATCCTGACTCAGCCATCAGCCCCGTGTACACTAGAGTGAAATACTTTGATCTGGACCTAAGTAGTGGTCTTGGATATCAAAGAAGAAAGAACTTTTGTTTCCTCGGTGACTGAAATACCTGAGAGATAAACGAACCCACCTTGAGACATCAGTAGTGGGGCTAGGATTCTGAAATGTTCTCTGTCTTCCTCTCCACCTTCTGGTTACCTTTGGCTTGCTCTGAATCTCTGCTGAAGTTCCACCTTCTACAGAAAGTCTTTCACAATTTCTCTTCATTCTAATGGCTTCCTTTGGGTAATTATTTCCTGTTTATCCTATTTATAGCTTATTTATATGAATTCGTGTGTGATTTGGAGTTCTTTGAGAGCAGGAGATGCCTTTTGCCTTTCTTGGTATCTCCAGCACAGTGCCTGGCACATAGGTGCTTGATCAAGTACTTACTATTTAACTTGAAAAGAATTTATTAGGAAGGAGTATTATTTAAGAATCTATACTTATTTTGTACTCCATTGGATGACTGAAGGATCTAGGTCAAAAGCAGAGGCTGTGTTCTATAGGATATTGTTATTCCCAGGTTTCCTGATATTCTGGGCCTAATTTCTTTAAGACCTTTTACACTTAAATAAACTTTTTAAATGGAAAAAAAAAAAAGAATCTATGCTAAAGGTGCAAGGGATAGACCACTGGTCCTGGAGTCAGAAGGACCTGAATTCAAATCCAGCCTCAGACATTTCACACTTCTTAACTGTGTGACCTTAGGCAAGTCATTTAACCCTAATTGTTTCACATATACTTCCTCCCCCCCCCCCAAAAAAAAAAAGAATCCATGCTAAAGTTTAAGTTGGTTTACTTGGAGGGAGCAAAAACCCTTAGAATTACAGCTAGTTGCTAACTTGATCAAACTTTCAGGCAAATTAAATAACAAGACTATATGCTTGTAATTTAACTACTAATGTACAATTTCTACCCCAAGATCTCCTTATACTATAGTAATATAATTTCGTACTCATATTAAGTATTATAATCAAATCACACAACTTGTTCAGCCGTTCTCCAAGTGATGGGCATTCCCTCGATTTCCACTTTTTGCCACTGCAAAAAAGAGCTGCTGTAAGTATTTTTGTGCATATAAGTCCTTTTCTTTTCCCTTGATCTCTTTGGAATACCGATCAGGTAACGATATTGCTAATTCAAAGAATGTGCAGTTTTTTGTTATTTGGTTTTTTTAGCACTTTAGTCCCAAATTGTTCTCTAGAATGATTAGATCAGTTCACAATTCTACCAGCAGTGCATCAGTGCCCCTATTTTCCCACATACCTTCCAGCATCTATTATTTTCCTTTTCTGCCATATTAGCCACTCTGAAGGATGTGAATTAGTACCTCAGAATTGTTTTAATTTCCATTTCCATAATAATTTGAAAATTAGTGATTTAAGGCATTTTTCATAAGACCTTACATAGCTTTGATTTCTTCTTTTGAAAACTATGTTCATTTCCCTTCAGCATTTAGCAACTGGGGAATGACTTATTTTTATAATTCAGGAAGCCTTCCGCATAGAGATCCTCAATAGTCCTATTTCATCACAAGCATGCATAGAAATTTTTCTCAGGACCAGGTCCCTTACCAACAACACTAGCCAGAACTATTTCCTAGGATTATTTTTTTACCATTCTCCTGGGACACATATCCATAAAACTTGTCTTTCCACACTAAGATCTCTTCTGAACTCTGGATACTTTCCATTATAAAATCTTGATTTCTGTAATTCTCATTCTGAGATATTTAACCCAACCCTGCATGAAACACTGCCTACATTACCCACTCAAGAAGCAATATCACAGATGAGGAATCACTATCCTAGAAAATTCCTTTATGCCAGAGACTTCCCTTGACAAAAGGAGAAACATTCCTTTTGTTCTTTGGGTTTTGTATTTGTACACTCTTCTGCCTCTTCTGTCCAACTGTTGAATTTCAAAGCATCATATTGACTATCCTCAAAGAAGGCTCTAAAATATAGGAATAAAAGCAAATAAAAAGTTCACTAGTATGTGTCTTTTAAAGAAGACAATTGGCCAATTTTAGTGATAAAAATTATTATTGCTATGATAGATATCTTGATATTAGCAAGAGAAGGAGGAAGAAGCATATTTATTAAACTTAAAACCCAAAGAAGACCTACTTTTGAGTCATACCAGCTGGCTAATATGAAGGAACTTAGTAAAAATCCTTGTTGTGTAGGCTAAAGAATGAAAGGGACAGAAAATGGTGAAAGTAGAAATAAAAGGAGAAAGATAACCTATTAGCACTTTTGAAAGAAACTGTGTGGTCAAAATCAGAGACTCTCAAGGTAAAAAAGCAAAAAAAAAAAAAAAAAAAAAAAAGGATTTAGTACAATTCCCTGAAAAGAGGCAACTCCCAACCAACAAGGTGTCAGTAGAGTAGTGCAAAATTCAAACTGCAAAACACAAGATTACATAGATCCTATTCAGAAGCCCCCCTCCCCCCACATACCCTTTTCTCCTATTGTCTGGGGAAGTTCAGTTTTACTCTAACGGTTGAAATCTGTCCCAGAAACAAAGAACAGTAATATATAGCAAACTTTTTGCCCATCAAGTACTTAAATGCTAATTAAGAGGTATGGGAGGAGGGGGAAGACCAGAAAGGGAAATAGTCATCCAAGACAATCAAATGCCTGCAGCTTTTTAGCTATGCAACTTGTTATTGAAGTTTCAAGTCACATTTAGAACATAGGTCAAAGCCACATCCTTATGAGAGGTCTTCACTCAGTTTATGCCATTCAATCCTTCCTCTTTATTTATTAACCTTTGAAGATCTCTCACACCATTCTTGACACATTTTCTCAACCATCTTGTTCTATTTCTCTGGGTCTGATTTGTACCAGTAATGTCTGTAAAGCTTCAGCAGGAACCAAATAACCTGGTTTTTTTTTTTTTGTTGTTTATTTGTTTGTTTGTGTTTTTGGTTCCTTGGTCCCACCCTCCAAAGGTAATGCAGTCAGAAATACAAGTTAAATCAGGCTCTATCCTTTGTGGAAATCCCAGTCCCTGAGATAAAATTTTCCCTATAAAACCCACCTGTGGGTCATCCCATGGCTGCTACCTTCCTTTGGGTCAGCCCACCACAACATTCTGCCCTGTGGTGTCCTTTCCTTTCTTTTCCCCTGTCCCACAAGGTATCTCCCTAACTTCACTATGCTTCCCAACCCCACTTCTCCTTGCTGCTAACCAACTCTTTTTAAGGGTACTTAAGTCCCTTTCAGGATTTAACCTGCCAGCTAAGGCCATGTCCCAAACTCATGAGGTGCTCCCTTTCTACTGGGAAATTGAGTTCCACCGAGGAACTTGTCTTTCATATGCTTTCCCAACTCTATTTCATATTGGACATTTCCGGTGTCTATTGTATCCTTTTATTTTGTCTGTAACCTGTCCCCTCAAATAAATCTACCTTTTGCCAAAGAGAATGGCCATTGTGAATTCTTCACATACTGAACCCCAACTTTTGGTACTTACCATTGTTTGGTGACAAACCCCTGACTACAGATCACATCAGTGAGAACCCACTCTGGAATAGCACATGAGGCAATTTCTTTTATTACCTGTCCATTATCATTAATTTTCCCACGGCAAAAATTTAATTTCCCATATACTATCTTCTTCAGCCAACTAGTCTAATACCATCTATACTAGAATACTGTTTCTCTAGTCTGAATGGCCTGGTCTGCTAACAAATCCAATGCCTTGGTCCTCTGGTTAATAATTATTTTGACCATGGCCAGAAGTCTAATGAGCCTATTTAGCATACAAATTGGGGTTCTGTGCCCCCAACTTCCATCTGAGGCTATCTATCACCCCAACCATTTGTGTCCCCAGTAATTAGAGTAAGTAACTTCACAAATAAAGATCCATATCAGGAAAGTCAACAACAACAGAAATGCTAAAAGAAACAGACAGATAATATGCATCTAACAGCAGATAGATGACTAGGCCAAATAATCACTTACCTACTTATTTAGGATATAATGACCACATATTTTCAGAGAAGAAATTGTAAGATCTCCTTGAATAGTGCTTATTGTTTCTACTGAATACCTGCCTGATTATAGAAACTTGCTTTAAGAGGAAAAAAATAGGGATATGATTATAATAGCATCAAAACTGGTCCTTCAGACCTCAGCCTGAAGCAAATACATGACAGGACAAAGCATCCCCAGAATTGCATGCAATAACAATTTCACCTTATAGCCAGATTCAGGAATAATCAGGTGGGTCCTTATTCAAAGGAACACTACTGAGAAACTGAGTCAGAAGGATCCCATCTTAAGTGGAGGCCAAGGCTGTCCTCCCAACTCTTGCCCAGATACTAACCTCCACCTGTAACAATTCAGGATCATATTCCTCTGAGTAGCTTGTGACATATACCTTTCAGATGGTGGATTACTGGCTTGATGATTCATCAGGCAATCATACCTGCATCAAAACTCCAAATAAGAGATTTTCTCTCAAATTACAAGTCTCTTTAATCAAAACTTCAGGTGAATTTAGCTCTCAAGGATCACATATCCTAAATAAATTTTGATTATAATCTTATATTGATAATAGCAAGAGATTCATCCTAGAAAGTTCACAGCTTGTCTTCATATCTAAGTAGATGGATTTTTTAATTCAACATTACACAAATCATTTTACTTTAAGAAGCTCAATAACCAGTCTATATCAAAACAGGTTCGTGTTCAAAAGGACAAAGACATAAACCACTATTCTCAGCATCTCCCTAGGCAATGGGAACAGCTTTAACATGACACAATACAACCAATTAAAACTCACATAGAATATATTGTCCTAATTTCACCTTAAAGAATCCTATCAGAACATTAATAATCTCTTCAAACTAAAAAAATGCTAATTCAACTTCCTCCAATTGAGGACACTCTATAAAATTTTCTGGAAATATAAATAACAGATACAACACCAGTATTACCAAAATTCCTCTAATTCCACTAAAACATTCCTAATTGCAAAAAAGTCAATTTTAGAAGTTATGAATTGTCCTTACCAGGCCATTCTTGAGGTTCCTCCATAGATTCTTTGATCCAGGTGTTCTCAGTAAGTCCTTCCCATTCTGCTTCTTCCAGGACTTAGTAAGTATCCATTCTCCTGGAACTGCAAACTCCAAAGGTGTTGTCTGGGCCAGCGATTATTGCTTCCTAAGGGCTAAAAGGGATGAGGACACTGCCAGTTTATTTCAAAAGAGAGTCTTTCCCTTTTTTCTCCCAAATAAAATAAACTAATCTCATATGAGGAAAGTCTCTGATTACTTCTGGGAACAGTTCTAATTTCTTAATAAAGCAATAGACAAACATTTGGTCCAAGGCAATTTAGTCACTAACATCATTTTAGTAATCCATTTCTTAAGAATCTGAGTCATTCTTTCCACTTTCCCAGTTGAAGGCAGATGCCCAGGTGTATGGAATTGCTGCTCAATTCTATTAACCCCTCTTGAAGAGCAGAACTCAGGGAAAAGTTTTTACCCATCCACTATATCTGTTTCCCCACTGATATAATTTCATTAAAATTTAACTTGAATATTTTAGAAGGAACACCTCAATGCTTTTTTATTTGTCTTTAGACATATTATACACCTTTCAAATATAATTTTTTTCTACAATTACACATATTCCTATACACCAAATTTTCTTTCTTTCACTTCTTTGTTAAAAGGAGAAAGCAATACAAACCTTAAGATTCAGAATATAAGTAATATCGAAATAACTTTGGACCAGATTTCACAAAATTTACACTATATATTCAGCTGGGCTGACAATATTAAAGTACAGTTCATATCATTTTTACAAATTATCCAATGTGCAATTTAGTAAGCAACATAGTAGGTTAAATAAATGTCATCTAATTAGGAGATAAAAACTTGTGACCTCTTTAGGTAAGTTACCATAGAACCATAAATTTTTAACTTAAAATCAAATCAAGGGGCAGCTAAGTGGCTCAGTGGATAGAGCACAAGCCCTGAAGTCAGGAGGACCCAAGTTCAAATTTGACCTCAGATACTTTTTTTTTTTAAATTATTATAGCTTTTTATTGACAGAACATATGCATGGGTAATTTTTACAACATTGTCCCTTGCAATCACTTCTGTTCCAACTTTTCCCTTCCCTCCCTCGACATGTTAAATATGTTAAAGTATATCTTAGATACAACATATGTGTGCAGAACCTAACAGTTCTCTTGCTCCACAAAAATTGGATTTAGAAGATAAAAATAACCTGGGAAGAGAAACAATAATGCAAGTAGTCCACATTCATTTCCCAGTGTTCCTTCTCTGGGTGTAGCTAATTTTGTCTATCATTGATTAATTGGAACTGAATTAGATCTTCTCATTGTCAAAAATATCCACATCACTCAGAATTGATCATCATATAGTCTTGTTGTTGCTGTGTATAATGACCTCTTGGTTCTGCTCATTTCTCTCAGCATCAGTTGATGTAAGTCTCTCCAAGCCTCTCTGTATTCCTCCTGTTGGTCATTTCTTACAGAACAATAATATTCCATAACATTCATATACCATAATTTACCCAACCATTCTCCAATTGATGGACATCCATTCATCTTCCAGCTTCTAGCCACTACAAAAAGAGCTGCCACAAACATTTTGGCACATACAGGTCCCTTTCCCCTCTTTAGTATTTCCTTGGGATATAAGCCCAGTCGTAGCACTGCTGGATCAAAGGGTATGCACAGTTTGATAACTTTTTGGGCATAATTCCAGATTGCTCTCCAGAATGGTTGGATTCTTTCACAACTCCACCAATAATGCATCAGTGTCCCAGTTTTCCCACATCCCCTCCACCATTCATCGTTATTTTTTCCTGTCTTCTTAGCCAATCTGACAGGTGTGTAGTGGTATCTCAGAGTTGCATTTCTTTGATCAATAGTGATTTGGAACCTTCTTTCATATGAGTGGAAATAGTTTCAATTTCATCATCTGAGAATTGTCTGTTCATATCCTTTGACCATTTATCAATTGGAGAATGGCTTGATTTCTTATAAATTAAAGTCAATTCTCTGTATATGTTGGAAATGATGGCCTCAGATACTTAACACTTCTTGACTGTGTCCCCTGGGCAAGTCACTTAACCCAATTGACTCAGAAAAAAAAAAAATCAGAGATTTAAATTTCTAGTAGCAATACTTCAAAATTAATGCACATATTTCTAAAATCTTATACCAGGATAAGTTCACAATTTTAGCACACACTAGTTAATAGTAATTATCTCATATAATTTCAGAATCAGAATTCCAATTTAAATACACACAGCCCCAAAATGTAAGGTGGCAGAAAACTGCCCTTTCAAGTCCATATACAAGAGAGGAGAAAGGACTTTAGGACCCTGGGGAAGAGGGTTGGAGAAATTTGTACCTAGATATTGGGCTGCAGGTCTGTGGCCCAATGACTAACAGACCCTCCATGCCAGAAATGTTGGGGGCCATGATGAAGATGTACTAGCACACACCCCAGAAGAACTCAGACCAGTGAAAGATGGCAGCATAGCTAGGGCAGATTCCATAAGCCTCTCTAAGGGAGACAAGCTTGGAGAGTGGCTTTTTCCTTTTGCAGTTTTTCTGTAAACCTTAGTTCATGCCCTCAGAAGGCTTTTAGTCATGTATATTAAGCCTACTTAAAAAAATACAATAGATTAATTCAAGTTAGCTGACTGAGAGGCTGTGCCAAGCAACTTAAAACAGTCTCAAAACCCCCAGAATCTGCTAAAATGTTTAGCAGTTCAGAAACTTTAGTTAATTATTTCTGCATAACCAAATCAGTCAGTTCTAGGTCCACAGAAACCAGGTTTTTTCCCTTATTTTGATGTGACTGTTAAAAACCTTCCCTGTGTCAGAACTAGCCTTCCCTCTCTCTAGCTAAAATCTATTTGCACAAGTCTAATTGTGTACAAAACAATCGTTTTTAAATCCCAAATAGATCTTTTCCTTTGTAATTTGGTTGACAGAGAGAAACCAGAAGGTAACACACACACATACACACACACACACACACACACACACACACACACACACACACACACACACACACACACAATGCTTTTCTAAATCAATCAAGCTCCAGTTCAATCTAGGCCCCACTTTGGGTTGAAAGCAAGGAGGGGAGTTCTGGAGCCAAAGACTTAGGAGCAAGCTGACTGGCTATTCAAGACTCCTTTGAATTTATACCCAACCCTAGGGGAATGGACAATTTCTCTCAGTGAGCTGGGCAACTGCCCAAACAAAAAAATACTATTTAATCTCTATAAATGTTGGTACTTTATCTCAATTCTTCCTAAAGGATTATTTTACCAGAATACTTTTTAGAATCAGCTACCTTAGGTTGTTCCTTTCCCATAGTTCACAGTTATCTTACCTTCTTTATGGAATACTCACTGGATCTTATCAAAGGAAAATGAGAGCACTCTTATGGACTTGAACTGCTTATAATTTCCTAATATCAAAGGGAAATGGGAGCTTTAATCACTTAAATTCTCCCAATTCCAATTCCAGTCACCCCGGCAGCTCACCAGTTTTTGGCAAAGGGAAGGTCCTCCTAACCAGTTAGAGTCTCTTTCCCCACCTCATCAGTTGCTTGTCCTACCTGGGTTGTACACAACTTACCTGACTGATTTCAAACTTTTCTCAGGTGGCTTATCTCCTGAGCCCAATTAATCCTCTATCTTTGCTAGCCCACTTCCATTTTTTGTTGTCTCTCTTTGGAAATTTACCAATCAGAGCAGGAATTTCTGAGCTGAGTCCAAGGACCACCGGAGGACTTTCCAACGGGTGCCTGCTGGAGGATTCAGTATGGAAAAGACCCCCTAATGAACAGGAAATATCCCAGATGAGTCACCAAAACTGTTTGGGACAGTTAAATTAAAATCAGAAAGTCTCAAGGTAAAAAGCAAAAAAAGGATTTATTAAAATCTCCCTAGAAAGAGCAATTCCCACCAGACAAGGTGTCAGTAGAGGAGTGCAAAGTGCAAACCGCAAAACAATAGATTATATAGATCCTAACCAGAAGCCCCCACTATCTCCCCCTCTACTTTTTGTCCCATTTTCTGAGGGAGTTCAGGCTTTCACTCTAAATGTGGAAATCTATTCCAGAAACAAAAGAATCCTAGTAAATAACAAACTTTTTACCCATCAGATACTTAAAAGCTAATTAAGAGGTATGGAGGGCGGAGAATAGAAAACAGGAGAGGACATGATCGTCCAATTCAATCAAATACTTGCAGTTTTTTAGCTATAGCTCAACTTATTATTACAAATCTCAAGTCATAATTAGAACCTAGATCAAAGCCATATCCAAATGAGAGATCTTTACTCAGTTTATCCTATTCAAAACTAATACTATCTAAAAAGCACTATTGGGTTATTGTCCGATCTAGCAGATTTTTGCTCAATGTCCTAGCTCAGTGTCCAATAACTGTGAAAATGGAGACCATCTACGTGACTGCAAATGATAAGATAGATTTTTCAGAATTAGGGTAACCAGCAGGATGATTCTGTTAAAAAGCAGAATTCAAATTAGACTAGTAGCCATCCCTTTATTTCAGACCAGAAATTCTATGAACTAGAAAATGGGCTGGTTATATCTCTCCCCATCAAGATTCCACAAGTCATAGACATTGCCAAAGACCCTGGTTTGACAGGGCCACACGACTAGGTTCTATCTCTGCAGTTGATGATTTGCTGCTAATGTTTAATGAGTGCTACACAGAGTCAAGGTCTTCATTTACTGACTCAGAAGAGAGTTGTTTTCTAATCTGGGTTTTTCCTAGGGCATGGTGTTAATATGGGATCCTTTTGGTCTTTGATATTAAAGACTGGTGATCCTAAGAGGATGGTCTTAGCAGATCAATCTGTGTTGAAACTTGACTTGAAGATTCTTGACAGTGATCTGAGATCCTGCTTTTCTTTAAGATGTAAAAGTGGATTGGGGAAACTAGCCAACCATGACAACTTTCATTTGTTCTACACGAGATTAGAAGAACTAATTAATAAGACTTTAATTTTCAATTTCTGGGCAAGTATATGGCTTAAGTGAATGCTTAGTATTAGAATAGTAGCTTTTATATCAAATGCAGTTCTTTAGAGCTTTATATTCAGCCTTTGGAACAAACATAGGGAAAAACTGTCATTATGAATAGGATCTTTGATGTAACTAAAAGTAATTTTGTCTTCAGAAGCACCAATATTTATAACTTAAAAGGTTACATTATTAAGATACTAGTTAATTCAAGTTAGTATAAAAAGCAACTCACTATTGATATTTAAAATGAATTTATTATGATTCTTATAGATGATGGTGAATTCTGTAAAATGAATTTTTGGTCCATCTGGCCACTCAAATCAGAGACAGAGCTTTATTTAAGACTACAACTATTGGTCATAGAATTTAGAGCTGGACAGCATCTTTGAGATCACCTAGTCCAACCTTATCACTTTATAGATGAGTAAATCAAGTCCAGAGATATCATCACTTTCCCAAAGACATCGAGGTGATTACTATCAGAGCTGGGATTTGGATCTTCTCCTCCTATGTCAGAGCTTTCTTAGGTTAGCTTAGAAGAGAGCTAAATTCCAAATCAATTTCATATATAGAAGGGAAAAATCACCTGGTGTTATTCAAGATAACAAAAATAATAATAACTAGCATTTATATACTCTTCAGGGTTTGCATAGCACTTTATCTTATGTGATCATCACAAAATCCTATGAAGTAGAAGCTTTTAACATTCCCATTTTACAGATGTGGAAACTGTTGGATCAAACAACTTAGGATCCTGGACAGGATTCATTATCAAAGATAATAATGCATCCCTGCTTGAGGTGATTGTATTTTTTTATTCCAGGGGAAATTGTAGTGACGTGTATCCCAGGGAGAAAGCTCCAGGTGCTCTAAGGCACAGATCACCCCTTTGACCCTGAAAGGATGTATTCACTCAGCACCAAGTAGTGGTGTTGACGTAGCAATGGGATTCTGGTTGATGATTAATGGGGCCGCCATGCTCACCAGTGATCAGGAAGTTGGAGACCAAGATGATCAACAAGACCCACAGAGGAGCTGGTTCAGGGCCTGCTGGAACCACTGTAGTAATAGGGCTACTGACTGACTCCTCTTCCTGTGTATCCTTGAAAAATAAACTTTGCTTCATCCCTCGGTAACTGTAAATCTCTTTTCCTGTAAGTGGTCGTTTGAACTGAAGTACTACTGATGGGCTAGTTTTTCAGACTACTTGAGCTACGGCAGGATCACTCTTTTGCCTTCACTATTTTCTATCTGTATTACATTAATTTGCCTATATATCTGCTCCCCCCACTCCCAACCCCCCTGAAAAATGAGAACCTTGCCTGAAGAAAGAGCCTGGTGTTTTTTGTTTGTTTTTTTGTTTGTTTGTTTGTTTTTGTTTTTGTTTTTGTTTTTTCATCACTAGCATTGTGCTTTGCACATAGTAAATATTTTTTTAAATGAATGTTTAGTAGTGGTAGTTATTGAAATAGAAAGTTAAAAAGGCCTCTGAGTAGCTAAAATAGATGAGATTAAACTCACGTGCTTAGTCTTTTATTCTTAGGAAAGCTCTTCTTGTTTTAGACAATTAAATAAGCTTGCTTATTTGGCTTCTCACACCACAGCAGATTAGAAGCTGCAAAAAAGTGACTGCTGACGGCCTCACACTGATAAGAGAGAAATAAAATTTGAAAAAACAGACAACTAAAAAAGCAGAGGAGGCTGGGCAACTGAGCACTGGGACAAACAGCCTTTTGTGTCCTAAGAAATTCCAAGGCTCTTGCTTTATTTCAGCCCCATGATAAGTTATTTTTTTAAAAACAATGATTCCAGGTCATCAAAAAAAAAAAAAATTACATTCAACATTTTTTTGTTGTTGTTGAAGAAGAAAAAAAGTTCATATCTTTTATAAAGATGAAAATTAAAATGATTTACCTAATAAAATCCACCAAACTTAGATTTAAATCCTGACTCTGCTAGCTGTGGAGAACGTAATGACATTTCTGGGCCTGCTTCTTTCCTCATCAATAAAATGGGAGCGTGCCAGCTCTAAGTCAAAATTCACTTTCATGACTTTAGCCTTTAGTATTGTCCTACCAGGTTAAGCTCCTCACTTCCATCTCATGATCTTACTGCTAATTAAGAGGCCTTGACTGATACTATTCCCTCTTCCTCTGTTCACTCCACTCTGCATCTGCTTTTCTGCTTGGTTTCAAGTGTTTTCTGAATCATCCAGAAAATGTGGCATTGTCTTCAATGTGATTGTAGATTTTTAATGGGATTCTGCATTCTTAAATTTATTAAACCATTATTTCTTGTCCAATCTCTCATTGCCTCACTATGGAACTATTGTAACAACCTCCTAATTTGGTCTCCCTTTCTTTCATCTATCCTCCAAATATATGTCAAATTTATTTTCTTTTTTCTTTCTTTTCTTTGGGGTGTGTGTGAGGCAATTGGTTTTAAGTGTCTTGGAGTCACACAGCTACTAAGGGTTGATATTAATTTTGAACTCAGGTCTTCCTGACTCCAGGGCTTGAATTCTATCCTTTTGCCTTCTGGCTGCCCCAACAAATTGATTTTCTTAAATCACAGGTCTAATCACATTATTTCCCTTCCAAGAAGTTTCAGTTCTCCCCTGATGCCTTTAGGATAAAATACAAATGCTTCTGTTCAGTATGTGAAACTATTTGAAATTTGGTTCTAAACTATATTTGCATATTGATTTCACATGAGTTTCCTTTATATACTATATGTCCCCACCAAACTGACCTTGATGATCCTCATTCACAGCATTCTTCTGCTCTGACCTTTATATAGGCCTGTCTGGAATTTACTCCCTTATCATTCCTCTTCTTAGAATCTAGCTTGCTTCTGGCTGAGAAGTGCTACTTCCTATAAGAGAATTTTTCTGATTCTATCCGTTTTTAATGTTTTTATATTCTAATCTATTTTGCATATTTCATAAACACTTACCTATGTGTATGGTTCTTCCCATCAATAGAATGTTATCTCCTTGAAGACAAGATCTCTGTCTCTGTTTCTCTCTCTCTGTCTGTCTCTCTTTCTCCCTCTCTCCTGTCTCTGTATCTTTTTGTTTCTCTGTCTCTGTCTCTGACTCTGTCTCTCCCTCTGTCTGTCTTGAAATATAGTGGGAATTTAATAAATATTTGTTGAATTGAATTGACAATGATAATTGGAATATTAGATTAATCATATCACTAGGTTTTGAGGTGTTCTGAATAAAAGAGAATTTACTATGTGTAGAAATGATGCAAATTGTGTCCCCCTTGACTTTTTGGGAGAAGCAAGTGAACTCTGAAACTCTCCTCGGACAGAGACACCCTTCAGGGCAGTTGAGTGGTCTCATTCAGTTGGAGATCTGGCCAGAGATATGGTCAAGGTACCCTCTATTGAGTTGAAGATTAGTCCAGGACCACTTCCAGTAGCTCAAACTCCCAGTTATTGAGTGGCTTAAAACTCCAAGATAAGTCCTTTCTTTTCAACTGGAAATCTAGGCCTGGGGGCATTGATAACATTGAGGGGTTCTCATTCAATTTTGAATAGAAGTTCTAGCCTCAGACTGCTATAAAGGACAATTCTGAACTCCAAATCTCCCCAGAAGTACGAAGCAGGATTATGCCTTGCCAAGGAATCTCTCTTCTTGGCACAAATGCCTGCCAAGACTCTTGCCCGCTTGTGAAGACATTCTCTTCTCAGTGATAACCTTTTGTTATTTCTGAGAGGACTTTGCCACAGAGGAGTCTGTCTTCCTAGCAGAGCTGGCTTGTGAGTGCCAATAAAAATCCCTTTCCTTGCCCCATTCAGATTTCGGGTTTGTAAATTCTTTCACATTGGACCAGTGCTGACCAGAGGGGATTCTCACACCTCAGTTCTCTACCACTAGACCTGTACTAGAACCACATCAGAAAGACATTCAAATTGTAGCACATGTAGTGTTCCTAGGAGTTGGAGCAAATAGGTTTTTAGTCTACCATTTTTTGGTAACTTATATAAATAAAATCTTAGATCCTATTGAGTAGATGAATTTTTAAATGAAAACTTCACACTGATCTTGATCATCAGAGATTAGTTGAAGCCTGTGCTTCAAGTTATATGCTCCTGTAGAAAATCCTTAGCAAAAGCCTGTCCTTTTCATTGTTTCCTCAAGTATGCCCTGGATCATTTTCATAAAGATTATATGGGATGAGAAAACAGGATAAGAGCTTGTAGCTTTGGGTGTCTCCTTATCCAGTTTTTCTTTATTTCAAATCCTTAAGTGAAATCTCCTTAAGTGATGTTAAGTACAGATGTGGTGATTCCAATATCATTGATGACATAAATTATATAGATAATGACAAATGTGTTCCTTTTTCTTTCTTTTTGTTGCACAACTGTTAGCTTCATCTATCAGTACTTTGGAAAGATGTGGCTTAATCAGGTCTCAAAACAAGCTTCCATGACTTTTCCTTTCCTTTCCACTGCTTTATGCAGTGACACTGCTGGTTTCTTCTGCCATCTTCCTCCATCATGTTTTTACAAATGGGTTTATATTCTAATCTGATATTATCCCTGGCTGCCATCTTTCTCTGTTTAGCAAGGAGAGCAAGCTCAGTTGATTTCTGGTAAATTTTGGTTTATTTTTGTGGCAACAATTTAAGATCAGTTAAACTCTATGGTAATAATTAGGGTCACTCAAATTCCTTTTTACTATTTTTAATGGCTTGTTTGAATGAGTAAATAACCATATTTTTTGAGATCTTATTCTTATTGTCAGAATAAGCTGCCTCTAAAAAGTCCAATGACAGAAGATGACAAATATTACTCATTGTATTTAAATAATAGAGTGGTGTACTTCAGATAAGTATCATTTATGATGGGTTATTTTGTATTTTAAGAAAGGGGAATGAGCATTCATATAATATTGACACATAATAAATGCCATATAAACATTAGTGATGATGATGATGAACTATATGACCTAAACAGCACTTAAAAATAAGAGGAATTTTTTCCTAATATTTGATTATAAAGTATTTTTGTTTCCTTATGAAGAACTAACTTTAATATTGAATCATAAAAAAAACCCCATAGTGATATGTTTTGACACATCAACATGACAGATTTCATCCAAGCAGCAGCTGAATAATTGTCAGAAAACAGCTCTGTGCCCACCTGGATGAGGTCAGGAGCCAATGTAGTAATACAGAAGCTCATTAAAAAAACAGAAATGTCCCATTCCCTCCTGCTTTAGAGAAAAACAACCGGTTTCATCAGTCCAATAAAATAAAAACTAAAAAAAATCTTGTTTCTATCTGCTTGACAATCCTGCACAATTGCTTGCCTTTGGACTTCCTTTCCTTATTTTCCCTATAGTTTTCCTGATGAGTTTGTAAACCTCAGACCTCAGGAAACATTCTTGTCTTCATTCTTAACATGACTCAGCTTCAGATCTCCCCATTCTGATTTCATGAGTGGTAAAATAGTTGGTGCCTCTGAGCTTTTAGCCCATTGGAGTTGCCCTGGGAAGTCTTGGGGCCATGTTAATTAAAGATGCTAAATTTCTTCCTACAATGAGACTAATGCATGAAATAGAGTGGAAATAGTATATTAAAAAGAGATTCTTATTAAATCTTATACATTTTTATAAATCTCATATGGAAAAAGCCTGCTAGCCAAATAGAACATGCTCAAATATAAAAAAATGATATCCCTTTTGATGATTGACATTTATGTAGAATAGTTGCTACCATAAGCCCCAGATTGAATACGTCAATTGAAAAAAAATTTTCATTTACATTTTTTATCCTTATTTTTTAAACATTACAAAATACTAGTTAACATACCTATGGCAGACTGCCAAATTTTCTATTAATGCTTTTAAATGTGTATGAAGGTTCATAAATAAATATAGCAGAGATCTCCATCTTTATGCTTCACAAATTTCTAGAAAAAAATAGACTACACTGCCTTAACATTATTTTTAGATGAACACAATATCTATTTGTTGAGATCATTAAAACAAATTAAATAAATTACTTACACATGTTTCTTCTAATGTGTAACCTTTTTCCTTAGACTGGATAGAAAAGATCACATTCTTTGATTTTAATCCTTTTTTTTCACATTTAGGCAAAGTGAGCCAAATAAGCCCATGATCTGGATGTGATATATGATTTAAATAGTTGTCTTTAAGTGAATTTCATTGGAAATATATTTCCAAAGTATAATTGAAAAAAATATATAATGAATAATTTCGATGATCACATCTTTATCACTGTTGGCTATTAGGGTATTGTGTTTACCACTCTATGGAAATTATCTTTATTAATTGAATGATTTTTTAAAAATGCAAATAATCTTTCTATGAGAGCTACAATTAGCTGCATCATTTTAAACCCACAAACATTTATTAATCATTCACTATATAAAAAAGCATGGTTTTAGGCATGAGGAAAAACATAGTACCTGTTCCCAAGTGGCTTATATCTAAAGAGAGAAAAAAACAAGTACAAAATAACTTCAGCACTTTAGAGTTGTTGTTCAATTATTAGGATTGTGTCCAGCTCTCCATGATTCCATTTGGGGTTTTCTTTGCAAAGATACTGGAGTGGTTTGCCATTTTTTCCAGCTCATTTCACAGGTGAGAAAACTGAGGCAAATAAGATTAAGTGACATACCCAGGGCTACACATGTAGTGTCTGAAGCTGGATTTGAACTTAAGAAAATGAATTCCTGATTTCATGTCAGACACTCCATCCACTGCACCATGTAGCTGCCCCAACTGTAGCTCAAGGGAGAATTAAAATGAATTTAAAATTCTTAGAATTAAAAAAATTAAATACAAAAGAGAAGTTTGAACAAAGTACCATAAGAAAGCTGAGATCACTTTCCCACCACAGAAATTAGGAAGGCTTCATAGAGACAGTGGTACTTGAGTAGGATCTCAAAGGAAGAGAATGATTTCAATCAACAATTCAATTCACCTAAATTTTATTGGGAATTAACTATATGCAAAACTCTGCGCCAGATGCAGGGAATACAAAGACAAGAATGATGAAAATCTCTGCCCTCAAAGAACTTATATTTTATTTGGGAGGATACAATATGTATACTGACAAGTAAAAACCAAGTTTATACTGTATGGCACAAAGCAATCTGAGGAAGGATAAGGACATGATCTGAGAAGATCAGGAAAGGCTTTTGTAGGAGATTGCACCCAAACTATGCCTTCAAGGAAGCTAAAGATTCCAAGAGGCCGTCAGGAGGAAGGAGCATTCTAGACATAAGGAATCATCTGTGTAAAGAGGTGGAGATAGGATATGGAATGTAGTATACAGGGAACTCGAGTAGTAGTCCAGACTATCTGTAATGGAGAGTTCTTGAGCCATCTGTGCAAAGGAGGCTGAAAAATCAGACAGACAGGAGGAGATTTACAAGAAAGAGCAATGTCTTGGAAGCCAAGAGATGAGAGACCATCCAGGAGGAAGAATTAGGCAATGATTTAGTGCCAAAACTGTAAGAGTTCCAGAGGTGTGAACTAAGGATAATCTATTGAATTTTGCAATTAATAAATCAATGATAACCACAGGGAAAGCCATTTCAGATGAGTGATGGATGTAGACGTCAGAATGCTTGAGTGGGAGGATTAAGTACTATTAGAAGACTTAATAGAATCTATTTTAAACATAGAGGACAGCATGAACAAACACAAATTACAAATACACAAACACATATGTGTGTTTATATATATATTACATATATACATATTATGTAACTATATATATATATGCAAGATGAGAACAGATCAATTTTTATGAAATACAGACTATATGAATGAAGAAGAGATAAGTTGTGTGAGTAGATTTGACATAGATTACAAATGGCCTTGAACAAATAGCAGACTTAGAACTTGATACTTCCTTTAGTAATCAATGAAGTATCCCTGGAGGTTTTTGAGCAGACAACTAATTGAGTCTTAGGATGGTTACTCAAATATCTACATGAAGGATAAGCTGGAAGGATAGATAGACCCAGACAGGACAATGAATTAAATACTTTTTTTTTTCTTTTTTTGCTGAGGCAATTGGGATTAAGTGACTTGCCCAGGGTCACACAACTAGGAAGTGTTAAGTGTCTGAGATCAAATTTGAACTCAGGTCCTCCTGAATTTAGGGCTGATGCTCTATCCACTGCGCCACCTCACTGCCCGAATTAAATGATATTTATAATAATCTAGGTGAGAGAAGACGGTGGTTTAGGCCAGAGTAATGGCAGTAGGAGTGAAGAAAGTGTAAGAGATGGATAAAAGTGGTCTAAGACAACCAGACTTGAATGTGTGGGTTGGAGTGGGAAGAACCAGAGGATTTGAACTGGAGACTATATACTTGGGACTATTTCAAGTGTGTATAAACTTGCACATACTACATATGGCCTTCGCCTCTGATAATGACTCCACTCCGAGGCTGATTCTTGTTTCTGTATCCCCAGCACTTATCACAGTGCCTGGCACGTAGAAATCATTTAATAAATGCTTTATCTTTCTACCTTTCTGGCTATGTCTAGCCATACTTTTTCTCCTCCCACTGGGCAGATGTCATTCCCTAGTCATCAGCCTATCCTTTGTTCTTTCTTTGATTATTGAGTTTAAGATTAGCAGAGAATATTTAAGGCACTGCTTTATAATTTGACTTCATTATCTGAAGAAAGGGTATTAGGCAACTTTCTAAATTTAGGTATTTTTCAGTTCTCTTCCTTTTCCTGCCCTCATTTCCTTCATTCACTTCCTCTCCACTCTGTCCCCCAACAATACTTGTAAAGCAAGAGTTAATGAGAAGACTATGGAGAATTTCACCTTCCTCTCTCTGAGTTCTTCTTATGCTTTTAGTTGGATATACCTTCTTTGACATGAAATCAATCCTAAGTTTGGCTCTGGCAACACTTTCACTCCTTTTTTTTTTTTTACATGGGGATAAAATTGGCAAAAAACCTCCATCATCCTCTACATTTGTCCTTAATTAAGAAGAATAAAAGGACATTGAGAGATTCTTCCCAATAGTGCAAGTCTCTGCTTGTTAACAGTGTCACGATTTTACTTCATGTAGAGCAAGTTTTTGCCAAGAGGTGTGTCTCTCTGTGGCCTAAGGTGAATCATATATGAGTAATTAACATGAATATAACACGCCATACCTGATTGGACTTCAGTGAAGCAGTAGGAGGTGGCTGAAACTATTCCCATACTACCATCAGAGAAAAAGTCAAAGGCGTCTTATAATCAGAGCTGGAAAATATGTGTAAGTGAGAGGAAGGGAACGAGCATTTAAGTGCTTACAATGTGAAATAGCCTCTAAAGGACAAAGGATGCATCAAGGATTCATTTTTGTATTTTTTAAAAATACATTTTTATTGATATCTTTTGTTTTGAAACCATCTTCATTTCCTAATGTGAACCATCCCTTACCACAAAGAATTAAAAAAAAAGAGGAAGAAAACACTTTACCACAATTCACCAACATATTGTGAAAAAGTCTGACATTTTACAAAGAGTGACACATCCAGAGTCCTCCACCTCTGGAAAGAAAGGTGGCTAAACTTAGTCTTTGTTGTTACAGTTTTTCAATACATAGTGTGCTGGATTTAGACTTAAGAAGACCTGAGTTTGAATCCCTCTTCTGACACTTAACTTCTCTCAGTCTCAATTTCTTCATTTGTAAAATAGCGTCTACTTCCGGAGGTTTTTGTGTATATCTATGGGGGGAATAAGATAATATTAGGAGAGTGCTTTTTTTTTTACATTCTATCAGTTCAGGCCTATTAATTGATCAATTAACAGATTGATCAATTAATTTAGAGGGGCTCTAAAATAAAGTCACAAAGATCACAGAATTTAGAATTTATCTAGTTTAATTCCCTCATTTTACAGATGAGGAAACAATCTCAGAGTGCTGAGGTGCCTTGCTTAAGGCTTCAGAGATGATAAGTAGCAGTTAAGGATTTATGACAAGGTTTAGGAAGTATCCTCCTTCAGGCTTTGACATGGTCTGGGCTTTCACTGCACAAGGTCTTCTAGGGATGAAAGTTATGGCTGTATCCCCTTCTCCAGCTCCAGTGTTATGTATCATACAGAATCAGGCAAATGGGGACAGGTGTAAAACTGATATTTAAATTGTATTTTAAAGTTGACAGAACACTCTACACACTGTCTTATCTGATCATAACAATTTTATGCTATTATCCCCATTTTACAGATGAGAAAATTGTCTGAGAGAGGTAGGGTGACTTGCCTTTGGTCACTTTGCTATTAAGTATCAAAAGTGGTTTTTTGAACTTAGATCTTTCTTCCTCTAATTATAGCACTTAAAAAATCTCATGAAATATTTTCATAGAATTATTTGCATTTTAAAATAGGATGCTTCTTTTGGTTGGAATTTCTGACGAAGTAAAAAGAAGAAAAGACTTGCAGTTAATATAAAGGAGATAATTTGATCATGGGAGTTTTCTACTGCCTCGTAACTTCTGTGGCTCAGCAAAGTCTGACAGCTTCCTCTTGGCATCCTAGTCTACTATTCTTTTCCACAAATTCTAGCATGATTTGCCTGTTGTCTTAGGTTAAACCAGTTAGCTTCTCTGTAGTTGGGTTTTTCCTATTTTCAAATAGAAAACACCATTTGCATTTTCTCTAACAAAGTATGAGGGTAAATGAGATCATATTTGTAAAGTGCTTTGAGTTTTCTTGAAAGAAAGACAGTGATTGTGCCTGCGAATAATTTTGGCAACAGGATGCCAAAAGGTGATGTAGCTTGCATGCCCTTCAGGGGAGGGACCTGAGAGAGCAGGTCTTGTGGCAGTTTTCCAGGAATTTGGGGCCAACTTCAGATTCTCGGGTCCCTCTCTCAGGTTTGTACACAGATTTTGTTTTAAGCTTCTGTTCTTCTTAGTAACTGAATACCTTGAAGAAGTATTAAAGTAAGTGATGATCTCAAGATATTCTTTCAGTGGTCCAGTTGGTCAAAAGAAACTAAAGAAAGGACATGTCACTATTTTTTTTCATAGAAGGGCTATTTCTAGGTGCCTTCTGGATTTGAAGAGAGGGTAGAAATAAATTTACTAAACTCACCCCTCATTTTGTATCTTATAGCTTTAATATATATGATATATACTTTATTATATTACTGAATCCACAGGGTTGTCATGAGGATCAAATGAGGTAATATTTATAAAGTACCTGGCCCACAGTAGTTATTTAATAAGTGCTTGTTTCCCTCCTTCCTAATTTCAATTTGACAATATTTTCTAAGAATCTCTTACCTGTATGATGGTTTTGGGTTGGTTTTTTTTTTTTTTTTTAATGAAATTCAGGCTTCCTCTACCTTTTAAAAAACACATTTTAATTTTACAACATACAGAGGCATAAATGTTTTATACTTATTTGAATATAGCTGAAGTTCAATTGATGTTTGACCATTCATTTGCTGATTGACTATGTATATATTTATGTGGTAGTGGAAAGAATACTGGATTAATTAAATGTGGTTACTAGTCTATTCTCTGCTACTGATTGTAAGAATTTGTGATAGTTACTTGAGTTTGAGCTTCAGTTTCTTTTTCTGTAAAACGATGAAATTAGAATAGATTATCTCAAGGTCCTTTTCAATTCTAAAACATTATGATTCTTTTAGAATTATCAGTAAGCCAACAAGCATTTGTTAAGCATTTACTATGTGCCATATGCTGGTCCTCAGTTCTAGGGATACAAAAAGAAGCAAAAGATAATCCTTGTTCTCAAGGAGTTTATAATTCATTGGGGGAAACACAAACAAAACAATTTACAGGATAAATAAGAAATAATTAACAAAGAGGGAAACCTCTTGATTTAAGAGAGGTAAAGAAAATCTTCCTACAGATTATAGTATAGTGGGGACTTGAAGGAAGTCAGGGAAGTAAGTAGGCAGGGATGAGAAGGGAAAGCATTTCAGACACAGAGGATAGCTGCAGGAAAATATCCAGAGCTGGGAGGGGGTAGAAAGAACAAGTGAGAATTTCTAAAGAATAGGAGAGACATGGGTATGTTGTAGGCAATGGAAAGGGAGAGATTGAAGGTAGGTGAGAAAGTGAAATGACAAAAGGGCTGTTAGGGAACATAGGATCTTTATGCAAAGAAAGGTGCTGATTTTGGTAAGGAATAAGACTGCTTATTCCTATGAGATAAGGGAGAAGGAAGAGATATTGCAAAAGTCATCTGAGTGATAGATTACGAAGAAGAGGGAAGAGGAAGCTCATGGCAAATGACCTGAAATGTTTTTTGTAAAATATGAGGTATGATTCTCAGCTGAGAGGATGAGGAGGGGGGAAGGTATGACAGGCAGGAAGAGGGATGAAAAAGTTTGGAAGAGTTGCTGGGGAGAGTAGAATAGTTGTGATGTTCTGTTTCTCTAGATTGCAATCCTTCTCTGGGAGGAGGTTTCTTTGGGAGCTTCTGGAGGCAGCCTTCCTTTCAGTTCAGTTCAATAATCCCAAAATGCAGCCAGGAGTTAAAGTCCAGATCCTCTATTGTGTCCTTCAAAATCCTGCATCTTTTTCTGTGGCCCAGTTAGCTTGAGTAGAGACCTATTTCTCTTCTTGGCTC
Source organism: Sminthopsis crassicaudata (assembly GCF_048593235.1). Taxonomy (NCBI): domain Eukaryota; kingdom Metazoa; phylum Chordata; class Mammalia; order Dasyuromorphia; family Dasyuridae; genus Sminthopsis; species Sminthopsis crassicaudata. The sequence continues at coordinate 113,883,217 of NC_133618.1, forward strand.
CTGGGAGCTCTTGTCCAAATGTCTCCAGCCTCTCCTCTTCCCCAATATCTCCAGCCAGCACGAAGTATATGGGAATGAATCAGACTCGGCCTCCGAGAGTGGGATTTGGGGCTTCCGTGTGTTTGGCCCTGAGAATTTCTTGCTTATATGGTGCACACTGAGTATACACCAATCATTTCGTCACTAGGAAACCATTATTTCTTGTAGGATTAAATCCATGCTAAACTAGATTTAACCATTGTCTCCTCAATTCCACTCAGTACCTTGTTTCAAGTTCTGGCCCATAACATCTCCTTGTAGGATCAAATCATTTGTCTCTATTCATTCCAGTGACTTAGCACCTTGTAAAAATCCTAACAAATAGTGAATTGAAAAAGTAAATATAAAATGATTGTCTAGTAGCAGGAAGGACCCAGTATAGATTTGTAATATAAATTTGTAGTCAAAGTGGTTGCATGATTTTCTCTACTTTCATTTATCAGGAAGTCATATGAGGCTGAAGTTTTGCAGGGTATGATTAGCAATAGGATTAAACTGCTGGAAATTCAGGAGAAAAGCACAATATAGATTTGAACTAGTTCACCAAGGGATCCTGTGGGAGAAAAGAGAAGACAATGAATAGTTCAGGGGAGATTACCTGGCAAAGAACTGAGGCGTCAAGGATTTGAAGGTCATAATATGGATAGAGTCTGGCAAAGTAAGGCAGAGGGAGATTTGAAAAATCAATAGATTAGGACTTCAAAATTCTTGATCAGAGGAGTGGTGATATTGGGAGTAATGGCAAGATCAAAGTAAGATCATCTTTGTGTGGCTAAGGTGAGATGGATTGTCATGGAAAGTAAGGAGGTTGAAGAAATATTCAATTAGGGTGTTAAAGAGAATCAGTATGTATGTTGAAGTTCTCCTTGTATGAAGACAGGAATTAGGGAGAAGAGAAAAATTATGAACCAAGTACGGAATTTATTGACGAAGGAAGAAGAATGATCTGGAATCTGTAGATAACAGCTACCTTGTTTTTAATTAGATCACTGATGTGAACTGCATGAACGTTGAAGGAAGAATGGTTACTGAGTGATGGAACAGAATGGTAAATTGGAAGTGGCAATGGGGGAATAAGGGAGATTCCGACTTCCCTTCTTTTCCCAGTGAACTCAGAGGTGAATGGTGCAGCCAAATGGGTTAAGATGTAAGGGTTATATCATGGTGATTACTAAAAGATGAAAGGAATGGGAGAAGAAGAGATTTAGGATGAAGGGAACTTTGTTGCCTACAGGCATTCCAGAGGGCAAAATGGAAGGAGTAAAGTGGTTTTGTTGGATCTTTGGAGTAGAGGAAGATGGAAATAAGGAATCAGGTGATGGGAGGAGAATGAGGTTTGGATGATAACTTTTAGGGGAAAAGAATCACTGGGTATAATCAGTTATAAAACTGTTCATTGAAAAAGCACCATTCCTTTTTCCATAAGTGGCTGGAGGAGGGGGTGTAGTAGGGAACTACAAACTGATGCAGATCGAGCTAAATTTCTGCTATTGGGCGTAAATTCTGCTGGTTTTTTTCTTTCCCCTGAACTCTGTAAACAAGATGAGGGAAAGAAAAACAGAAATCATGTAGAAGGACTATAATAATGATGATAATAACAACTTATTATTATGTAGTACTTTAAAGTCTAAAAAAGCTTTCCCCCACATCAACCCTGCAGAGTAGATAGTATAATATTATAATTATTCCCATTTAAAGATGAAGAAACTCAGGTTTACACAGGTTAGGTGATTTGCCCAATGTCACACTGTTAGTGTCAGAGCATATTTTATAGAAGTGCATGTGCCAATAATGACTTTAGTTATTACTAGTTTTAGGACAGATGATTTTGATAATATTATGACGTGGCTACATAAACCTAATCAAAATGTGTTTATTAAATTTTTATAATGTGCCAGGCACTGTGACACCCACTGGAGATACAAAGATAACAGGGGAAAAATCATTACCTTCAAAGGACTTAGAGTCCATTGGGAAAACAACATGTGTACATATAAGTAATGTGAAGGACGTAAAAGTTAGATACAAAATGATTTCAGGGAGAGGAGCATGCTGTCACCTCAGGAGTTGGGAATCAGTAAAGTGTGGGTGGTGGCACTTGAATTGGTTCTCATTGCTTTCATAATAGTATCTGTCATATTCATGGTTTGTCATGTTTGTTTTCTATCTGTTGTGTATTTTAAATATAATAAAAGATTATTGCTAATGCTATATTTTTTTGCAATATACTTAATCATAATTCCTCTTTGAAGAACTGCAGATTCACCATTGTAAAAGATTAATAGAAGGACTAACAGGTGCAAAACATTATGTTTTTGAAGACATAGCTAGTGTTTTCATTTGAAATGCAATGAAGGAAATGCTAGGATGGTTCCCCAGGCCTTCTAAGATTTGTAAAATTCTCAAGATATGATAGAAGTGGGGCAGCTGGGTAGTGCAGTGGATAGAGCACCAGCCTTGAATTCAGGAGGACCCGAGTTCAAATCTGATCTCAGACACTTAACACTTCCTAGCTGTGTGACCCCGGGCAAGTCACTTAACCCCAGCCTCAGAAAAGGGGGGAAAAAAGATATGATAGAAGCACAAATAATCTTAAAGATATTTGTGTATAAGGGAAAAAAACATCTCCTACTGAGACTTTCCCAACCTTTTATAATTCTTTTTGTCTGAGTCAAGAATCAACCAGCAGTATTGGGCAGTTTGGATTTATCCTCAGCTCTTATTCTCTCTTATTTATTTCTATTTCTGCTGGGTCAGTATAGAAAATAAGTTCTCAAAGAAATTGTAAATATCCACATGGAAACTAAATTTGGTAGATTGATATTTTGATTTATTCATTGCTAGAGTATTCTTGTCTGTGGGGATACTGGCACTGAGGAGTTTTTCCATTCCTTCCTTGTAAGTTCAGAAACATAAAAGACAGATTGGGCTCAGTATAAGAAAGTTATTATAAATGTACATCAATTTCAGTGGAAGATGTGTCACTCCAGAAGGAGAATTTGGCTTGAAACTGTTAAGGAGCAAGAAAAAAGTTAGACCTGATAGATTAAACAAATACATTTATTTTAGACTTTTAACCAAACATCATTCATGTTTTCAAGTCAAACCCAGACTTTTTGAGTTATGTTCAGAAGAAGATGGCACATGAAAGATTCTGTTGTTCTGGACAGGAAAATACTGATGCTGATACCTTTTGGAAGCAGCAACAGCTCCCTAAGGGACATAACAAAAGCACATTTTAGTTTACCAAATAGATATAGGACAAGTATGATGTTTTATTTTGTTTTAAATTGCATTCATAATAAATATTGATTCTAATTTTTTCCTTTTGCTTTGTCACTTGAAGAGGTGAACATATTACCACATGTCTTTATGCTTTTATACACACACACACACACACACACACACACACACACACACACACACACATACATCCAGGTGTTCCTATATTATGTAACCTAGAAAATGGACCAAACCTGAACAGAACAGCAGAGGATTAGGATGGAATTAACATGTTTCTCTGTATGGCTATGTCTCCAAATTGGTAGCCTATTCCACCAGTGACCTCAAATTTAGCCAGCATGTGGACGTGTGTTCTTTTGGCCTCTTATGGTCTTTCAAGTCTCTTCATCTTGTCGAATTTAAAATTGAATGAACAAGTCTTTTAGAGAAATAAAAACTAAGTTATCAATAATGCAAAAAGAGACAGCACTCTAGCTGAGGAAATCATTTCATTTCCTACTACCCCCCACACAGAGAGAGATTTGAGATTACTAGCTCCACAATACACTTTTGAATGAATATACATATGCATATCAATTTTCAGGGCAGCTAGGTGTCACAGGGGATAGAGAATCAGCCCTGAAGTCAAGAGGACCTGAGTTCAAATCTAATCTCAGACACTTAACATTTCCTAGCTGTGTGACCTTGGGCAAGTCACTTAACCCCAATTACCTCAGGGGGAAAAAAATTCAGTTTTCTTCTCTAGGGAGTCAGGCAGACTTTGCATTCCATACATAGAAAAGTATTTTGCAAATTTATTTTTGAGCCTTGAAGAGTGCATTCTCCGATATCATTCATTTAACAACATGTATACTGAGCACCTATAGGAGTCAGGAAACAGTGTTGGGCGGAAAATTACAAAGGTTGAAAATCCATGGTCCCTGCCTTGATCAACATAGGCTTATAAGTAATTTATATTCCATCTTAGTAATTATAATTTTAAATATTATTTAAAAAACTCACATGAAGAAATACAATTTCACACCTTATTTTGGAATTATGTACAAAAATTACCACCCCCTTCCTGTTGTGTATCACATACTTAAACTGATAATCACTCCACAGTTGAACACAGCGATCTGTAATTAGATTATTAGTCATTGTTCAGTTGCATAAAAATATTTGATTTCTCAACTCCAGGACAAGCTTTGTAACAGTGTTGTTGTCTTGCAAGTCAATATTTATATTTGACTGATGATAGGTTGTAAAAGAAATCAAATTAATGAAGACTAAATAAAGAATAAAAAAGAATAAATAATTGAAGTAATTAATAAATATTTGTTTTTTAAAATTCTTGAGAAACTTAATATTCTAATTTCAGATAGGTAAAATCAAAACTTAATTCATCAACAATTAGGCATTAGATCTTTAACATACATACATATGTATGTGTGTGTCTATATGTGCACATATATATTTATAAAATTACCAATGATCTCTTAGTTGCCACATCCATTGGTCTCCTCTCACTCCAATTTAATCTCCATTCAGTCACCAAAATTTTCTCATTTCTAATTTCTAAATTCTAATTGATCTTCTAAAAGCACAACTCTGTAACCTGCCCTTCTCTCACTCAATAAATTCTGATGACTCCCTATTGCCTTCTGCAGCAAGTACAAACCATCTGCTTAATGTTCAAAGCCCTCTCACAACCCCGCTCCTTCCTATTTTTCCAGTCTTCGTATACATCACTCTCTTCTTTGATCTAGTTTCCCGAGTGTTCCACCAACAAGACGCTCTATCTCTTGGCTCTTGGCATTTTCACTGGGTTTTTCCAGTGCCTGGAATGCTTTGCCTCCTTGTTTCCATCTACTGATTTCCTTTAAATCCCACCTCAAACCCCATCTTCTATAGGAAATCTTTTCCAATCCCTCTTAATTTTAGTGTCTTCCCTCTATCAATTTTTAAATTTATTCTATAAACTGTACATTTTATTGTCTCTCCCATTAGATTGGACCTCCTTGAGAGCAGGGACTGTATTTTGCCTCTTTTATATCCCCAGTACTTAGCTCAGTGCCTGGCACATTGTAGATGCTCAATTAATATTTATTGATTGGTTAAAATGCTTTTGAGTATAGTAGAAAAATTTTTAAATCTTCATTTGGATCAAGATAAAGGTGGAAGCATGTGAACAGAATAGAACTGGAAGCACTGCACTTTTCTGTACACCTTTCTTCAGGTTTTCCTTACTATTTGTTTCCTTACTATTATTGTCTTAGTCTTTACCTCCCTTTCACTTAAAAAAACCTCTTATCTTCTCATATCTTTCCACCTCCTCTGATTCCTTACTCTCCTTACTCCCACTTCCTTTGCCTTCTCTTTACTGTGTATTCTTCCCATTCCCTTCTATATACCCACCCTTCTGCCTCCACACCATATGGGAACTACTACCAACTTTCTCAATGTATGTGTCATCAGAGTACAAGTTGATGGACTGGTGAAAGTGGGTGGTGCAGGGTAAAACACTCTGCTTTAGTCTTCTTCCCATCAAGTGTGAGAACACTTCTGGCAGAGGTTGTCATCTTCTCCCGTACATGTACTTGTTAATGTGTAACTATTTATGGCTTGGCATTCCTTTTATCCCCAACCAAAATTGTGGGCAGATTATAATTTGTAGAGAAATTAAACTAGTCCTTAAAAAGACTCTAGGTAAACGTTGGTGTGTGAGGGGTGCTTTTAAAAGTACATTCTAAGACAGCAGACGGATACAATACTTGGAAAAAGAGGTGTAGGCAAGTGGAGGGAAGGTTAGGACCAGTTCAAAATGAGAACTAACTTTGCTACTTGGAACTTGAAGAACTTGTTCAAAATGAACTCTCTGACCCTCTCAGAAACTCTGCTTTATGCCCTTTGCTGGAACACCAAGAAACAAAGTGACTCCAGCTAATAGCTTTCTCTGAGGAGTAAGTCAAAGGCTAATTTCTCTTATGCTTACCTGGAGCTCAAGCTGTCCCCCAAAGTAGTAGCATTTTCCTGGGAATTATGTGATCCTTAATTCTCACCTCGAAATTATCAGAGACAAGAGATATATATTGGAGCCTTCTTTTTCTTCTGTTTTCACCCTTGCTTTCCATATCTATCTCCAGACACATGCTGGGCACATGAAACATCATGTACACTCAAGGAATTGCCTTCAGAGATAATATCTGAATCTCCAGAAAAGTTGGATGGGACCATATATTTTCTCCTTTCTACTTCAAAATTCGTTTGTAATATATTTAGTGTATGAAAAGTCCAAGGCTCAAAAAGAATTGTAAGATTAGTTCAAAATAAGTAAATACATGTATATATACATATAAAATATGTTTCTAAATGTATGTGTATACTTCTCTATGCATATTTTATATAATATATTTATATATATTTAATATGTATTATAACATGTTTGTATTTATATGAGTTTTATTTACCATAATTCTTCAAAAGAGCCAAGATCTCACAAATATGGGTACTTCTTCAGGCACTGCAAAGTTTAGCCCTGTTGTGCTTTAGTAGATTCTCCCTCCCTCCCTCTCTCTCTCTCTCTCTCTCTCTCTCTCTCTCTCTCTCTCTCTCTCTCTCTCTCTGTCTCTCTCTCTTTCTCTCTCTCTGTCTCTGTGTCTTTCTCTCTCTCTCTCTCTCTCTCTCTCTCTCTCTCTCTCTCTCTCTCTCTCTCTCTGTCTCTCTCTCTCTCTCTGTGTTTCTCTCTCTCTCTCTTTCTCTCCCTTTCTCTCTCTGTCTCTTTCTCCCTCCTCCTTCTCTCTCTCTGTCTCTCTCTCCCTCCTCCTTCTCTCTCTCTCTGTCTGTCTGTGTCTGTGTCTGTGTCTGTCTGTGTCTGTGTCTGTGTCTGTGTCTGTGTCTGTGTCTGTGTCTGTGTCTGTGTCTGTCTGTCTGTCTGTCTGTCTCTCTCTCTCTCTCTCTCTCTCTCTCTCTCTCTCTCTCTCTCTCTCTCTCTCTCTCCCCCCCCCCTCTCTCTCTTCTCTCTCTCTCATAAAGATTAAGTGAGTAGCCCAGATCATAAAACTAGAAAGTATCTAAGGCCAGGTTAGAACTCATGATTCCAGGGTCAGTGCCCTGAGCCACCAACCCATCTTATTGCCCCAGGAGATGATCTTAAATTGCTAAGGAAAATTCATCATTTAATGAATAATCCTCTAGTAAAACGAGCTTCTCTGAATTTAAGCTAGGCTGAGGCTCTGATGATATATCATCTGTTGCTCAGTCTGTATCCAAATCTTTCCCAGCTTGTTAGGACCTTTTCAGATGTTCAGACTTCCAAGCTACCCTTTGAGAATCCAGGATTACCTCCATATCATTGAAGTATGAACTGTCAGTCCTTACCTTAAGAAACTTTAGTGGCTCCATATTGTCTCTAGTATAAAATAAAATCTTCTCTGTTTGTTACTTAAGGCCCTTCATAATTTGATATCTTTCTGCCTTTTCAGGTTGATGGCATATTATACCCCATCATCTTTTATATTCCAGCCCAATTTGTCTATTAATACACTCTATATGCAGAAATCTTTCTACTACTTTCATCCCTTCTCATAGGCTCCTGCTTGGTACACTCTTAAAGGAAGTAAATATTTACTTTTCACTTGGAGGGATCAGAAAAGACTTCAAGAAGAAGCTAGCAAAAAAAAAAATTCAACCCTCAACAAACTAGCATTTGAGCTAGGTGGATGGAATTTCAATAATTATAGTGGGGGAGCATTTTAGTCACTGGAAATGATACAAACATTAGCACAGGCAGTGAGGTAAGAAGAAATGTAAGGCATATCTGATAGTGAATATTTTTGCTTGTTTGGGCCAGAGAAACCTTATGTGAAACTGAGATAAGCATAGGTTGGATCAAGATTTTGGAGGACTTTGCATGCTAGAATAAGACATTCAAATTTAATTTGGGGGGACCATCAAAAGATTGGGAGCAGTATAGTTACAAGGTTAGACCTAAATATAAAAAAGATTACTCCAACAAAGAAGAATGAACGGGAAGGGAAAGGAATTTCCAAATTAGGAGGTTCCTATAATTGTCTTAAGTGTTAAGTGCTGAGTAAAATAAAAACAATGAAAATGTCAAGTAGGAGAAAGATATAAGAGCTATTGCAGAGGTAGAATTGATAACTAATGGAACTAATTGGCTATGAGAAATAAGGGAAAGGGAGAAGGCAAAGATAATATCTAAGTTTGAGACCTAGGTGACCATGTAAATAGTGATTTATTGAACAGAAAAGGGAAAATCAGGAGAAAAAGCTTTTTTTTTTTTTATGGGCAGATACTAAATTTAGTTTTGAACATACTGAATTTGAATTTCCAACAAGACAGCTAGATAGACATGTCCATTCAGGACAAAGAATCAAGGCTGGAGATACATCTGGACATCATCTTCTTAGAAACAATAATAAGTGTATGAATTTACTATGGGGGAAGGATACAAAGAGAAGAGAAAAGGACTGAGGATAGAGCCTTGGTAAATGCCCATATTAAAGAAGTGAAAAGAGGAAGACAAATCAGCAAGGGAGACTGAGAAGGAGCAGTTTAAAGTGGACTAACAGGGGAGTTGCACACATAAAATATATTTATAATAATAAAATGTTTATAACTGAATACATAAATATTGAAGATACCTAAGTGTTCAAATAAAAGACTCATCAAACACATGAATATTATTCATTGGGGGATTAAATGAATTTAACACATCATTAGATAGTGAAAATGTATGTAATCAGCATTTATACGATTTAGCAAATTAGTTAAATCTACTTTGCATACACAATGGGTATTTTTATAGTATATTATGTTCTTTTTTATTGTTATTTTTGGCGTAACATGGAAAGACTTAGACAATGTAATTGGTTCACTTTCCCCAAAAATTTGTTTTCCAAATTATAAAGATTCTTTTAAAAAATTTATAATAAAAACCAAACAAAATAAGAAAAATAGAAAAGTAATACAACAAAAGAAAAGAAAACATTATCATATGTGCAACAGAACATAAGAGATGATTCAAAATCTATACCAACAGATTATCAGATCAAGAAAGTATATATACTAATGGAAGAAATTATATTCATGAATGTCCACTTTTCTTTCTTTCTTTGTAAACTGTTCTTTTGTTCTCTGCTGAGAATTTTATTATTTACTTTATTCTTTTTCCTCCTTTCATTCCCCCTACTCTCAAGCAAGCTATAGTTACAAAAATATATATTTATCTATACATATGTGCATATATAAATACACACATTATTTTTCCTATTCTGCTGACTTTGCTTTATTTCTGCTCTTTAACTTGTCTTGCTATTTACTTAACCTCCCCCATCCCGTGGATCCTTCCCTTGTCTTCTTTTTCTTCCACCCTTTACTTCCTCATTCGCCCATCTCCCCCTCCCCCTTATTTCTTTATAGATTTTGGAACGTATATACCCTTCATGTAGTGTTGCCTATTAAACCCATTTCTGATGTGAGTAGATTTTCAGAACTATGAGCCCTCCTTCTCCCTCTAATGCTTCTGTGTCTATTCTTCCTCTGCACCTCATTTGTATAATATAATTACTACTTTTACCTTAACTCTGCCAATTTTTCTTTTGAGCTACCCTATTATTGATATGAATCTTAGACATATAGTGTACATTTCCCATGTAAAAAAAGACATAAACCATTTGTTCATGTTGAGTTCCTTGAAATTGATCTTTGATATTGCCTCTTATATGTTAAATTTTCTATTAAGGTTCTATTAAGTTCAGATTCCAAATGTATTGGAAATGCCTTGAATCACCTCATTGTTGAAAAAGGCCAAATACATCACAGTTGATCATCACATAATCTGGCTGTTGCTGTGTACAATGTTCTCTTGGTTCTACTTATTCCACCTAGCATCAGTTCATGTAAGTCTTTAGGCTATTCTGATATCAACCTGCATATCATTTCCTATAGAACAATAATGTTCCATTACGTTCATACACCATAACTTATTCAGCCATTCCCCAACTGATGGGCATCCATTCAATTTCCAGTTGTTTGCCACTATGAAAAGGGCTGCTATAAACATTTTTGCACATGTTTTTTCCCCTTTTTTGATCTCTTTGGGATATAAATCCAATAAAATCACTGCTGGGTCAAAGGGTATCCACAGTTTTATAGGCCTTTTGGCATAGTTCCAAATTGTTCTCCATAATGGCTTAATCATTTCACCGTTCCACCAACAATATCACTTGCCTGTCTTTAGAAGGAAGAAAAAGAAAAATGAACAAGAGGTTGGCAGTTTTCATAGCATTAGACCTTTCAAATACCAAAAGTATGACAGCTGATAATAGCACATCCAGGGAATTTTGAATCTCATTCTGGCTTATGTTTTGTTAGCAGAGCAACCTTTAAAAAGTTGCTTTCTTTCTCTTTTGAAGGAGAAGAGAGAATACAATATATCCTTGTTATAACTTATAGCTAATATTCCTATAACACTTTTAGGTTAAACTACTTTGTAAATATTGTCTTATTTAAGCTTTTCAACAAGATGGATATTATCATCTTTGGTCACCAAAGTTCTCCTTGGCATTATGTTCAACATCAGAAATAGATATGATTTTATCTATGGAAATGACCATCTCCTTTGCTGCTATACACTAAGGATTGTAGGGTCTTTCCATATGATTTGAAGCTGAAAATTTCTATGTTTTTAGTCTGTCTTTTAGAATGTGAACTAATTGGGAGCAGAGACACTTGCTTTTCTAGTTATATTCCCAATGCTTAGCACATTAAATAACAGGCACTTAATAAGTATTTGTTCATTTAAGTCAACCTCCTGTTCAATAACTCTAGGGGCTCCTTATTACCTCTAGAATCACATTCAAATTCCTCTGGAGTTTAAAGTCCTTCATAATCTGGTTCCAATCTACCTTTCCAAATCTATTACACATCACTTTCCTTCCTGCACTTTACAATCCAGTTCAACTGCTTTTCTTGCATCATGTCTCAACCTTGAGTATTTGTTCAAGCTTTCCTCTATATCTGGTGCATTCACTGCCTTACCTCTGCCTCTTAGAATAGCTCTCTTCAAAACTTAGTCAAAACCACCTCCTCTATGAGGTTTTTCCTTGCTCCCCCAGCTGATAATGTCTCCCTTAAGAAATCATCTTGCTTTTATTTTGCATAGTATACTATATACATTGTCATATAGTTTATTGAAATTTAATTTTTTAAATAATTTTGAATTTGACTAAAACCAACAAACATGAATTTTCCATTTATAAAGAAGAACAGAAAAGGAGGATTGTAGTTGAAACTACAAATCTATTATCTACAACTTGGCTTTTTCTTTTTTTTAAATATTATATACAATTTGGCATTCCAGTTCTAAAGTTGAGTATCCTCTTATCTTTTGCCTGTTTTTACATGCTTCATTGATGGTGCTTACTTCTTCCCCCTTTTTTTGGACATCATTTTTAAATTATTTTTTATATTTATAGCTTTTTATTTACAAGATATATGCATGGGTAATTTTTCAGCATTGACAATTTTGTTCCAACTTTTCCCCTTTTCCCCCCCATCCCTTCCCCCAGATGGCAGGTTGATCAATATGTTAAATATATTAAAGTATAAATTAAATACAATATATGTATACATTGACATCATTATTACGAATTCTTCTTTCTTCCCTCACTGATTTTCCTCTTCCTCTCATAATAAACCTCTTTTGTAACAAGTTACCATAGTCATGCAGTACAAATCCACCCTATGATATCTAAAATGCATGCCTCATTCTGTGTCTTTCAAGAGTTAAGAAACTTGTTTCGCCATGGTTCCTCTGGAGTCACTCATGGCATGGATCAGATTGCATGAGTCATTCAAAGTTATTTTTCTTTACAGATGTGCTCACACTATACATAATTTTGGTTCTGTTCACTTTACTCTGTGTCAATTCATATAAGTATTCCCAGATTTTTTGGAATTTCTCCCTTTTGCTATTTCTGATTTTGCAATTACATTCCTATAACATAATTTGTTCTGTCATTCTCCCACCAATAGGCACTCCCTTTAGTTTCTAGATCTTTGCTACTACAAAAAAAATAATCTCCATGAACATTTTTATACAAATTAATCCTTTCTTTATTAATTTGTCTCTTTGGGAATATCTTTGGGACTAAAGAGTATGTATAGTTTAGTGACTTGTGGATCATTTTTCTAAATTGTTTTTAAGAATGACTTGATAACAATTATACCAACATATATGAATATTATGGAATATTATTGTTCTGTAAGAAATGACCAGCAGGATGAATAAGAGAGGCTTGGAGAGTCTTACATGAACTGATGCTGAGTGAAATGAGCAGAACCAGGAGATCATTGTACACTTCAACAACAAAACTATATGAGCATCAGTTCTGATGGAGGTGGCCTCTCTCAACAATGAGAGAGGATCCAAACTAGTTCCAAATGATCAGTAATGAACAGAACCAGTATACCCAGTGAAAGAACACTGGGGAATGAGTGTGGGTCACAGCATAGCATTTACACTCTTTCTGTTATTGTTCACTTGCATTTTTGTTTTTCTTCCCAGGTTATTTTTACCTTTTTTCTAAATCCAATTTTTCTTGTGTAGCAAAACAACTGTATAAATATTATAAATATATTCTGTTTAACATATACTTTCACATATTTAATATGTATGGGACTACCTGCCATAAGGGGAGGAGGTGGAGGGAAGGAGGGAAAAGTTGGAACAGAAGTTTTTGCAAGGATCAATGTTGAAAAATTACTCATGCATTTTTTTTTGTCAATAAAAAGGTATAATAAAAAATTATACCAATAGTGTATGAGTGTGCCTGTATCTTCTCTAACAATTGTCATTTTCTTTTTTGGACATTACTGCCAATCTTGATGAATGTGAGGTAGAGCATCAGAGTTATTTGAATTTGTGTTTCCCTTCATTAGTTGTATTTTTTTCCATGTGGCTGTTGATAACTTACTTTTCTTTTTTTGGGAAAAATTTGCCTATTAATATTGCTTAACTATTTATTTATTGGGGAATGGCTCTTAATTTGCTTCTGTTTCAGAGGACCTCCTCTTTTTGCCATATTCAGAGTCACTTGTTCATATACTTTTTTCCCCCTTTTAATCACCCTGGTTTATAATCCATCCTTCAGACTTCAAGTCAGTTCCATTTATGCCTATTTCCTCCCTGGCTGCATTCCTTTTTAAATCTTTGTTTCTCTTTTCCTTTTTTCCTCCTTTCTCTGTTGACTTGGAGTTGGAAAGTCCCAAGATAAAATCCTGCTTGAGACAATTACTAGCTATGTGAATCTGGGTAATTTGATCTCTTTAAGCCCCAGTTTCCTCATCTGAAAAATGAGGATATTAATAGCATTTACGTCATAGTTATTGGAAGGACAAATAAAGTGATATATGCAGAGATTTGGATACCTTAAAGCACATGTAGAGTATCTCAAAAATCTTACTACTACTAAACTTACACTTCTAAAACTTAAATTCAACACATTCAATACAACAGATGGCCAAAATCTAGGTAGACACTGGAGAAATATTTGTGCCATGTCAGTGGAATGATGAATGACATCTTAAACTGCACTAAAACTTTTGGTACATGCTGTATAAATGCTATTATTATAATAATTAGTAGCTGTATGATCTTGGGCAGAGTCATTTAACAACTCTTGGCTTTAGTTTTGCATCTATAAAATGATAGAATGGACTGGATGACTAAAAGGTTCCTCCTAGTTCTAAATCCTTGATCTTAAGATCCTCGAAGGCATTAGTATTTTAAAGGAACACTTATTTTTATCCTCATTAGAATGTAACCGCTTACATGTAAAATCATTTAACTCTTTCCAGTTCACCAAAATATTTATCTTTCTAGGTTTTTGCACTCCTGTGTTTGCATTTCTAAGTTTTTAATGACTTCTGGTCTTTTCATCACAGATACTTGAATAAGTCCTCTAAGGATCTAACTTTTCCCTATGTGACTAGACAATATCTTGCAGAGTAAATTATTCCTGGTTGTAATATTTTGCCTTTTGGAAAATTGTATTCTATTATTTTCTTTTCTTTGCTATAGTTGTTGCTGAGTCTTGTGTGATCCTGGTTCCTTGGTACTCAAATTCTTTCTTTCTGACTCCTATGATTATAATGTCATCCATGGGCCCTTCCTTGATTCCCTTTACCCCTTTTTGGACCTTCCTGCCACTCCATTTGGAACTATTCTATTTCCTTTTTTTAAACTGGACTTTTGATTTCTTTAGTGGAGGGAGTTCCTGGTGAGGTTACTTTCTATTAACACAGAATAATACTTGTTATGCAATTCGTTGACTTAGAGAGTTCTTTGGGAGATACCATGAAATCAAATGATTTGCTCAGGTCACCCAGCCAGGGAGTGTCAGAGATGGGTCTTGAACCCAATTCTTCTTGACTTCAAGGCCAGCTATCTAGCCAATAGACCACGCCCCTCTGGTAAACTCTTGTCATAATTTATATCTTAGTTCCCTGTGTCACTGTGCCATATTACTTTTTGACAGTGAAGGTGTGCCTCTACTGCTGTGGTCCTTAGGCCAATTAAAATTTTTTTAAAGTTTTAATTATTGCTTTTTGCCAAGAGAAGCCCAAATGGGGTCATTAATAGGTAGATACTGCTGAAACAACTGATCAACAACTCTTGTCTGGACTGGCCTGGAGCAGACCTCTGAAGACTTCTCCAATTGTCCTTTACTGTCTGTTCTGTGTCTCAGAACAGAAATTGTTGTTCTTATTCTCTTTTTTGTCTTCTGCCTCAGTTCACACACATTTTCCCAATTCTCTCTGAATTAATTCCCTTTATGATTTCTTAGATCAAGTCAGTAGACATTTAGAAAGTGACTACTCAGTGCCAGTATACAGAGTAGCATGTGCAGCAGCCACATCCCAGTAAATCTGTCTCAGCACATGGGATAAACCAGATTGAGAGTAACCATCAGGCCTCAAATGTATCAATGAGTTAGGGGAATGTCTACCCTAAGCATATTGTAAGACATCCCAATAGAATGGTCATATAAGAATAATTTGTGCAATAGCCAAGAAGGTGGATGAAGCAGGTGCTGTGGAGTATTTAGAGCTTGGACAAATATGGAAGACTCCAAGGTCAATCACTGTGTCCCAGGCCATTGCTAGTCATCTTGACTTTTGTCTTGCCATTGAACTTCCATGACTGTGGGAGAAAGAGAGAGGCTGATGACTGCAATTCTGCCTCAAATCCAATTCACGTGCTAATCAAGACATGTTGACATGTTATTGTAATGTTCTTTTCTCTAGAGTGTAATCGTTCTTCTCTGGGAGCAGATTTCTTGGGGAGCTTCTGAAGGCAGCCTTAACTTCAGTTCAGTTCAATGCCCTCCTGGCAGTTACAATTACTAGTCTGTCCTAGGCCCACCAGAGTACCTTTGACCACTGACCTTTGCAGTGTGAACTCTACCCGGCTCGCCTCCTCTGAGGCCTTCAAAGGTCTCTGGCCACAATTTCTTGAAGAGTAGTTTAATAACCGGTAGCGCGCTCAAGAACAGCCACGTGTAATCTTAAAAGCCTTTATTATACCTACTCCCATAATGCCCTGACTTGATGCCCTGATTTGTCAGCTCCCTAGTGAACACCTGGTCTGAAGACCTACGTGTTCACTACCAAACTCCTTACCTCTGGCTATCCATCCGCTTGGCTTGGCTACCCCAGGCTAGGGAGCCAGGTTAAAGAGTGCCAGGTTAAAGAGAGTTAAAGTCCAAATCCTTTACTTTCTCCTTGAAAGTCTTGAATCTTTTCTTGGGGCCCAGTTATCTTTCTTAGAGGCCTATCTCTCTCCTTGGTTTGGAGAGCTCCCTCCAGATGTCTCTGAATCCAAAGGTTTGTCCTTCAGCCTCCAGCCAGCTTCAGCCTCTCGTCCTCCCAATGTCTCCAGCCAGCACAAAGGTGGAAGTTGGAATGAATCAGACTGCGACTCCAAGAGTGTGGGAGTGTGGGTTTCTGTGGGCTTGTGAATCTCCCAGAAGTCAGTCCTAGTTGTGAATCTCCTGGAAGTCCATGAGTGGGCTTGTCCTTTAGACTTGTGAATCTCCTGACTGAATCCTGGCTCTGAATCTCCTGAAGTCCCTCTCAAAGTCCTCTCCCAAAATTCCCTGAAGTTCTCCCGAAGTTCTGAGAGCTTCTTGCTTATATGCCCCACACTGAGTATACACCAATCATTTCATCACTAGGAAACCATTATTTGTTATAGGATTAAATCCATGCTAAACTAGATTTAACCATTGTCTCCTCAATTCCACTTAGTACCTTGTTTCAAGTTCTGGCCTATTACACATCTCCTTGTAGCATCAGACCAATTATATTGAACCATGCTAAATTAGATAATTATTGTCTCTATTCATTCCAGTGACTTAGCACCTTGTAAAAATCCTAACATGTTATCTGTTATAAGTTCTCTTTAAAAATCAAGGATGAACAATAATAATCTTGTTAGACAGTGTTTTCCTAAGTTTGGCTTATTCTACTCTGCAACACTTCCTACAGGTCTTCCCTCTGTTGGCTTTTTCCAGTTTATCTCACGTGTATATTGTTTGTACATAGTGGTTTCCATGTTGTCTTTCCTATTAGACTGTGAGCATCAACTGTCTTTTGCCTTTTTTTTTTTTTTTGATATCCCTAGCATTTAGCTTGGCACATAATAGGTAATTAATAATCATTTACTGACTGACCCACTTTTTGAATTCTTCATATTCTATTCTTATAGTATAATGATATTTTCAGTTAAATCTTACTCTTACGTTGAAAAGCACATCGCTAAGTAAAATTCCAAAATTTATCTGTAGTCATAGATAAATCAACTATGTGTCCATGTGAAACAAAAACTTTGATATGACAACATATGGGACATTTTTTTCTTTATTGACTTTAATAAGATTGTCATTTCTATATATGTAGAGAAAGTTATATAATTAGAAAAAAGGTAAAAAAAAAATCATTGTATCCCATATAAAAAGTGAGAATGTTTCTATATATATAAAAGTTTCACTGCAGAATGCTTTTTATAACACATTCTTCTTATTTTGGTTTAGAAAAAACTTATAATTTTTTAGAATGCTCAGAACACCGAATAGTTAAGTAACTTACCTATAGTCATCCAACTGATATGTGTCAAGAACAAAATTTGACAACAATTTCCTGGCTTTAAGATCTGTCCTATGTCCACCATAATAGGTTGCCTTTCTGTGCTTCCTATTTAGTTCAAATCTTCCTCAGATACTTATTAGTTCTGTGATCTTAGGCAAGTCTCTTAATTTCTCTGCCTCATTTTTCTCATCTATAAAATGAGCTTGATTTTCTGGCTATTAATGTCCCTTCAATCTCTAAGTACATGATTTTGTAAAATAAGGAAATGTTCCGTATTCACCATCTGATATGACATATGGCAAAGTGAGTGGAGCTAGAAAATGACAAAACTACCAAACTGGAAATTTATCTGAAAGTCTTCTTGTGCCTGAAGTTTGCCCAAGAGAGATAAAGCAGAAAGCACCACTAAATCAGAAATCCCCACATCTTTCTGAGCAAGTACTAAATACCAGATTGAGTCTCAAATAAATGTTTAGCTTTTAGATTACATATTTTTGTTTTTACATGAGCAGCTTTTGTATTTCCATATTCCATAAGATATATCATGCATCCTTAAACAAATGCCAGAAAATAATAAAGTACTTGGAAGCTAATTTGATGATCATAGAGAGACACCACCATAAATCCTGGAAATATTAGCTTGAAAATTGTGTATGATCTTCGTTCTTCTAGTACAGTGCCTCATACACACAATGTTTAGTAAAATGTTGAACTTGAATTTTTTGAATTCCAGGTGATCTGTCCAGGTCCAAAATAAAGAATGTACCTTTAAGTTCATTCTCATGAAAGAATTATTGGACAGGAGGAAGGAGGGAGGGAGGAAGAGAGGAGGAAATAGAAAGAGAGAGAGAAGGAGAGGGAAAGTTGCATCTGAAGAACAGGGTATGATTTTGCTCAGAGTATCAGTTTTGGTTTCAATCTGGTATGATTTTTCAAAGTCTGTTGTCATGAAGATGTCTTCATTGAATCTTCTGAGACTGACTAGCTGGTATTGGGGTACTTTCTCACGTATAACCCAGTGAGGAAAATTAGTTGAAAGTTCTGTTTCTTTTATTTTCACCCTGCTTAAGGAAATGTCAGAAAACTTGGTTGTCTTTCTCAGAGATAACATGTAATAATAGCTCTAATGTAACTGGTAAGCAGCAAATGGTAAAATATAAACCTGCTTCTGCATGTCACATTCTTCACTGCCCTTTGCTGTTTGATTCATACTTGGGAAGAGAGAGGACAGATACCAAGAATGTATGTGCCCAACAACTGCTGAATTAAACAAATGCTTCCCCCATATGCTCTTCCACAGGTGTTGGGGGGAAGGGGAGAATGCTTGCCACCTAATAATCTCATTCTCTACATTAATTTATATTAATGTAGATTAATTAATCTACATTCTCAATCTCATATACTCTAAGCAGAAAAGATAGAGTTAATGTATTCAGGATATCAGGTCAGATTATGCACAAATACCACGGGAGTATTTGTCTTATATCTTATTAGGGGGGAAGGGATAACCTGCCCTTTTCTAGTTGCCCACTTATAGGACAAGTATATCAGGCTGAAGTAACAAGGCATCCCAAGAGAAAGACACGAGGCAACATGTACCATACATGTCAAACCACTATCACTGCTTCCACCGCCACCTCCCTTCGGACCTCCAGCAGAGATAGAGCACATTCCTGAGTTCAAGAACTCTGGGTGTAAATAGTAGGGCCCCACAGACTACAGGTCCTGTTCCAGCCTGCTTGTAGCCATCAGTGAGAGAGGAAGCACTGTGAAGAAGGACCCTAACTTTCTCCTCACCACCAACACAACTGCTGACCAGCTGACATCAGTTGAAATGGAAGGCCATGAGCAGCCCTTCTCTCCTCCTCCTCCCCATTCAGATCTTGTCCAGCCCCTACAATCATCATCCCAAAGAGCAGTCATCACAGAAAATTCTTATTTCATTTTCTTTATTTTAGGATAGAGGTGCAAGTCTTAGACAAGTGAGTCTTTTAAATGAGACTTAAAGTTCTCCATGGTCATACAGTTATTAGTATGTATCAAGCAACTATTTCTGCGGTTACTGTAGCCACAGCTTCTGAAAATTCAGAAAGAATGTTCTCACACCAAAGTCTTTGGCATTGTCATATGATTCAACATCAGAAACAAATATGATTACTATCAATCTTATTTCACCTGTTAGAATGTGAGCTCCTTGAGATCAGGTTATTTTGATTTTCTGTATTTACTTAGATACCTTTTCATCCATCCATTCATTCATTACTGGAGGGAAAAGGAGTGGAAATAATCTGCCATTCAGAAATTTTTCTTAATGAGTTGGTGTCAAGTCTGTTAAACAATTATTAAGCACCTACTCTGTATAGAGCATTGTATTTGAAGCATCACAATACTGTGCTCTCTACCTGATTTAGGAAAGCTAGTCAAACTTCCCAACCTAGCATAACTTTTTATCTTGGAACATTTATCTATTCTGGCAACTGGTACAGCATAGTAGAATGAGAGGCAAGACTCCAAACAGAAATAAACATTCAAATTTAATTTTACCAAAGTGTTTAACATCAGATGTTAATAATGTAAACAACACGGTAAGTTGGGTGCGCAAAATAAACTTGTTTTTATTTGTTGCTGTCTTTTTTTCTAAAAGTTACTAAGAAGTACTGTCCTTGACAAGAAATATGTTCACTCTATGGAGGATTATTACTGTAGCATTAGATGTGCCCTCACTTCTCTACTCCACATAACACAAAATCAGACTTTGAAAGAAGTTGAACAAAGGGTGATTGTTGAAAACTATCTTTGCGTGTATTTTGAAAATGAATAGTTATTATCAAAATTTTAAAAAGAGAAGAGGTTGAAAGGGCCATACATGCACAACCAAAAATGTCATGTATTCATTCTTTTTATTTTTTGATTCAAATGCAGAAGTGTGGCTATCAGTTAAGCTGGCCCTAGGAAGCTATTTGAAATCGGAAGGTGGTCTAAGGCAGTTTCACCACAAAAAATTGAACAGTGTCTCTTTTCATTTCATTTATAAGGGCCCCATGCTGACATTGCTTAAGCATTAGCCTTAGGAAAGATTTTACAAGTCTACTTTGGTTTAGATTTGCTTTGTGTTTCTTTCACGAAATTGATTTTTGTCTCATCTTATATTAAATGGGTTTTAAAAATAGGGCCTCCCATTGGTAATTTTTCATTGGACCATAGTTACCTACATTGGGCTATATGTTCAAATAGTTGAATGACACATATTGAGCCAACATGTACACACAGCACCTACTATATACCAGATATTGTGCTAAGTGCTGGGGATGGAAATACAAATAAAAAGAACCTGGCCTCAAGGGTCTTCCAATCTGTTTGAAGAAGACAATAAACAAAATAATACTGAAAAAGGGAGGGGAGATGGGAGAAGTACCTGTTGTGGAGGGATGAAAAATCAAAAAAATATGCAAAAGAGTTCAGAGAGTTGGGAAATGAAGAGATATTTGTCCTCCTTAAATGGAGGTTTTGAAGTTCATAGGTCTAACCTTTAACCAAAGGGTAAGATGAGATATGATGTGTTAATGAAGTGTGAGCACCAAGGCTGATTGAGTCTTGCAAAATGATAAGATTTAATTAAAGATGAGATTCCTGGGTCAGGAAGGAATGATGGAGGACTCCAAAGAAGTCCAAAAGAGTATTGTCAGGTACAATGATCTTACTATTCTTTAGAATGTATTCTAAATTTTGATTTGCAATTATCCAATTATTCCACTCCCTTTATTTCTAGACTGATGTATTTGGTGATAAGTTTACTAAGGCAGTTATCTATAGAAACAAAGCAAATGATCTGATTGATCAGGTGCAACAAAATAAGTAAGGTTTTTTCAAAGGACCAGGAAAAAAACTAGACAATGAATATTTAAATAAAGTGATTCTGCCACTATATTCTGATCTAGTCTGACCACATCTGGAGTAGTATGTACATTTCTAGGCACCACATTTGAGAATATCTATAACAGAATTGCCAGGATAATAAAAGGTCTTAAGTTCATGCCATTTGAAGACCTGATGAAGGAACAAGGACTGTTTAGTATGAAGAAGATTTAAGAAAGACATAATAATTCTTCAAGTATTTGAAAGGTAATTATGTAGAAATAAAGCATGAAATGAATATATAAATATAAACGAAGCAGCTAGGTAGCACAGTTGATAGAGTGCCAAAACTGGAGTCAGGAAAACATGAATTCAAATCTGATTTCAGATACTAACCGTTTGATTCTGGGCAATTGTTTGCCTCAGTTTCTTTGTAAAATGAGCTAGAAAAGGAAATGGCAAGCCATTTCAGTAGCTTTGCCAAAAAACTCCAAATGGGGTCATGAAGAGTTAGATATGACTAAAAAGACTGAATAACAATATGTATCAAAAGGATAAAAAAATTAAAAGGAAAAAAAAGTTTCTTTTTTTCAGGAATTAGATATGTTTGGTTATATGCAGAACAAGAGTAAATGGAAGTTGTAGAGAGGCAAGTTAAGACTTGACATAACAGAGGGAAAAAATTCTTTACAATTCACAGCTACCCACAAAGGCTGTCTACAGAGATAGTAAGTTCCTCACTCAAAGTTTTTTAAGAAATGGTTGAGTGATCACCTTTCAGGTACATTGGAAACAGGAAGCTTTTTAAGTTATGATTTGGCTTTCTTCCTTAGAATTCCCTTGACATTCGAATATGCAAGACCTTGGATCACCTGTCACATAAGCTATATTGAGTTAGTGAGCATGGGGAGAAGTTAATGGTATATTGATTATTGACTGAGAGAGAACAGAATATTTGGTAATTTTTAAAATGTTTATTTTAACATTAAAATGTTAAAAATCCCACTTTGTGAAAAGTGTGATTGTATTTTCACAGACTGCAAACAATCTAGTACATTGTTTTGGCTTTATCAGGATAGACAGATCATTGGAAGCAATACTGTTGTTCTCCTCCTCCTCCTCTTCCTTTTCCTCCTCCTCTTCTTCCTATTTTTTCTCCTCCTCCTCTTCTTCTTCCTCCTTTTTTCTCCTCCTTCTTCTCCTTTTTTTCCTCCTCCTCATTTTCCTTTTTTCCTCCTCCTCTTCTTTTTCTTCCTCTTTCTTCTTTTCCTCCCCTCCTGCCCCTCTTTCTCTTCCTTCTCTCATATCTTCAGTTTTATCTGTGAAAGCATTTCCTTCAACAATATAAATTGCAGCTCCATAGATGCCTCAGTAGATTCTTATCACCTGGTGGCCAAACTTCTGGCAATGAGCTTTATTACCAAGGAATTATTCATCTAATTTTAGATCTAATCCAGGAATAGCCCTGAGGCTGGACTGTTGCAAATAAGATATGAATAATAACAAACACATTTTATAGATTTTGAGCCACAAAGTTTTAATAGAGGAAAATGCTTGCAGTAACTTTAATACTGAAATTTCACTGGAACATAATCTGCTATGAAAATGATCTCAGAATAAACCAGAGCCATCTTATTCACTATCATCTAAACGAGTTTAATAATTAGAAAGACCTTCTTATAGTTTGCCTCTTCTATAACTGTTCTTTGACCAAATGGTCCCTCCTTTGGAATGGACTCTGATCAGTAATAGAGATACTGTGCCTTTTGAATAATTATTTTCAAGTTAAGGTTTTACAAATTTCTTATTTATTTGCCCAAATAGTATTATAAGATAGAAAGAATTAGAAAGCATTGTTATCTAATTACTTTAAGTTTTTCTTTGCTATTGTTAAAATGTTTTATAAAACTTGTTGGTGTAGAAATTTTGTTTAGTGTGGAAAAGTGGAAACTATAAAGAAAACAATTGCCTATGAAAAAGGTTTTTTTTCTTTTTTATATACAAAACTAAACAATTTGGTTTGATAATTGAAGAGGTGACCTTAAAGCCAAATCTTCTGAGTATAGTCCTAATCCATCTGACTTGAGTGATTTTCAAAATGTCACTTGATCTTCCCAAGTGTGGTCTCGAGAATATCACTTTGTCATGAGTGTGAGAATATTGTTTAGACATTTAGAACATCTACATAGCACAAAATGAAGGTGAGATCAATAATTATCTAGTCTATTTGCTCAATATAGAAAGCCAATTAAGACAATTCAAGTCTAAAGAGTCAGTATTTGTATTGAAAGAGCACAGAATTTATTGCCAGATGATCAGGGGGTTTAGTACCCTCTACTTAGTCTTGTGATTGGTCAGATCTGTTAACTGCCCTTAAGCCTCTATATCTTCGTTTCCAAAATGGGGATAATGATTTTGTTCTACTTGCCTTATGAGGTTGATACAAACATGAATGAGATAATGGGGCTTAATCCAAACTGTCATTGGTAAAGTATACATGCCCAAAGAGTTATTATTTGAGGCATCTGAAGTATCATATTTACTTGCCTACATAGTTTACATTAAATAAATAATTACAAGTCTTGCCCTTCACTTTCTGTTATTCAGAGTTGGTCATACACTTAACACTTCCTGGCTGTGTGACCCTGGGCAAGTCACTTAATCCCAACTGCCTCAGCAAAAAAAACAAAACAAAACAAACAAACAAACAAACAAAAAACCCACAGAGTTAGTCATAGAGTTCACCTCTGAAAATAAGTACTAACTCAAATTTATCCTTTACTAAAAATCAGGGAATAGCTATAGCTTCTCTTTTTTCTCACTCATTTGGTTTTCATGGGACTATGCATTTTTGTAAGGAGGAGCAGATTAAAAGTAGTTTAATATTATAAAAGAAAATAGAAATGGGTACCAATGGACTTGAATAAGAGGTAGGAAACTGAGTAATGTGAACCACCTCATCCATTCCAGAAATTAATACAAGAAGTGTCATAGTCAGTGATCTTAGTAGAATGTAAACTTCTTAAGGTCAAGTAAAGTGTCATATTTATCTTTGGGTTCTCATCACAGTCCCTTGCACATTGTAAGTGCTTAAAATTATGCTTGTTAAATTTAATTGAATACTTTGCCATTTTGAAAAATAGAAAAGAAAAAAAAATCTTTTTGACCTGAGACACATAAATGCCATGAGAAATATTCAGATAAGTACTTCATCTGGAATCTAGAACTCAGTTGTGGGATTGGGTAGTCATTCCAAAAAATGGCAGCTGGTGGATTATTGAGAAGCCAACTATGCTTCTGGCAGAGTGAGAAAGGCAAATCCACAGAGAAACCATCAAACTAAGTAGCTTGCAATGTGTGACTATACAGTAATGATTTTGTAGTACGATAGGCAGTGGAAGAGATATTTTTGGACACGGAACTTCTTGGGACTTCAGATCTAATCATACAGGGGAATGTCTGTAGGTAAAGTTGACCTCAACTTGTGTATTATTATAGGATATCTTGCTTCTGAATTTGCCAAGCAATATTCAGGATATTGCTTTATAATTAACCATGCAAATTATACCCAAGTAAAAGGTTAATTAATATCTAAATTATGTAAAATCTCTCAGTAAAAGAATCTACAAAATACTTCAATCTTGAATAGGACATCAAATTCTTCTAAGATTTTGGATGTGAATAAGGAGGAATCCAGATGATGGAGGAGATAGGAAAACATGGAGGTTTTCCCTTAGGCTTCTAAGAATCCTTACAACTTTATTCTCCCATCCTGGAAGTTGGAGAAAGGAGAGTTTTGTATTCAAAGGTCTAAAGTTTTTCCTTTTGTTTCCAAGTTTCCATTTTCTTATACATGGAGATAGAAGAAAAAGATTCAGTAGTCCTAGGACTTTTAGTGACAGGAAGAGTAAGGATGGGGAAGGACATGGAGGAAGTATGAATAGTCTCTCAAAGAGGGTATTTAGTGTGATATATTCAGAGTTCTATTTCTGATTAGCTGGGCAAGGACTTACTGCTAATGGACCACATTTGTGAATTTGGTCTCTAGCATGAGTGTTTTGCCTTTCCCTGGTCTATGAGGATATAATGTATCCTTGGCTAACCATCTTATAGTATATATCCCTCCATCTTATAGTATATATCTCTTCTATTTGTTAGCAGGTTCAGAAAAAATGAGACATTAAAGAAGAGGAGGATTTGCTGGTGGTGGTGGGAGGGAGTTACTTGGCAATTGGAGAGATAAAGGGATGATCATCAGCTGGCAATGAAAATACTGCCCCTAGTCATTTGTGTAGGAGTGTCTATCCATAGATTGATTCTATTTTCCCACAATACTTGGGGTTGAGAGAAATCATTGGGTGAAATTCTTTAGACAGCTCCTAGAAAACTCCAATTTCCAAGGCATGACAACATTACCCCTGGAGTATGCTGATTGAGTAAGAATATTTCCTGTGTTTCCAGCATGAAAATAGATTACAAGTCTTGTGGGATAAGGCAAGGAACATAATTGCATTTAAAAAAAAAATTAGGTATGTGTACAGCCAATGGGAACACAAGAAGAAATTTCATGGACATGCTGAGAGCCAGCACCTTCTTTAGCCCTTGATGGTTGACAAGAGCCTTGGCCAGAGGTTTCAGTGATTATTTGACTACTGTGCCAGGAAACCAGTACTCTCAAGACTGCTGTTGCAATGGGATGAAAAGGGAACTAAGAAAAGTTGCTATTGCATAGTCTTTAATATTCTTCTGTGAGTGAACCGATGTTTCTCCTTTTGGCTGTGAAGATAAAGTGGTCAACTAGGAGTCTTGGCAGTAAAATAGTACTTCTGAGAGATATTTGGGGTTGGAAACCTTTTGGGAATGTTATCTAAGATGTTTAATATTTAGTTAATCTCCTTGTTATTTACTTTGCTATACTTAAATACTATTCTTAAATTTAAATACTTTAAATACCTTTTGCTCTGATTTCATGAACTGTTTGGTGTGGCCCAGAATCATTAGATAGAGGCTAGGAGTTTTGAATTTGAATAGAGACAACACAAATAGAACTAAAATCCTAGAGGAATGTCATATTATGTGGGGTCGATATCACATGGGTTTCTGTTGTGGGGGCAAATTTGGAAAATTTGGTTTATATATTTGCATTTCTCTCTTAGTGAAAGAATCTTTCCCACCACTAAGTTCTGTAAATAGTCATGCATTCATTCAACATGACCTAAACAATTTGCATACATAAATTAGGTGATTTGGATACAAAATTACCCTTTAATGCCAAAATTTGAAGCATTAAGTTAAAAAGATCACCTATCAAAAACTGGCTTTTACTATATAGTTTTTCACTTTGAAATACCAGTAGATATATTATCAAAAGTGTGTTAAAACAGTAAATGTGAATGAACATTAAATTAAATTAGGGACATGGACAATTGTCAATTACCCAAGTAATAAGACATGAGTTAAACGATAGAAGCATTAAATCCAAGATTATTTTCAGACAGTTCCATTTCATTATAACTGCACTTACAGGTGAACTTTGAATTACAAGGATAATATGTCACTAAAGATATACTGTAAATTGGAATTCTGTAACTGGAGAAAATATTGATATAATTAAATGTAGGCCCTGAAACTAAAGTTTGATAATCTTATTTACTTTTTAAATGATATTTAAAAAAATTCTCTTTCAGAATGAATAGTTACATGAAAATCTTTGTTCACAAATTATAATGATGAAATTTTGCTTTAAACATACATGCACATTTTTTTGTTGATAGAAGGTTATGTGACTTCACTGGATTATTTTCTATGAGGAATTAGTAGACTCTGAAGAGACAAGTTGAAACTTGAGGAGAAAGTGTGCCTATAGAAATTGCTAATCCTTATAACCCAGGGGGTTATTTATCTTTAAGGGTGGCTGTCAAGAACTTTGTCCAGAAACATTTCTATGAGCATCATATATAGAATCAGTAAGAGGCCTACCAGGATGAGGGAAAGCAGTGCAGAAAGGATGGGGGATAGCACTAAAGACAAATATATTTTACAACTTTTCATGAGACTGGCCCCCTTTCATTCTCTAAGATAACAAAAGAAAGGAAGAGAAGAAAGAAGGAAAAAAGGAAGGAAAGAAGGAAGGAAGGAAGAAAGAGAGGGAGGGAGGAAAGAAAGTAAAAAAGAATGAAAAAAATTATGGAGTAGGGTACATTTAAAGGAAAGGTAGTTGGGAGGAGTTTGAAAGCTGGCACTTTGGAGGGCCAGGCAGCAGCATCAAGGTACTAAAGATGGGGATGCTGGGACATGGGAAAGGAAGGCAGAAATGGAGGGTACTCAAGCCAAGTGTTATTTATTCTGCATTTTTGCCAAGGACCTAGTATTTCTATACTGAAAATTAGCTCAGTCTATCCAACTTTGCCATAGATTCACTGGTATTTAGCAGATCTTATGGAAACAGAGTGGCTTTAGTAATGGTTATTTTATGAAGTGTATCAGTTTAATTGAAAGCTGTGTATGTGGAAAGCTTGATTGCAGTGTGAAATAGTAGAAAGAACATTGAATTTAGAGTTTAGAAGAAATTTGGGTTTATATTTTCTTACTGATACTAGTTATGTGACCAAGGACAAATCACTTACCTTTTTGAGTCTGAGTTTTTCTGTCTATAAAATGGGGATAATAATGAACTACCTATTTTGTAAGCTTGTCATGAGGAAGGCATTTTTGCAACCCCCTAACTTACAATTCTCAAAGTGGGGTCCAGGGACTTCCAAAGATCCCCTTTTAGGGAAGTCTGCAAAGTCAAAACTTTTCCTAATGATACTAAAATGTTTTAATTTCTAATACAATAAAAGTCAATATCTATTACCCACATAAACAAAAAATCTATGTGGTCCTCAATA
This sequence comes from Sminthopsis crassicaudata, assembly GCF_048593235.1. Classification (NCBI taxonomy): domain Eukaryota; kingdom Metazoa; phylum Chordata; class Mammalia; order Dasyuromorphia; family Dasyuridae; genus Sminthopsis; species Sminthopsis crassicaudata. The sequence continues at coordinate 113,911,398 of NC_133618.1, forward strand.
ATTTTTAATTTTGAGAGTCACTGCCTTGAAGTGCTATGGAAATGTGAGTTTACTACAAGGAGGACTCTTCCTGATTTTGTATCCCTTATAGGAGTTACAAAAATAATCCTATGTTGAGGTCAACTAGCAATCACTTTTGCCTCTCACCTACCTATCAGACTCATTGACTTGTAACTGTGACTTGCAACTAAATAGACTCTCTGTGAGCTCCAATTCTTTAATTATAATTGTAATAATAAAAGCTGGCATTTATACAACTCTTTAATGTTCTGAAAAAAAGGCTATCCATAACTTCACCAGAGCATAAGTACCATAATTTTTATTTTTGAAAGCGTCTGTGTGCTTTTTGTTCATTATTCCAACATAGATCTTAATGTTTTCCTGGTCCAAGTTGGAGTTAAAAGAGGAAGAAGAAAAGGAGTTCAATAAGGGAGGATGGTGTGAGGAAAAGGGAAATGAAAAGAAGAAAGCACAAGTAATTGAATGTTGATTATTTTTTCTTGTAGTTAAGTATACAATGTTTCTAAGGATGTCACAGAAGTAATAATAACATTGGTTAATCTGATCTGTTATTCAGCTGTGATTCTGCCCAGGGCTGAAAGAACACTTTGTTCAGGGATTTCAGCTGACTCCTAGGAAGTTTTCTAAAAGTAATGGTTATGATAAGAATATTTTTCAACAAATGGCATTCTGTATGACATAGGAGATGACAAGAAAAATATGAAACAGATTTTAAGAACAAATTTATTAGCACATAAATAAGTACTTATATCTAAGGAATTATTGTCTTCTCAAGTAGTTACTGTGTAGATGTATATATACTGTGAATATGTATATATGAATATATATGCTGTGTATATGTGCATTTGTATACACATGTATGTATACACACACACACACACTATATATATATATATATGTTGCTAGGTGGTATGGTGGATAATAGAATACCAAATCTGTAATATCACCTACTTCCCATGATTGTGAGGATCAAATGAGAGAATATTTATAAAGCATTTATCACAGTGCATGACAGAGAATAAATGCTTAATTAATGCTTATTTCTTTCTGCTTTCTTCAACTGTACCCATTTAATTAATGCTTCCATTGCTTAATACAGTTTTAGAGCTCAATTTCTGGGCCAATGATAAAAATAGCAATACATCTATGCTTGCTCATCCTCTGCAATAGTCCTTGCCCATAACTTTCTAAAGGTTCATTGTAGAGGTTCCAGAGTGTATTGAAGTACTCTGGAAATTTTTCAGATACTAAAGGAATACTTTGCCTATTTGTCTGCCTTCTCTCACTCTTGCCACTTGATCACTTCATCTTCACTTCCTCTCACACACTTCATGATATGTGATACATGGCACATGATACTTCCTATCATGTCAATTCCACATAAGGCAATAAATGTTGCATTTGATGCTTGAAGTTTTACACCTTCAAATGTAATCCAAAAAAAAAAAAAAAAAAAAAAAAAAAAAAACCCTAAGATCCTTGTTATATTTTGTACTTAAACTATTTGAAATTCTTTATAATATGGTGATATTTGTAAGTGCAGATCTAGAAAGGTGTTAAAGTGAGGTTTCTTGAGAAACTTTACTCCTTTGGCTAGGTTAATTATGAGCAAAAGGGGAAAAATCCCTTTTACCTGTATAAAATATTTTTTCTATTCATGACTAAATTCTTATAACTTGGTTTTATATTGCTTCTCTTTGATGAAAAAATAGCAGAATTTTTCAAATTTTATGTGATTTCATTAAGCATAGAGCATAGATTGTTTTGTTGACTTTATCAACATTATTCAGAATTTAATTTTAACCTAAGTGCCCACAAATATTAAAATTCCTTTGATGGGAATAATTTTGGCCTGTGCAAGTAGTGTCCAGATTTATCATTTGGGAAAATGAGCTGTACTTTTAATAATCACAAGCTACTCTTTGACATCAAAGGTCATCTTTTTCCCCCTTCTCTTCAAAGTTATTTATATTTTTTATTTATTATTATTATTATTTATTTATATTTTTATTTATATTTTAAAAAATTTTAGGTTAAGTGAATCATTTAAGAACTATACATAGTCATGAAAAACAAATTCCCATAGTGTCCAAGTCCAGAAATATTTATCTCATTCTTTTTCTTGAATCCATTACCTCTCTGTTAGGAAGTGAATAGCATTAATCATTATTAGTTTTCTGGCAACTTGATTGGTCATTAAATTTACAAGAGTTCTTCCATCTTTCAAAATTGTGTTTACAATATTATTATATTTATTTCATTAAACATTTCTCAATCATTTGAAAAAAATTATCATTCATTTAAATTTTTTTTGAGTTCCAAATTTTCTCCTTTCTATTCTCCCATCCTTTGAGAACTCAAACAATGTATATTGGCAATACCTATGATGCCATGTAAAACGTATTTCCATCTCTCTCTCTCTCTCTGGAGAAATGTATAAAGGATATAAGTTAGCATTAACAATATGCACACAAAAAGTGTCATGGAATATAATCTCAAGGACTTATATCATCAGAAGGTGGGTCATATAGGAAATATGAAACTGACAACCTATGTGTTATACTAATGCCCCAAAAGTATTAAAAGACCTACAATAGGCTTCAGTTATTGGGTAGACATCCTTTTAAAACATTTATTATTATTTCACATTTACAGATTAGGAAACTGAAGTTCAAATAAATGACTTGCATATATACAGCTAATAAGCAGCAGAGGCAGAATTCAAATATGGGCTTCTGACTATAGGTGAGCATTTTAAAAAACTATTACAGTGGAGGGAATGTTGGTATCATTTGGTTCCTAAGCTCATAGGATGATATTTTTAAAATTAAAAGGGACTTCAGAGGAAGATGAAACACAAAGAAATTAAGTGACTTTCCTTAGATAAAGCAGTCAAAATGAAAGAATCTGGATTTGGACTCAGGTCCTCTGACTGTAGATCTAGTATGCTTTCCTTTGCACCATAATTAGTAAGTTATTGACATAGAAGTTTTAAAGTATGACTATCACTTGTACAGTGATTTCAGTTGTGTCCAACTCTTCATAACTGTTTGGGCTTTTCTTGGCAGAGATACTAGAATAGTTTTCCATTTCCTTCTCCAGCTCATTTTACAGATGATGAAACTGTGGCAAACAGTATTAAATGACATCACTAGTAAGTACCTGAGGCCTATTGTTGTTTGCCCTTCATTCTTCAAGAGGACCATAATATCAGGGAGGTGATGCATGATGTATAAATAAATTGGATTTAAGTGAGGGGAAAGCTTTGCAAAGTTACCAGCCTCACTTTCTCTTCCTGGAGTCATCTAGGTCCTGTAGCTAGATATGGATCAGGATGACTGGAGATAGCCCCAAATTAGTAAAAGACTTTTTAAGCTAAGGCCCTTCTCCTAGATCTCAAGCAATTCAGTGACTAAGGCTAGGTAAGAAGTGAGGAAAAGAAAAGCCTCTTTTAACCTAAGTAAAATTCATTCTGGGAGGAGAAGACCTTCAGGATTTCTGTCTAAAACAGAAACAATTACCATTTACATTCACTCTGAACCACCAGGGCCCCAAAATGACCAAGATGGAAGTTATTATTGGCCAACCAATAAAAGGTAGAGTGATTTATGCTGAAGGAATGGTCCTTAAGAATGAAGTCTAGTCTGCAAATTCCAAGATATTTAGTGAGATTTACATTCCTTTGGGAAGAGCACCTGCAGATAAGGGTACCTTGGTTATTGTCCTTCATTTTCTTGAACAGTGCAGTGGGCCTGATGGTGGCTAATCAGACCAATGTGAACTCAGCTTGTGCAGATTGGGTATAAATAGTCCATGTGAAAATTTGGGTGAATTTTCCAAATTTGTGCCTCTCCCATTTTTTTTTTGAGTCATTTCAATTCTGATTTGCTCTCAGAGTATAGCACTTTCTCAGCTGAAGGCATTCATCCTGAGTGGTCCTGTGTCAATATCTCCCACTTTCCCATAATCAATTCTAAAGTTCTTAAGTGTAATGTCCAGGCTAGCTCTCTGGAGGACCTCCAGATAGGGCAAAGTCCTTGGTCTTAGGGTAGAGAAGTGAAGGAAATGGAAGAGCAGCCACATGGCTGGTCAAAGATGGAGTCTGGACTCTGGGGTGTGGAGCATGAAGTCTTCTCTGGCTGAGAGCTGTAGGTGAGAGCCCTACAGCCAAGAGAGCTTTGTGTCCCTCCCTCAGCCCTTAAATCCTTCCCAACAATTATCTCACTTCTCCACATTAAGCATGCTCAGCCATAAGCACCATGCTGTGACTCAAGTATACCTTTTCAGAGGTCCGCCCACTACACTTAAGAGGGACTTTGAGAGTGTTTTTGTATCACTTTTTCTGACTGCCATGTGAGCATGGCATGTGTGAGTTCTCCATAAAATAATCTTTTTGGCAAGCATACATTTGGATCCAAACAATGTGGCCAGCCCATCAGAGTTGTGCCCTTTGCAGTAGAGTTTGAATGCGTGGCAATTTAGTTCGAGAAAGGACCTCAGTGTCTGGTATCTTATCCTGCCAGGTGATCTTCAGAATCTTCCTAAAATGATTCAAATTAAAGCAATTTAGTTTTCTGCTAAGGTACTGGGTATACTGTCCAGGTTTCACAGACATACAACAATGAGGTCAGCACAATGGCTCTGTAGAACTTAAGTGTGGTAGTCATTCTAATATCTCTTCTCTCCCATACTTTCCTTTGAAGCCTTCCAAATACTGAGCAAGTTCTGGCAATGCATATGTTGACATCATTATCAATATGTATTATGGCAAGGTAAGTGAATTAATCCACAGAATTCAAAATTTCTCCATTTGCTGTAGTGAATGGTGTTGTGTTGGCTGATGGAGAATCTGTTGTGTTTTTGTTGTTGTTGTTGTTGTTGTTTTTGGTGTTGTCGGGCCAAAATTATCACAAGCAGCAGAGAATCAATTCATACTTTGTTGCATCTCAGCTTCAGAGGCTACATTGAGTACACAATCATCTGCAAATAAAAAATCATGTACCAACTCTTTTGTCTTGGCTTATAGCCTTTTCAAGTTGAAGAATTTGCCATCTTCATAAGAGCTGATCTTGATGCTGTGTTTGTCATCATTGAAGGCATTTGACAACATGGCTGAAAACATCATGCTAAAATGCATAGAAGAAAATACATGATTTCACTTCATTGGTGACTGGGAAAGAATGAACGAGAGCATCACTCATTGTCCAGAGCAAGGGTTCTCAAACTACCGCATGCAGGCCAGATGTGGCCCACTGAGGACGTTTATGCAGACGCCGTGTTATAGCAAATAGGCTAAGGGGCGGAGACAGAGTGTGAGTTTTTGTTTTTACTATCTGAAGGATAGTGAACTGGCCCCTATTTAAAAAGTTTGAGGACTACTGATCCAGAGCAAAGGCAAGCATACCATCATGAAACTGATATATAATACTGATATGTTCTTGTGACAGACAGTATTAAAGATATTAGATCTACAAACATTATCTTCTGCTCTTGGGATTTCTCCTGGAGTTGGTGGGCAGCTGACATCATGTGGACCATTTATTGGCCCTTTCTGAAGCCATACTAACTCTCAGGTAAGTGATCATCTCCCAAGTGAAGGATCAGTGTAGTAAGAAGAAACTCTGGCAAGAATCTTGCTGACAATGACTAATAGAGAGACCCCCTTTTGATTGTCATAGGACATCTATTCCCTTTACTTTATAGAGATGGACGATGGAGACATCCTTGAACTCTTGGGGAGTAATCTTCTCTTGTCATCCAAGCTAGAAAATGTCAATCAGCTTTTGTATGAGTAATTGACTCCTCTCTTTGTAAATCTCAGCTGGAATAGAATCAGTACCAGGTGCTTTGCCACACAAAAGTAACCTAATGACATTCAAAACCTCTTCTTCAGTTGGAACTTTAACTAGGGAGAGATTGGACTCAACCTAAGGTAAATGGTCAGTGGATTGATGATGGTCTGCTGAGAACACTCAAAGTGTTCAGCTCATCTCTCTAGGAAATGTCGTTATTACTCCTCAATGCGGCTTCATCAGCACTGAGCAGCTGAGAGGCACCATTTGGCCCACAGTCTTCAGAGCGTTACAAAAGCATGTTGGATTGTACTATCAGTATAAAACTGGATTTCACCTGCTTTCTTACTGAGCCAAGAATCCTGTACTCTCTAAGCTTTGCTTGTACTTTACTTTTGATGGAATTAAATGTTGCTTTCATAGAAATGAATGAACTATACTGCGGAATTCTTGTTTTTCTTTTAACAGCTTCTGAATTTTCCCATCATTTTGGTCAACCGGTTTTTATCTTTGCAAGTCTAATGACTCAGTTGTGTACACCAAATTTCTGAAAGCTACCCACTCCTTTTCTGCTCCACAGTTGTCATCTGTGACTCAACTTTCCCTCTAGGTTAGAAACAAACTGTTCTTGCTCAGAGAAGTGCTCTAATCTGTTGACAATTTTTCTAGCAGTTTCTTTTGCCTTGGGGCTGATGCTTTTGTTGAATTTAAATATTCAATTTGGAGAGGATAGTCTATGATCTGTACCACCCTCTGGCACTCTGTACCACACATTGCCTTCATCATTCTCACATCCTGTCAGTCTGTCTTTTCTCCTTACAATCACATAGTTTATTAAATGCCAGTGTTTGCTGTGAGGGTGCATCCATGAAGTTTTATTGTGCTTCGCTAAATGGAAGACAGTCTTGGTGGTGAGAAGGACATGAGATGCACACCTTTTCCTGTTGTTTTCAACTCCATTCCTCCCTGTCATGTCATGTCACCCAGAAATATAAACTCTTAGTGCAGTGATGATAAGGATCTCCAGGCCTTCATAAAAAAAATTTTTTTTGGACTTTATCAGTGTTCATCATTCTGGGAGTATAGATACTGAAGATTGTGGTGTGGAATTTTATGCATGTCATAACTGCATTGTCATGAGCCTTTCACTCCTTTTGGTAGGCATAAAAGCTTGTTGACTAGATTCGTTTTGATTACAAAATCTCCACCAGCTTCATGTTGCTTTCTTTAATTGCAGCTCCTCCAGAAAAATGTGTATGCAGCTCTGACTTCAGTAAGCTGACCTTCATTTGCCAGCCTTGTTTTACTCAGGGCTATAATTTGGATGTCAGAACTTAAATGAATTCTCTTAACAAGTGCTGTTTGCCTTTCAGGAGTACTGGCTTTTGTGTATATATGCACACATTCCATGTACTTAAATCTTTGCAGTTTTGGTATGTTTTTCTTTTTGTGTTTTGACCACAGGGTGTGATCCCCGCCTGCCTTGACAATCAAGTCAGGGTTGCATAAGCAGACACCTTCAGGGCACCTTTTCCAGCCCCTTCTTTACACCAGGAAGTGAACAGTGTGATCCTTAAAAAGGCTGTTCACTCACCCAGGAGACTGCCAGATACTATTGCTTTATCCTGTGGCCTAGGTCCTTTGTGTAGGGTTGTAACTACAGCTCCCAATGTACATGCATTTGCTGCTTTGTCACTTGTCTGTCACCACAGGACTCTGAAAAAAAATAGAAATGGTAAAATGGTATATATGATGTCTTTTGATACATGAATAAATTGGATTTAAAAGAGGCAGATTTATACAAGATCATTTTCCTCACTCTTCCAAAATGATCACAATCCAGGGGCAGGACAGAATCAAGAGGATTGGTCATGGCTTGGGATGTAGTGGATGACTTTGGTGTCTTCAATGCCTAATTAAATTCTACAGCACTTGCTTCAGCTACTTTCTTGGCCTTTGGAACAAATTGTTCTCATCCTCCCATTCCACCAGCAGAAGTCTTCACATGCTTGAGGTAGACATCCTTCAACTCATTGTAGAGTTCGAGACCCCTCAGTTACCCTCAACCTGTTTTAGCTTATCTGCCGAAAGGTTTACCAGGGTATGACCTCTGTGTCTTCCGCGAACATGCCCTGCACCCCACATTTAATATTATACTTCTATTAATGTGGCTTAAAACATTGCCTTTGGGATGTGTGTGGCTATCATATCACACTGCTGAGTCATTTTGAACTTGCAGGGTACTAAAATTCCTTTTTTTTTCTCACAAGAATTACTTTCTATCCACATCTACCTAATCCTATATGCATGCCATTGATTTTTTGAACCTGAATATTGGATTTTAAATTCAGTCATATTCAATTTCATCTTGTAAGCTTCAGGTTATCATTCCTATCTGATAGGATTTTGTCATTCAATATATTAACTTACCCTCTCAATTTTGTGTTCCCCACTACTTTTATATATGTGCTTGTTAGGCCTGTAAATATGATATGATTAGAGGACAGAAAGGAGATGGAAGAATGGTGAATAGTTTAATTTAGCTGAAGTATAGAATATATGATGAGAAGAGAATAGATGTTTGTATAAGCCTGAAAGGGTAGGTTGGAAGCATATTGTGGAAGCTAATGAATGTTTTGGAATCGGTGATTAACATAATCAAATATGTACCTCAGGTGGATTATTTTGGCAGTATTGTGAGGTATGAATTGGAGAGGTCTGATACAAGAATACAAGGTGGAGATGTATTACAACAGTTTGGTGAGATTTGGCTGTACCTTTGGAGTATTTATTTGTTATTGATGTTTTAGTACTGAAAGCGAACTTTGGAGGCAACAGTATTCTCATCTGTAGTTAATCATTTCTGCCATTGCTGAATTAGCTTTAATTTCTTTTTCCTCTATTGGGGTCTCTCAATTTTCTAATTAAGCACAGAACATTCATTTTTATGTCATTTTAAACGCCCCATGTATATGATACACCTAGTTATATGAAAACAAAAAAGGGAAAGAGGAATATTGTTTCTCTTTCCTTTATCAATTTTATAAATGCTTCAGCATGATATTTTCACTTGTATATAATATAACTGCATACTTTCCTCTTACAGTTCCCATAAAGTTTGTAGATGGAAATGCTATTTGTCACTTGGCAATCAGATCATAGTCATTAATGGTGATGGTGGTGGTGGTGGTGGTGTGTATGTTTGTGTGTATGTGTGGGTATGTATGTGTATAGTGGCAATTAATGGCACCCAATTAGCAGTTGATTGAACATGGTATATCATTTTCTCCTAAGTGGCATCCATTGATGGTCAGGGCTTAAAGATAAAAGGGGAAATGTGAATAACAATTGTGTTTTTTAAACACTATAATCAAATGCATCGGGTTTACTTCTTGTTACATGGTCTCACTCCACAGTATTCTTTTGCACATTCTAGTTCTTATTATAAGTATATAATATTCATTGTAACAAAGTATGACTTATTTTGCATTGACTAGTTTGTATTTGGTGACAGTTAATAGGTTAAGAAGATTCTTGGGGGAAAAAATTACAAATTCTTCCATTGTGATGTGTCCTTGAAAGTATGACTCTTTGGTGGAGATTTTGAGCCTTTATTGTAACATTTGCAACTTTATATCATAAAAAACAAATAGTTGTATTTGATGGAGAATGGAATTTCTGGCATTTAAAATGTGTATATTTCTTTTTTTTTAATTTTATTTATAATTTTTTTGACAGTATATATGCATGAGTAATTTTTTTTCATAACATTATCCCTTATATTCATTTTTCCACATTATCCCCTCCCTCCCTCTACTCCCTCCCCTTGATGACAGACAATCCCATACATAAAATGTGTATATTTCCTAAAGTAGTATTAAAGTGTTCTTTACTGCATTGCCCCATATTGGATTGGTAGGAACCTGACGGAGGTATCTTGGCAAGATTGTAATTTAAAAACTGATACTCACTTGCTGTTTAATTGTTTGGAATGGGAGTCACAATACTTTGTTTACCCTTTTTCGATTTGTCTACATCTAGATAGGTCCTAATGAATCACAGAGACAGAATTGAGGAGACAGGTTTTTGTGAAAAGGGCAGGACTTCCTACATTTAAAATTGATTTCTTCCTTGAGAAGGAAAGCCTCTATTGACCTTCATATCTGGCTGAGTGTAGATGGAAAAGATTAACTGTTATATCCAATTCTGAAATAGGAAGAACTAAGCAGGCATGAATTCTAGTACATGGCCATCCTTGATCAGAAGTACAAGACAGGGCTTTAAGACACAGATCTCAAGTTGTTCTCATAATCTTTGCTTTCTTTTAAGTCAGAGAGAAGTTCAGAGGCTTTCTGACCCTTTTAGTCTCTCTTCATGATAAGCAACAGACCAAAAGATTCTTCCTCCTCCCTTCTTTCTTTTTTCTTAAGTTGAAAAGATCATTTTGAGTATTCTGTTTTCTCCCTTCTTTTCTGTCAGGCAGACCAGCAGGCTTCTTCTAATCGATTGATCAATCAATAATCATTTGTTAAACAAAGTGTTAATCATTGTGCAAAATGCTGGGATATATAAAGAAACTAAGCATGGGTGAGAGTGGGGAGCTGAGCATGATCTCAAAGTCCAAAGAGTCAGTAACCAACCTGGGAGGAAAATGAAGGATAGATGGCCAGCCTGGTATTTTTCTTTTTTAGTTGTTTTTCAACTGACTCTGACTCTTTGTGACTTCATTTGGAGTTTTCTTGATAGAGACACTGAAGTGGTTTGCCATTTCCTTGTTCAGCTCATTTTATAGATGAAACGGAGACCAGGCTGTGCCCCTCCCCAAGATGGAAACCCCTGAAGGAACACTGAAGGAAAACACCAATGGGAAAGGGGGGATGGCAAGACATTGGGAAGTTTCTGAATGAGAAAGCCCTAGGTTCTGAGGGAAATTCCAGAGGGAAATGGCTGCTGAGGCATGAGGTGAAGTTTGGAAAGTCAGAAACAGAAAGGGAAGCAGCCTTAAATAACAGAGGAGCTTTTATTTGATCCTAGAGATAATTGGGAGCCATTGGAATTTATTGAGTTGGGAGAGGAAGTGAAAGGGTTAGATTTTTGACACAATTGTGCTGGGTCTATAATAGGTATTGGTTGGTAATCCATTTTAATCCTCTTTTCAGTAATACTAGTATATATGTTTTATAACTTCAGTTTTATTTTCATTATATAGCACTCATTTTTTATATATCTTCAATTCTGTACTGATGAAGGCAATTTCCCTGGTAGTCCATGTGCTTGTTCTGTTCAACACACATACATGCATACTCTGTTTTGTCTTTATATCTCTTTTGTGTCTCTGTCTCTCTCTCTCCCTGCTTTCTTCCTCCTTTCCTTCCTTTCTCTTTTCTCACCTCTCCCCCCAATAATGTATCTTTCTTTCATCAGGTTCCTTTCCTCTCCTTTTCTCCTGTCCCCTATAAGATTAATCCTCTTTGCTCTCCTTCCTCTCCCGCTTCTTCTTTCTCTACAGACAACATGCAAATAAGATATATACAGGATAAATTGGAGACAATCTCTAATGGAAAATACTAACATTAAGGAAGATTGTAAAAGTCTTCCTGAAGAAGTTGAGATGTAGCTGAGATTTGAAGGAAGTGAATGAAGCTAAGAGGAGGAGATGAAGAGAGAGAACATTTCATGCTTGGGAGACATTTGGAAATGGGGTTTCTCATAAGGAGGACTTAATGTTTAAATGGCTTGCTACATGTACATAGCTAGTATGATCCATGAAGGGACTGGTCAGTAGGTGGGGTGGGGGAGGTGTTCCTAGGAGCATGCACAGTATTCTCCACCTACTACATGTCTACGTGAAGAAGTGGTGCATTTGTTTCCAACAATGTGTGGTGATGTGTAATGGATGGGCCCTGCACTTGATACAGAGCATGTAGAAGCAAAAAAAAAAAAGTAGTCTATGATGGTTTTCTATTGTTTGACTACATGATAATAAAAAGTCTTTTAATTGGCTGCTGAGCCAGAACTGAGTGCACATTTCAAAAGGAGGAATCAAATGAAAACTCTCTCTTATTCATTGATGAGCAAGACAAAACTGCTGCAAAACTCCAGGTTGGAGGGAGGGGAGGTGATATAGTAAGTATCAGCCCTCTATTTCCCCACTTGGGCTGCCTTGTATCTGAGGCAATAAGGCAAAAAGGCAGGTGAGAAACTCCTGTCAGAAACATAAACCGTTATTTCCTTTTCACTCAAAAACTGATGAAGAGAGAAAAGAGGTGAAGGACTTGTTTGAAATCAGGAAGATTTGGGTTCAAATCCTCATACCTTGTGGACAAGCCACTTAATCTCTCAGCTTCAATTTGCTCATCTATAAAATGAGCATGATGAAGGTATCTATCTTACTGAGTTTTGATGAGGACAAAATGAGATAACACATGTAAAGTACTTTTCAAACCTTCAAGTATTTTATTATTATGATTTTGTTTGCATACTCAGTTCTGATTCAGCAGCCTATTAGAGACTTTTTATTACCGTACAGTCAGCTAACAGGAAGTGGTCACAGAATACTTATTCATGATCTGAATTGGGAGTAGAGTCACTCATGACTCTGTGCCTTTTGAAAGTAGGCTCACCCAAATTGGAACTATGCCCAAAAAGTTATCAAACTGTGCATACCCTTTGATCCAGCATTGCTACTATTGGGCTTATATCCCAAAGAAATACTAAAGAGCGGAAAGGAACCTGTATGTGCCAAAATGTTTGTGGCAGCTCTTTTTGTTGTAGTTAGAAACTGGAAGTTGAATGGATGTCCATCAATTGGAGAATGGTTGGGTAAATTGTGGTATATGAAGGTTATGGAATATTATTGCTCTGAAAGAAATGACCAGCAGGAGGAATACAGAGAGGCTTGGAGAGACTTACATCAACTGTTGCTGAGTGAAATGAGCAGAACCAGAAGATCACTGTACACTTCAACAACAATACTGTATGAGGATGTATTCTGATGGAAGTGGAAATCTTCAACATAAAGAAGATCCAACTCACTTCCAGTTGATCAATGATGGACAGAAACAACTACACCCAGAGAAGGAACACTGGGAAGTGAATGTAAATTGTTAGCACTACTGTCTATCTACCCAGGTTACATATACCTTCGGAGTCTAATACTTAATGTGCAACAAGAAAATGGTATTTACACACATATATTGTATCTAGATTATATTGTAACATATGTAAAATGTATGGGATTGCCTGTCATCAAGGGGAGGGAGTAGAGGGAGGGAGGGGATAATTTGGAAAAATGAATACAAGGGATAATATTATAAAAAAATTACTCATGCATATATACTGCGAAAAAAATTATAAATAATAAAAAAAAGAAAGTAGGCTCACCAAGTGTTCACATGTATATGCAGCAGGATGAGTACACTATAAATGCTCCAAGGACTGGGTCCCCATTGGACAATCCTACACATACAAATGTATATGTGTGTATGCATATATATATATACTCATACATATGCTTATATGTGTTTATACATGTGCATAGCATACAGATATCAATCATCTCTATCTCAAGATAATTGGCTTAGATTATATAAAAAGACTTTAGGTGGAAAACAATCATAAAAAGTTTTTCTAATTAATTTTTTCTTTGCAAATTTAGAGTCAGGAGGTAATATGATAACAGTGGATAAAGAGTCAACCTTAGAGTCAGAAAAATCTGGTTTCAAGTCTGGCATCTGGCTCATACTATGTGACTCTTGAGCTAGTCACTCACCTACTCAATGCCCCAGGCAACTTTAAGATTATAATTGCAGAATTGTTGGTAATAATGATTAGCTAATAGAGTTTCTTCACCAGGAGTTATATATAGCATTGGATAACTCCTCATATATGTACATACATACATGTACATTTAGAGTTCAAGACAAATATTATAGCCAATTTCTCTCCTTCATTTTCTTCTCTTTCTGTACTCTTCAGAAGGCTGTTATAGTGGCTACAGCAATAAAACAAATGCTATGTACTTAGTACAGAAGCTCAAAGTTCAGGTTGGAAGAGCTAGGAGAGGTAAGGATCAAGGGTTGGCCTTGGCACAAAGATTGCCTCTTCTTCTAACCCTTGAGTAAAGGAAGGAAAAAATGGAGATTATGTCTTGGGACTTTGAAATAGACAATTAGGAAGAAGAAGGAACACCCAATGCATGGCCTCTATTTTTCAGTAAATTATGAAATAACATCCTCTGCTAAGAGGAAGGGGAGGAAATGATACAGATGGCTTGAGGAGAAAAGAAAAGATTTCTAATGAACACTGAAGAGAATGTGATAGAAAACCAATTAGGGGATAGTAAAAAGATTATCTATCACACAACAATGAGGGTCCAGTTGTTTCAACTTATGAATAAGAGAAATTCATAACAGTCCCAGTTATTTCAGTTGCATGATTTTCTCCAATATCAGAGGAGGCCAAAAACTGGGGTGTAATCCAAGATTGGGGGTCAGAAAGGGATGAATAGCTAAAGTATATCAGGATAAAAAGTACATTCAAGGTTGGGTGATCGAGTGAAGTTGACCTGGTTAACCTAAAAGATAAAGATTTAAAAGGAAGCAAGTGAGTCCAGAACAGGGGGTATGATTTGAGAAAACAGGCAGGGTCGAAGCAACTGGAGATTGTGGTGAGAATGGAGAATAGGTTTCTAAAGGGTGAGGCACAGGGAGATGATATGAAGCTATGACCAGTCAGAGGAATTTCAGAGATCTAGGTCATGGAGGTAAAACAGTTGTGAGTAATGATGAATTAAGTCTGTGACTATCCCAGATTATGGCTGAGGTGTGGTGAAGATCACAAGTGTTTAGGAGGTTGCTGAACTAGGAAGGGTGTTTGAGAATACATCAATTGTGCATCAATCCCTCACCAAATATAAAAGCAAAGAGAAGGGGAAAGGAATGTTTTGATTCAGTTACAGAACGTCTTGAAAAAAGGAAGACTTTTGGTGGGTAACTGCCATCAGGGTCTTAATGCAGAAACTTATTTTTTGTTGACCTTCAGCTTTTTTTCTAAGATTGTGTTCACACCTGTGCATACATGTGAACATACACATACAACAGAGCTAGAGCTATATCTCATAACACTGTATTTGATGAAATTCAGCAAACTCCCCAATAACCACCTTTCCCAAAAGGAAACTTTCCCTTCTAGAAAGAAAATAGGTAAGTTCAGTCTGTGTGTGTGTGTGTGTGTGTGTGTGTGTGTGTGTGTTTGTACTTAGACTGAATTTTTTACCTTTTAAGCCAGCTGTTTTGGCATGATGAGGACAACCTTTAATTCCTGACAAACTTAATTTCTGGTTTTGAGCTGGTTTGAGGGAAAATAGGCAATATTTTCACTCATTTGAGCTACTAATGTTAGGGTGACATGGTCATGAAAATGATCCATTTTTGTGATGGTGATGTGTGCCAATGAAAGGTTTTTTTTTTTTTTTAAACATTGCTATCTATTTTTTTCATTCAAGGAAACATATCACTCTTACAGCATTTCATTGAAGCAATCAGCTCAAAAAACCCCCAAAGTTAAGGCCCAGGGACTCTAAGTGACTTGTTTGAGAACATATAAATTGCCTCTGGGGATCCCAAGAAGAAACCCAGCTGCTTCTTTCTGTCCATTCCCATGCTCTCTCCAGTGAATACTCCTCTTAATTGTATTTCATGGAACATGAATAGCATTTCTTCCTGTCTGTTATTTCCCAAGTATACAGCTATTTCATCTGTTTTGGTGGACAAAATTTTCCATGTAGTAAAGGACACTTGGGATTATAGTCAATATGGAAAATAGGATATTGGTTCTCATGTGGATTCATAATTTAACCCCTTCTTTAATACTTTGATAAAATGGCTTCATAGACCACCTGATAGAATTATTTTTTGATACCTATAGAAGTATTTCATCTTTTGAATTTTGTTCTTTGAATTTACAAAATGATCAGAGCTAGAGAGGTAAAAGTCCTTCAGTATGGCTACAGTAGAATTTTTGTCCTATCACTTGTACCAGGAGAGAGATTTATTTAATTTAGTTTTATATTTATACCACTTACTTATATTGAGTTTAATTAATTTTATTAAAAATACACATCAATTGAAAAAGAGAAATGATATCTGCTATTTGGTGTTTTGAAAATATTTTTAATTCCTTTGTTATAAATAAAAACTATTAATAACAGTCAAAATATAGTGACATTCTTTCTCCTTTTGGAATCACTATTTCTACCAATGGGTATTAGCATAAGTAAGTTCAAATGGAAACCATACTCATGATTTAAAATTTAAAAAAAACCCCAAAACAAAACACTAAAAAGTCTGAATAAGGGCAGCAAGGAAATTTAGGAAGATCATGGATCCCTGAGAAAAAAAAAGGGGATTCTTTTTGCCATAGAGGAGGAAGATAGCAAGGGGAAGGAGAAGAAGGAGGAAGAAAAGGAAGAAAAAGAGGAAGGAAGAGAAGAAGGAAGAGGAGAAGAAGAAGGGGAAGAGGAGGAGGGAAGAAAGAGAAAAGATAAAGACAAGGAGAATGTGTGAAAGAAGATAGAATGAGATAATCTCTGAGATTTCATCTAACTCCAAATCTATGATCCCATAATTCCAAAAAGACAACAGTATATATTTTAAATTCAGCTGCATTGAGAATTGTAGGTGTATATAGCACACACTCAGGTAAGTGAGGGTATGTGTCACAGGACTCAGGATTTTTATTGTGTTCCAGGATTTCAGTTATTGTCCTTCCATGTTGTACTCTTGGCACCTACTATATTTATATAGTTACTGAACTTATCTGTAAGATCTATGTGCAAATCATTTTTGTGAATGATTGATGTCTGTATCATTTTCAATTATTTTTGTGTACTGTTTTCTGAATATGCATATATATATTTCTTAATGAAAACAAGCTATTTTTAGTTTCCTTTTGGATATGTTTGGGAGCAAACTCTTAACTGTTGCTATGCTGCTATGGAAACGGTATCCACTGACATGTTTACAATTGTTTAAAATACTATAAACTTTCAAGGGCAAAGGCAGTTTATTTCTATCAAAGTTGTTTCATAGCTTCTTTTTAAAATTAGTTTATTTATTACTTTAAGATCCATGTCAGAATTTATTTCATCTGCATGAAAAAGCACTTTTTTTTCTAAAATGCATAATCATTTATATAGCTTTGTGGTTCAAAATTCAACTTCAGTAGAGATGAAAGCAGTGGGAAAGTTTCCCTTGGAAGGAATGAGTTGAAGACTGGCCATACTATATAGAACTGGATCCCATTTCTAACTTTTCTACTTGACAGAGTGGCTTGGGGAATTTATTTCAATTCTCAGTGTCCCAAGATTCTCCTGTGAATAATGTGTATGATGTCTCTTAGGGGGCATATATCTATTCATGTATAGAAAACACTTTGATATTGTCAGATGAAAGAAAACTAGCATGGCTATTAGTTTTATATGCAGAATATATCTGTGTTCCATTTTAATGACTAGGGAAAACACAAATTAGCAGTAGAGAGAGCCTTTCTTGCTCATACTGTGGCAGAAATTGATTTTAAATAATTTTGTACATAATTATAATTTAATTTATAATTTTAATAATTTTTGGATAATAAATATCACTTCATTTTGGAAAAAAGGCAAGAAAGCTACATTTGCATAAAGGTACTGTGGAATTGTTGGGTTTTGATGGTTTTCCACATGTCATTTGAAGGTAGAATTTGTGATGGTGAATAGGGTAACTTTTGGCCCTTAATGTCCTAAATAATAATGAGACTTAGAGAGTAGAATTTCATAGTAACTTAGATCCAGAACATTTTCTCTTTTGGGAAGACAACCCCACCAACAATAATAACAGCAAACATTCCTAAGTCTGGCATCTATTTGAGGAAAGATGCCTTTTTTTCAGGACACATCTCTTACTTCATGCCCTATCACACACCCTGTCACACACCACACACACACACACACACACACACACACACACACACACACACACACACTTTGTTTCATTAATCATCTTGCCCAAAGAATAGCTATTTTAAGGCCTAGGACAAAAAGACTCAAATGCATCCTCAAATAAACATCTTGAGACAGATTCTCTGGGATATAATGTCTCATGGCAGGAAGACAGAGATACAGATATTAGAAAGAAACTGAAAGGGAGGCTGCCGTCATTTCAAAAGGGAAGTCCAGGCAAATTAAAACCAGGGAAAAGTATACCTATAAAATTCAAGTACTGTCAGTGCCTTCTAAATGTTGATGCCCTGTGGAAAAGTTCCACCCTAATTTAAAGGATTCTGTGGGGGGTTAGTTTAGGGGAAGAAATAGATGTAGCAGTGGAATTCTGTCAGGATACCACTGATCAAATATTTCCTTGAGACAATAACCCAACAAAATTTATGGGTATTTCTTTCCTTTCCATCGTAAGTCACTTATTGTAGATGGCTTATTTTATTTCTCTCCAGTGCTGAAAAGGCTTCTTTCCTTTTCTGAGCAAGTCGTAGCTTAGAAATGTGACCCCTTGGGACTTCTGATTAGAGTCACTTAAAACATGATGGATATGCCCCAGGACTAATATGTGGGAAACTGCAAAAGGACAGCTCTGACAAGAAATTCATAAGAAAAAAAATGCACATCTGGCTTAGCAACAGCCAGTGTCAAGGGGATGAGTAAACCTTAAAGCATTAACTTCCCTGAGATGTGAGCCTTGGGCTTTCAAAAGCTCTGGAAATGGAATCTCTTGGGGATTATTAACAAGGTTCAGCACAAAAACCTGGGAGAATAACAGCTACTTGGTTTGTTTGGTTTTGTCTTAAGAAGTAGTGCTCCATTTCTGACATGGTCTAAAGGGGAGTTTCCTAAGTTAACCTTCTATATTGTGGTGTGTGATTTTGCACTCAGCTGCCTTCTTGTTGCTTTAGAGTGTGCAAGGGAATTTCCCTTTTTCTGACCAAAAGTGTTGACTGAGGGATGAATTGTTGATATTAATCTGGGGATTTTTCTCTTGCATTTTGCTGTTTCCTGTTTTCCATGACCCTTTGTCTCAGGGTAAAAAGAGGAGTTTGATTTTGAAATAGGGTGCATGTTTAAAGAAAGCAGGAGCAATGTTGGATTTGGAGAAGCTTCACTTCTGTTTTTTATGCCCTCCTTAATTTTGGAGGAATCCTAATGTGATTGTTTTTTAAAGCTGAAGATGTAATCATGTTCCTAAAGTCCCTACTCACAGGTAAGAATCACTGAATTACAGTATTTAGGAGCTAAAAGAGACCTGAGAAGTCATCCATCTTGTACTGGGAAAAGCATTTCTTCTACAATGTACTTGACAAGTAGCCAGTCTTTGTTTGAAGACCTCTAAATGATGGAAAATATACTACCTCCCAAGGTAGCCTGTTCTACTTTTGGTTATTGCTAATTGCTAGCAAGTTTTTCCTTGTGTCAATTTTAAATTTGCCTCTTCACTGTTTCTACCCGCTGTTCCTAGGTATGACTTATCTTTTAGGGACAAATAAAATGAGTCTAATCCTTCCTCCATTTATTTGAAGACAGGAATCAAGTTTTACTTCTCTCCCAATTCTTCTTTTCTTCAGACTAAGTATCTCCAATTCTTTCAACCAGTCTTCATGATGTGAAGTTGAGGCCCTTTACTTCCCTGGTGGTCCATTTTAGGACTCTTTGATTATATCAAGTCCTTCCTAAGGTGAGGTACCCAGAACTGAACATGATGCTTCCAGTGTGGTCCCTGCAGAATAGAATATGATAGGATTACTCCTCACTAGTCATGGACACTATCTCTCTTAACATATACAAAGATTGCATTGGCTTTCTTGGCTGCTATATAACATATTGTCCATTTTTCCCCCCAAAAAATCTGATGTTTATCTATATACCTCCTTCATTTAATACTTGAGAAGTGGTAAATATGTGAATTCTGATATAAGATATATATTTATTTTTATTACATTTCATCTTATTCAATCTAATCCAATGTTTCAGCTTTTTCTGCTCCAATTCTATTGTTTATTGTATTTATTTCGATAGGCTTGCCATAGATATCTTTATCCAAATCACCAATAAAAATGAAAGCATGGGGCCAAATCATATGGCCAAGTGTATGTGGAGGCACAGCATGCAAACAAATATATACAAAGCAACTCATAGTCAGAATAAATGAAAAATAATTAACAAAAAGAAGATATTAAGAGGGGTTAGGAAAGGTTTCCTATAGACAATGGGATTTTAGTTGAGACTTGAAAGAAGCCAGGGAGGTTAGCATTTTGTGCTTTGTATTAACAAAGTGGTCAGAGAACAGAGAGGTAAGAGTCATGCTATATGCCTACAATAAAATTTTTGTCCTATCACAGGCATTGGAGAAAGATTTATTTAGTTTCACTTTATATTTATATTACTATTGTATTAGTTTTTACCAAAAATGTAGAAATAGTAATCACTATGAGTATATTTATGTTCACTAGTTTTAGAATGAGAAAATTTAGGTTAAAATAGCTATTTACTTGTGGTATGATCATAGACAATTTCTTAGAGTCTCAATTTCCCTTTATGTAAAATAGTAATAATAATACTTGTATTAACCATGTCATAGTTGCATAGATAAAATGAGAGAATGTATATAAAGCACAAGGTGCTATATAAACATGAGCTATAATTATTTAAATTCTGTAATGACATTAGGTATTTCTAAATTTAAATTATGCACAGTAGCCATTAAATTTTCTCATGTCATAACTATGATTTTAACCTTTATTTTTTACCCAGTGATTATTTTATAAAGTATATCATAAGGAAGTATGAATAGTGAATTGTAGTAACGATAACAGACAAAATGTCCTTTTACTTAAGAATGATTTTTATTATCCTTAACTAATACCTAATTGCTTGTAGCTTGTAGCTAAGTGAGATAAATTTTTTAACATCATTCATCATTGAGAATTTTCCCAACACAATTTAAATTAAATAAGCTTTTATTTAAACTGATTCTATTATATTATCTTAGCTGCCATGGAACTTCTTAAGATATAGACATAAAAGTATGGCACTCCAATTCAGGTTTTTATGACATATTTAAATATATTTATTCAAACCCACTGCTTGTAAACACTCCATTCCTCCTCCTCCTTCATTTTCTACTAATATTTAAGAAAAAATACATAAAACAAAATTGTAGGTAAATAAGTAGAAATTAAAATAAGCAAAAGTTATTCCATCACCTATTTCCTAAAATGTACTCCTTGGATGATGTGAATCTCTACTTCCTTGCTGCCTTATCAGCATACTACTCTAGGGGAAGAGAAATAAATGTATAAGTGCAATCTTCTACAAGACTAATGCTGTATTTTTCTGTATGACATAACATGAACCGCTTAGGGAAGGCGGTAGGGACCTTTGCCACAACTCTTGGAAGTCTTGGCTTCTTAGGACTATGTATAGATGAATGTGGATACTTCAATTGGTCTAAAGTTGTCTTATGAATGCTTTTCACACTTATTGCTCTAGTTTGCTCCTTATTCTTGGCTTTCCAAATCTATTTCTGCTGTTCTCACTAGTACCATTACTACTACTACTACTACTACTACTACTACTACTACTACTACTACTACTACTACTACTACTAGTATATTACTATTACTACTACTGATAATAATACCTAACATTTATATAGGTCAGCTACATGGCATAGCAGATGGTGCACTAGCTCTGGAGTCAGGAAGACCCGAGTTTAAATCTGTTCTTAGATACTTATAAGCTCTGTGATCCTGGGCAAGTCACTTCATTTTTTTTGCTTCAGTTTCTTCATCTGTAAAATGAACTAGAGGAGGAAATGGCAAACCACTCTGGTATCTTTGCCAAGAAATCCCCAAATGAGGTTACAAAGAGATGGCTATGAATAAGACAACTGAACAAGCATTTATGTAACACTTAATGTGTGTCAGGCACTGTGCTAAGTACACATACATTTCTCATTTGATTTTTAACACAACTCACAGAGAAGTAGGAGCTATTATTACTTTGACTTTTGCAGTTGAAGAAACTGAGAAAGAGGTAAAGTGATTCATGATTTCCTCCCAGCTAACTGTCAATATCTGAGGATGGATTTGAACTCAAGTATTCCTTCCTGTAGGCCCTGTACACCTCCCTGCACTGTACCACCTCCTGCTTCTGAGTATTTGAATAGAAATCGCTGTGCGTGCTTAGTCCCTGACTTTGTTACCTTGCCTTTCTGCCACTACAGCTGTCTCCTTGTAGCTCTTCCAGCCCCTGACTATATCCACTGCCTCATCATACCCCGGTACAAATACTTCTTACTAATCCCTATTTGTGAGGCTACCGCAGCTAGATGAGCATCTCCATGATATGATACATAAGCATGTAAGCTTAGATGGAATGTAGTTTCCAAGGGAGACATAATATGCCTACCCATATTAGCACACCATTCCTTCTCAAGACCTTTATATGATGCGGAGCCAATCATCAATCACCTGCAGACATTTCAGAGAACCCCTTCACATTATCCTAGATGAGCCCTCATTTGTAGTACTCAACTGGAACTTTGAACCTTTTGGGGTACGTCATCTGTTTCAAAACTATCGCTCATAATTAAATTTTATTTTCCCACTGAATCTTACCCTGACTGATAAGAATCAAACAGATGACCCCATAGCAAAATAAAGGTCATATATTAAAACATAGACTGCAAGGTAAATACCAAAGAATTGAAATTATATCAGGCATTTGATCACTTGTTTCTCGGAATGACCTTTTCTCATCCCTCTAGTTGCTTACTCATTTCTCTTCCCCTGCAGCCTGATAAGCATAGTACTATAAACTACTCAGCCATTTTTCAATTATCTGACTCTTCATGACCCCATTTGGGATTTTCTTAGCAAAGTTACTGGAGTGTTTGTCATTTCCTTCTCCAGCTCATTTTACAAATGAGGAAACTGAGGCAAATAGGATGAAGTGATTTGCCCAGAATCACACATCTAATAAGATTTGAATCTGGGAAGATGAATCTTCCTGACTCTAGGCCCTACGCATTCCATGCACTGAGTCACCTATCTGTTCTTGTTATATGCTAGGGGAAGTGGGAGAGGGAGATGAGAGGATACTCCCTCTAAACTTCCCTCCACTTCATCTGATAGAGTAAGAGGGGAAATAAATGAATGAATAGAGCATTTATTAAGCATATACTATGTACAAAGCATGTATACATGCTAAAGTGCTGGGAATATGAATAGAAAAGTCTGCTCTTAAGAGCTTATATTCTAGTAGGGGACACAAAACTTATGGAAAGTCAACTAATTTATATGCAAGTCAGATGGAAAGGTTCTATGATCTTTAAGGTGCTGCATCTAAGCAGAGCAGCTGGTAGAGAACTTCACTGTAGCTCCTAGAAATATTGGATTTTTTTGTCTTGTAGATATAATCTGTATAACAGACAATACCTCATGTTTTGCTTTCTGTTTTTGTCTCTCTCTTATTTTTGTCTATGTGTCTGTCTCTCACACATACATGCACACATAGATACTTCTCTCAAAAAAAGAACCTCCCAAAACATCAGTTTTTCATTTTGAAGAAAGGAAGAATTTTATATTAGAGATTAGAAAATCATAAGATTTCTTTCACCTGAATAAAGCCTGACAATTGAGAGATTAAACATGTTTTCGTATTTTGACATATAGGAAGCTTTAATCTTGTTCATTTGGGTACTTCTTTCAGGTGTGCAGATTACAACCTCCATGCCTTCCCATTCGGTACAATTCTTGCCAATATTCTCCCATAAGTTATCCACAGAGGCTCTATGAAATGTTTTGAGGTTCTTCCTCTCATCTTTTAAAATTACATAGATATATGAATTGTCCATCTGTTATTGCTCACTCTCACTATATGGCTGATTCCTCACCTTCTCCAGTCAGATGCTGCTTTGGAAATACTTTTTATACCTTATCTTAGATATAATCCTTCACTGGTAACATTTTACTACTTATTTTGGTTCACCACATGCCCTTCCTTTGTCCTTCAGTGAGATTTCACTTTAATTTTGGGAGATGGGAATATTTTATGACTTACAGCCCTATACTGTCCTTTGAGTAGCACCTTAAAAAAAGATGAATCTTGCTTTTAGCCAGAAGCTTGAGGCCATTAAAATCACAGAATTGTTTCCCAAAGACAACCCAACCTGTCCTTTTCTTGTTTAATTCTGGGTCTAGCTCACTGTCCGTCTTCAGTTAGAATTGCTTTTAAAAGTTGCTTTAGGGACAGCTAGTTGGTTCAGTGGATAGATGAAGTCAGGAGGACCTGAGTTCAAATCTGACCTCAGACACTTAACACTTCCTGGCTGTGTGACTCTGGGCAAGTCATTTTACCCCAATTGCTTCAGTAAAAAAAAATGCTTTTAAAAAAACCAAACAAAACCACAAAACTTGAATGAGATCTGACTTCTGAAGGACTAACAATATTTTATTTAATAGTAGCACTTCACAGAATTTTAAAGTTTGAAGAGATAGTCACAAAGCCCAAGTTAAGTCATATATCATGAGATTGCTTCATTATAACAACAGTGGGGGATTTCTTTGCCCTGCCGGCTGCTTCTTGTTTTATTGAAAATAAGGCTAAAGAAGGCTGAGATTTTTTTCAAAGTTCTCATTTAAGAACCCTGAAGAATTGGGCTTTTATCTTACTATAATATTTCTTCTGTTATAAGTGGTCACATGTCAATGTGGAATGGCAGTGAGAAAAACAAGCCATATCATTTTGAGATAGCTTCTTATGAGTGTTTGGAAATGGTTTCTTATAAATTATGTTTATAAATTCTGAACTATCCTTGAACAGTAAAGAGCAATCATATTGTTTTTTAAAATAATCTCATTATGAATAAATATACTTGAAGATTACTTGTCCACCTGAAAAACAAAATAAAATGCTTCTTTAAAAAGTAAATATTCTTTTGAATTGGTAAGTAGAAGTATGAACACTCAAATCTCTTAGAATTTTCAGGTGGTATTTAAATGAGGAGAGGTTTTTAATAAACCCAGCACTATAATTATTCAATTTTTTAGAGAATGTTCTTGCTTCTTTTAAAGAAAGGACTTTTATTCCACACATATGTCAAAACTATATCAAAAGCATCCCTAGACTCATAAATTGGTCCAACCCATTCTGGAAAACACTATGAAATTCTGAGAGAAAACTCATTAAACTTTTCATATTTTTTTGATGTAGTAATCTAGAAGATCATATAGAAACATAGCACATAAAAGTCAAAGACAAACCACGCTCTCCCTCCCAATGTGTCTGAATATATATATATATATATATATATATATATATATATATATATATATATATATATATATATATATTCACATATATGTATTTAGGCACTTTTGTGATAGGAGAAAAACTGGAAACAAACTGAATGTCCATTATTGGGGAATGACAAAATAAATTGTGGTATATGAATACGATGAATATTATGTGCAATGATGAATATGAAAAATTCCCAGAAACAGAGACAGATTTGTATGAATTTATGTCGAAGAAAGAAAGCAGAACCAGAGGACAATAATGTCAGTGAAAATATTAAAACACAACTGAACTAAGACTAAAATATTTTACTCCCAGAAGATAAATAACAAAACACACATAATTGTTCTCAATAGTGAAATGGGAACTAGAGGTGTGACATAGGATGTAAAATGAATTAATTTTGTCAGTAGATTTTGAATAACTATTTTTCTTTTTATAAGAGAGGGTCCGGTGGTAGAAGAAAGATATATTATGAAATAACTGTGATATAATAAGCAAAATACATCAGTATTTTTTTTAAAAGCATTCAATGTACTCACCTATTGGAGAATATCAAAACAAATCATTGTATATGAATGCAGAGGAATATCTTTGTATCATAAAAAAGGACAAAATGAATGGTTTCAGAGGAAACTGAGAACTGATGCAGTTAAGTGAACAGAACTAGGAGAAAACTTAAACAGTGACAATAGTTTTAAAAAAGCAAATAAACAAAAATAACTTTGAAAGATTTTAGAATTATGATCAATGTAATGATGAACCACAAAGTCAGGGAACTGAAGGTAAGGCATGTTGCCCTCTTTCTACCAGAGAGATGATGGATTTAACATGCAAAATGAGAAATACATTTTGGGATATGGCCAAAGTGGGGAACTGTTTTTCTAGATTTTTCATATTTTTATGAGGGGTTCCTTTTTTGTGTTGTCTATTTTCTCTGAAGTGGTCAGGATAAAGGGAGAAATGGGCAGGAAAGGTAATAAACCCTTGTAAAATAAATGTAGCAAGTACTTCATTCTACACCTTAATTTAACAAACTAACTAATAATCACTGGATTTTATAGTTTATCACACAACATCCAAAAGATGAACATGTCTTCTCTCTCTTTACTAACATTCAACATACCAATTTAATTTGAAATAATCCCCTTCTCTGATGTCCAGTATCCTGGATCATCCTTTCCTGAAGACATCATGAGAACTTCTTAGCCAAAGATTTAACATTATTGTCAATATTGTCAGTATTAAGTATGTCTTTGGCAGCATTGCAATAGTATTACTCAATGAGTTGGTTAACAGTTAATTCATATCACATGGTCTCTTGCATTGAGGCCAGAGGTATACTGATAGTGGCAAGTCAATGGTGTGAAAAATCTACTGACCACAATTTCCTCATCATACATAGTCAGTGAGTTTCCCCCCTTCCTTTTGGAGGCTATATGTCACCAAAGCCTCTCCTAAAGGTGTGAAAAAATGTATTACATGTAAACTAAAAGTTCTAGTCTCCTAGTCTGCCCCATAATGATATAGCGCCTTCCTTCTGAGATTACCTTATATTCTCTCTCTTCTCTCTCTCTCCCTCTCTCCTCTTCCCCCACACTCATAGTTATTTGCATGTTGTTTCCCCATTATATTGTGAGTTCCTTGAGGGCAGAGACAGTGTTTTTGCCTCTTTTTTTTTTTTAATCCCCAGAATTTATTTCAGAGCCTGATACTTAGTGCTTAATAAATGCTTAAAATTTTTTTTTTAAACTGACTGACATATTGTGGATTTTTAATTAATGCCATCTGTTATTGTGGATCATAATATTAATTTATCTTAAGATATTGTGATTATTTGTGGATTGATTCAAATTGGGAAATTCCCCTGTAAGGCACTGCAAATACACAATGATTTTCACGTACTGCTCTTTACTCACCCTTCCGTCCACACTCTTCTTATACCCCCTCACTCCTCCCCCCACTTTTTTTTTGATTCCAGGAAGTCATTTAAGGGGAACTGTTGTAATTCTGGAAATCTATATATGGTCTGTAGAATTGGTATCAAACAAAAACAGATGAATTATAGGAAAAGCCACACACATAGTGTAATACCAAATGCACCAAACTTCAATTTTAACTTGGGTTAATAATATTCATATGTCAGCTTTAAACATTAGGACCTATAACTATAGTGGAACTTTTTTTTTAAAGGGACAAGACCATCATTTTTGCTAAAAACTGGCTCTCAGAGTTTTAAAACTCAATGTAGTTAGATAAGCTCCTACTCTGTGGCTTAGCAGTGCTAAGCACAGGGGATACCAAGAAGGAAAAAAACAGTCCCTGCTCCCAAAGGGTTCAGTTTGATGGGGGAGACAATCTGCCAATAATTCTGTGCATACTAGATATGTACAGGATAAATCAGAGATAATGATGGGGGAAGACACTAACATTTTTAAATTTTTTTTATTAATTTTATAATTATAACATTTTTTGATGTGCATATGCATAGGTAAATTTTTACAACATTATCCCTTATACTCCCTTCTGTTCCGAATTTTCCCCTCCTTCCCTCCACCCCCTCCCCTAGATGGCAGGCATTCCCATACATATTAAATATGTTATAGTATATACTGGGTACAATATATATGTGCAGAACCGAATTTTGTTGTTGTTGTTGTTGTTGTTGCAAAGGAAGGATTAGATTCAGAAGGTAAAAATAACCTGGGGAGAAAAACAAAAAATGCTAACAGTTTACACTCATTTCCCAGAGTTCCTTTTCTGGGTGTAGCTGGTTCTGTCCACCATTGATCAAATGGAACTGAATTAGATCTTCTCTTTGTTGAAGATATCCACTTCCATCAGAATACATCCTCATACAGTATCATTGTTGAAGTGTATAATGATCTCCTAGTTCTGCTCGTTTGACTCAGCATCAGCTGATGGAAAACACTAACATTAAAGGGACCTGGGGAAGGCTTCTCACAAAAGAAAGGTAGCCATTTAGATACTGGGTGAGAACTGAATAACACATTAATCAATTGCAAAATATAGTTTGAGTTTATGTTGATTTGTATAGTTAATTAGTTTGATAATTAAATATTCTCTTGGTTTAAGTATTTGAAGAAATTATAGTTTTATAATTGATCTGTCATTAGAGATGATTTAATCTAAATCTCTCATTTTATGTCCAAGGAAACTGAGCAAAAGGGGGGTTAAAAACCTTATTTAAGGTGATACAGCTGGTTAATGGCAAAGTCAGGACTAGATCCTAGGTTAAGTTGCCTCTTAGTCCAATCTGCTATTTGGTACCATGTTATTTCTGGTAGGAGAAATTAAAAAAAATATATTGTATCTCAGTAGGTTTCTCCATAGTATCTTGAGCTGGAAGGGTTTTCCTCACCCAGGCAATTGAAGTTAAGTGACTTATCCAGGATCACACAGCTGGTCAGTGTTTAGTGTCTGAGGGCACATTTGAACTCAGGTCTGCTGATTTTAGGGCCAGTGCACTGTACACTGCACCTTTAGCTGCCCCATAAATTCAAGCTTTTCATTTTCTGGATGAGGAAAGGGAGACTCAGAAAAATAAAATGATTAAAATCCTAAATAGTAGAGCTGGAATTTGATCTAAGGAATTCCTAATCCAATTTCTGACTTTTTTTCATATTCTGTTGCCATTCATTCTAAATTGAGCTAATTAGCATTTCAATTTGTAATGGAATATTAATCTTTAATATTAAAAAAATAGATTAAGGATAGATGGGGGAACATGGTTAACACTTCCACTTAAGAAATCACAAGACCTTCCATAGGATCAAACATTTAGTCATTCTTTTTGGTTTTTTCCTAACCAGAAATTCTCAGGTCCAAAGTTGGGATAAGAGACTAGAGATAGCTAACTAGCTGGCTAGACAGACAAAAAAATTTATAAATAAATATATATATATATATATATATATGTATATATATATATATATATATATATATACATATATATATATATATATATATATATATATATATACACACAGAGACAGAGACAGAGACAGAGAGAAAGAGAAGAAAGGGACTAGAACATTATGAGGCAGGCAGGACCTTTTAAACTAGTTGGGGATGGTGAGAGAAAGGCGATAACTATCTCCAGAGTTACAACTAAATGAAAATATTCATCTTACTTTATATCTTCTGGTCTTCGTTTATCCTTGCTATTAAGTATAGCTGATTATTATATCTGCTTTTAATTGAACATATTTCAATTTTAATCTCTCTTATATGACAGTTGTTTAATAGACTTCTGTTTATTTAGTTTATTCCAAGATGCAGGGTTGGAATTAAACCAAATGGAAGTTGTACCGTAGCTAAATGATGCTTCTGCATTTTTCTCAAAGGGGGAGAAATTATGGTAGTTTCTGGTTTTATCACATCTCTATCCTATTTGAGGCAGGTCAATAATTTCTGAACAAATGACCATTAATGATAGCTTAAAAACCCACTTTAAATAATATTGCTTGGAAGGAAGTCTTTAGTGGGGTGCCCCATATGCTTGACCCTATGTTGTTTAACATTTTTATCAGTTACTTGGACAAAAGCCCAGATAGCATGTTTATCAAATTTGCAGATGACAAAAACTGAGAGGGATGTAAGATATGATGAATAATGGAGTTAATATCCAAAAAGAACCCTTTATGCCAGAATGTTAGGCTTAATCCACAATGATGAAATTTTATAGGGAAAAAATGTAAAGTTTACATTTGGATTAAAAAAAGTCAACTTTATAAACATAAAGGAGATATGTTTAGACGAATATTTTCCCTGAAATATATTTGGAGGCTTTAGAGAATTGCAAGCTCTAAATATGTCAGCAATGTATATAGAAAGAAGCTCTCTCCCCCCAAACCTCTAATGTTGTCTTGGATTGTTTTGAAATAGGTATGGAATTCAAATATGAAGATGAAATTTCCTTTGACTTTGGCCACTGTCAGCCATCTTTGAAGTATTATATTCAGTTATGGGTCACATTTAAAAGGGCTTTTCTAAATTAGATAATGTTCAAAAGAGGACAATCAGTTTGGAGAAGGGCCTTCAATTCAAGCCATAGAAATATAAAATGTCCCATATGCTAAATCCAAAGTTAACTAACAAGATAATCTACCCAATTTCCTTAATTGAATCAAAGTTGCAAACTAGGTATGAATAGGTTGTGGATATCTCTATTGAATCAATCAGAAGTGTAAACTAGGAATGAATTGAATGAAGGAAGATAAAGATATATGGGAATTGTGGTTGGCTGAAGACAGTCAGTTATTCACTGTGGGGCTTATATAAAATAGCAAGCTAGTTGAATAGAATTCCAGCCTCTCGCTAGAACAGCTCCAGCCAAGTCCCTGACAGAGAACTGCTTCGGGTAGAATCTCACTCTCCCCTGCTTCTAATCTATCTAATCCATCCCTGTCAGATCACTAGGTCATATACACAAACCACAGCAGTGCCCTAACTAAGAGGGTTGTGATTCTACAAGTGACATAGAAGAAACAACATCAAGACAAGGAAATACCCAAGAGAGGCAAGGCAGTAGTAGCCTTTACAGGTGCCCTGAATGGAAAAGCCTTAGAAACACAGAAGAAAAAGCACATTAAATTAAGGAACTTTCAGGGGACAGAACATCACTCAGTGCTATAATCAAGAACAGCCAATTGCAGACCTATGATCAGGAACACTGAAGCCAACCAGTCAATCTTTGGAGAACTAAATTCAAGTGAAAATTGTCCAAGTCCATTAAAACTAGAAAACAAAGTGGAGATACAAAGAATCTATCAATCATCTCCTGGATGAAAACCTTAAACATAAACCCCCAGGAAAGGCATAGACAAATTTTAGAGCTTTTAGTTTAAAGAAAAGAATAATGCAATCAATCAGAAAAAGAATTTAAGATGCAAAGAACCATATTTAAGATTAAAGAAGACTTTTCAGTTATTACTGTAAAGAAAAGAGAGCTTAGAACATGATGTTCCAAATAGCTAAATATGAAGGTTTACAAATAAAAATAATTATCCCTCCAAAAGTGAGGATAATGCTAGTTGATGAGAAAGTGAGAAATGACTCTCAAGCATATTCCTAATGAAAAGACCAGGGCTGGGTAGAAGTTTTGAAGGGCAATTTCAGAGAAAACTGGAAAGGCAAATATTTTTAAGTACTTGAGAATTACTCTTCAGTTGAGGACACTTTCTGTGTGACTGAGCAAGTCTTAACTGACTTAACATTAACCAATTAACTGCAGTTAATTAATTGTAAAATGAGCTGGAGAAGAAAATGGCCAACCACTCCTGTATTTTTGTCAAGAGAGCAGGCATTGGCAACATAAATTGGTTATGGGGAGTGAGAGAGAATGGGGAATCAAGCATACCTAGATTGAAAGACTGAATAATTAGGAGGATGGTGCTATCCTCAACAGTCATAAGGAATTTGTTTTTGTTTTGGACATTGTTTATTTTAAAGTTTAAGTTTGTTATTTATAAGAAATCTAAGGCAATTGAAGATGTGAGACTAGACATCAGTGGAGTAATTAGAGCTGTATGGGGGATGCATCTGATGGGGAAGCATCAGATAGAAATGATAAATAAATCTATGGGAGCTGAGATCACCAAGTGATATAGTATAAAGGGAAAAGAAAAGAGGGCCCAAGACAAAAGTCTGTGGGACCCTCATTCTTAGTAGGGATGACTAGCATAAAGATCCAGCAAAAGAGACTATGAAGGAGTATTTAGGTAGATGTGAGAAGAATCAGGAAATAATTGTATCAGATATTTAGAGAGAAAAGAAAGTCAAAGAGAAGGTAAATGAAAGTGTTAAAATCTTCAGAGAGGTCAAGAAGGATTAGACCCTTAGATTTGACAGTTGAGATCACTGGTAACTTTAGAAAGAGTAGATTTGGTTGAATGATGCAGTATATTTATATCTATGTATATATGTGTTTATATGTGTGTACGTAGTGTATATGTGTTTTAGTGCTGAGTTGTCTAAATAGAAAACAAAAATGTCAAGTGTCACAAATCACCAGCAGTTCTTCCCCTTATTCTTCTGCCTGAAGCATACCTGCCCTGGGCTAGGCCAGGACTCGCTAAACTTGATGCAGAGACCTTGAACCAACTGAGATGCTCATCAAGGTGCAAGATAAGATTTTTTTTTTATCATGCGTACTTACCTCTACTCTGCAGATTTTCTAAGATGAGGTTTCATCTCAGAGTTAGACATCAAAATAGTGAAAATTTCTTCTGCCATAGAAATCTCTTCTCATTGCAAATTTGTGCCTTCTTGGGCAGCGAGGTGGAGCAATGGATAGAGCACCAGCCCTGAAATCAGGAGTTCAAATTTCTCAGACACTTAACACTTCCTAGTTGTGTAACCCTGGGCAAGTCATTTAACCTCAATTGCCTCAGGAAAAAAAATTGTGCCTTCTTTGCAAATTACAGTAGTACAGAATTACCTAGAGCACTGAAAGTTAAGTGATCTATCCACTGTCATATAGTTACCACATATTAACAGTTCTTGAATCCATGTCTTTCTTATTTTAAAGCCAGCTTTCTAACCATCATGCCATGTTGCAAAACACCATACTGGACTTTAATGACCAAAACTTGACCCCTAAATGCAATCTTGCAGATTTAGGCATGCATTGAAATTTGGGTGCCTTAACTTAAACCTAAACTTGAAAACTGGTTATAAGATTTGATGCAAAAATCTGAAACACAAAGTTATTATTAATTTAGCTTAGGAATTTAAATTAGGAATTTATGTCCCAAAGCATAATTAGTTCATTAAAAGGCATGTTGAGTCATTTATAAACCAAATTCTATTTCTTGGAACAACTATGGCTTTATAGCATCTGTGTTCTTTAGCAGAGCCTTAATGAGTGGATTGCTCCAGATAATATTCTATTCCTATTACCAAATAAAGCTTTCTGTCCACACTCCTTTACAACTCTTTTGTTGTAGGAAGGGTGTTGGATAAAATGGGTAACACACCCATTTGTACTGAACTGCAAGATTCAGACTTGGAAACTGTGATGTAAATCAGACTCTTTTATGCTTTGCATTATTGATTGCAAATGTTACCTTGGATATTTTTTCCACATCCATTGAATCTGGCCCATAATAGTGGCTATTAAGGAGGAACCAAATAGTATGAAAAGTATTTTGCATATAAAGGGATATCTCTAGCAGTCTTCATTTTTCATGCTTGCGTTATACTTGAGTCCATAGTATTGCTCATGTAACTAAGAGTTGATTCTGATGGTACAGAGGGTCTAGAAATGAGGATCTTAATTAGTGGAAGATTCAAAAGTAATGTTTTATAAGGATGGAGAGCATGGCATTCTAAACCATCAATACCAGATTGATAACTATGAAGTTGAAATGAGTGTTTTTAGCCATATGCTCATTCCTTTTCTGACACTATTCCTGATTTTCTAGACTTCAAAAATCATTCCTCTACTAGTTTTAAAAGTGGACTTGTGAAATAATAATATTGGCTTTAAAAAAATTCTCTCTTACATAGCAGGGTAGGATTTCTGTGAAGTATGCAACCACCAGCACTTTAAAAGAAAAATTAAAACACTAAACTACAAAGTAGAATCAATCTGTCCTTTCCTCCATGCAAAACAGATGGCTGGTAACATTGATTTTACTTTCATTCATAGCACTCTCTTTTGCAAATGCTGAAGACCAGCCCAAAGTGAGGAGTATGATCATGTTAGAGAAATGTTGTTCCTATAATTTGTTCATAACATATTCCAGGTTAATGGGAAAGTAAGTCTTGGTCCCTTGAGCTATTCTGAAAGTACATGCACACTTAGAAACTATTAGGCTTTTTCATATAGTTGCTAAGAGCTCTAAAAACTACTAAAATCAATTCAAATAATAATTTATCACTGACAGATTAAAATTTTACATTGATTTCTTCTGGAATGAGAGTTGTGCTTCTTAGAGAGCTTGTATGTTTTAATAGACAGCCAGACATATAGTGTAATACTTAGATTTAAAATATTTTGGCAAGGGCTTTTGCAAAACATACTGGAGAGAGAGGCAAAACACAATTTCAAAGTATTATTGAGATTGATGCATGGTTTAATCTTTACTTATATGAGTTTTTTACATATATTTTCAATAAAGCCATATTATGTCTTCAAGACCATATTTGGGAACTAAGAAACATAGAAACAATCTTTCATTGAGAAAGATTATCTAAGCTACATTTCCCAGAGATTTGGGTGCAAGTCTGCAATATGGAAACATACTGAGAACTCTGGTGGGGAATGTGGTGAGAGGTATAAAAGTTAAAAAGACCACTGGGGTGAGTGGATATGAGGACCAAATGGGCAAAGAGGCAAGGCAAAATGAAGAACTATGAATGGCAGAATAAAGTCACATGGAGTAGCAGGGTCATGGTAGCCCCAAACATAGGAGCTGAGGGTAAACTATGATATTGCAGAGCTGAGCTCTATTTTAATTGAGATCTATTTTAAAATGAGAGATTCTTAGGAAAGTACTCCAAGATATAGACAACTGCACTCAAAATGTTTGTCACCATCAATGAGTTCTGAAGTGACTGTGTCCTGGTTATACTGGAAATCAAAGATAAAAAGGGAATTGGATTATAGCTCAGATAAAATCAAAGAAAAAATGTATCCTTTATGTTGTTATTTGCCCATCATTTTTTACTTGGGTATTTTGTATTTTTATTTTCCCCAGTAACATGTAAAACAATTTTTACATTTGTTTTTAAGTTTTTGAGTTCCAGATTCTCTCTCTTCCTCCCCACCCTAACCCACCTCCTTTAGGAAGTCATATGTGAAGTTATGTAAAACATTTCCATAAAAACCATGTTGTAAAAGAAAACATAAATCTCTGCTCCTTTCCCCACCAAAAACCCTCTAGAAAAAAGTTTTGAAAGTATGCTTCAGTCTGTATTCAGATCCAATCAATTCTTTTTTTTTTTTTTTTTTTTTTTTTTTTTTTTTTTTTTTTTTTGCTGAGGCTATTGGAGTTAAGTGACTTGCCCAGAGTCTATTTCTTTGGAATTGGAAAATTGGAATTGGAATTGGAAAAGATGAAAAAATATTGAATAGTTTCATTTTTTTCTAATAAAACTCATCATTTCTCATCAAAAACAACAACAAAAACCCTAAAAAAACTTTCCCTGGACTCTACTTTCCCCTCTAGCTTTAATTGATAAGATAGTTTTCTATACCCAGTTAGAGTGTGTATGTTATTTTCTCTTTGAGCCAATTCTGATGAAAGTAAGTTTCACTCCCCTTCCACCCTCCATCCTATTCCCTTCTTCTCCTCCACTGTAAAAGTTTTTTCTTGCTTCTTTCATGGCAGATAATTTACATCATTCCACCTCTCCTTTTCCCATTCTCCCAGTACATACCTCTTTCACCTCTTAATTTTATTTTTTAAGATATTATTCCTTTATATTCAATTCACACCTAATCCCTCTGTCTATATACTTCTTGTAACTGCCATAATAATGAAAAAGTTCTAATGAGTTACAAGTATGATACTCCCATGTAGGAATGTAAACAAATAAACTTTATTAAGTTCTTTATGATATCCCTGTCCTACTCATGTTTCTCCCAAGTTCTATATTTGAAAATCAATTTTTAAATAAAGCTATGATCTTTTCTTCATGAATGCTTGAAAGTCCTTTATTTCATTGAATATCCACCTTTTCTCTTGAAGGATTATACTCAGTTTTGATGGATAGGTGATTCTTGGTTATAATCCCAGCTGTATGGCTCTCCAGAATATCATATTTCAAGGCCTCTGGTTCTTTAATGTAGAAGCTGCTAAACCTTGTGTTATTCTTGTTTCTTTCTGGATGTTTGTAAATATTTTCTTTTTGACCTGGAAGTTCCAGAATATTTCTGAGAATTTTCATTTTGAGATCTCTTTCAAGAGGTGATAGGTAGGATCTTTCAATTTTTATTTTACCCCCTGGTCCTAGTTCTCCTTAATAATTTCTTGAAGGATGATGTCTAGGCTCTTTTTTTGATCATGATTTTCAGGTAGATCAATAACTTTTAAATTATTTCTCCTGGATCTATTTTGCAGGTCAGTTGTTTTTCCAATTAAATATTTCACATTGTTTTCTATATTTTCATTTTTTGATTTTGTTTTGTTATTTTTTGATTTCTCATAAAGTTATTAGCTTCCATTTGCTCAATTCTAATTTTAAAGGAATTATTTTCATCAGTGAACTTTTGTACTTCCTTTCCCATTTGGCCAATTTTGCTTTTTAAAGCATTCTTCTCCTCATAGCCTTTTTCATTTCCTTTTGTACCGCTTTCAATTCTCTTCCCATTTTTTCCGCTATCTCTCTTATTTGATTTTCCAAATCCCTTTTGAGCTATTCCATGGTTGGAGCCTAATTCTTATTTTTCTTGGAGATTTTGAATGTAGGAGCTTTGACTTCGTTATCTTCTTCTGAGTTTGTGTTTTGAGCTTCCTTGTTACGGTAGTAATTTCCTATGGTTAGAATCTGCTGCTGTTTGCTCATTTTTCCCCATCAATTACTCATATTTTAACTCTTTGTTAAAGTAGTCCTCTGTTACCAGCATGGAAGGTGCACTGTCCCAAACTGTTTTCAGAGATTCTTCTGGGGACCTGATCACAAGCACTCTTTTCTGTCCTGAAGCTGTGAGGAAGGTCCCTGCTCTACTGTGATGATAAAAGTTCTAGTGTAATAAAGCAACAGAAAACTTCCTCAGGACTATTAAAAAGATCTCCTGTGAGCTGAGGCCTCCAGAAACTGCCTCTGTTATTACTGCCCTCATCCATGCCTGGTTTGCTGGTTTTCCAAAACTGATTTTCCAATATCTTGCATCTCTAGGTCAAAAGGTCTAGAAACTGTCAGTACTGCCGCTGATTCAGAGGCCCAAGGCCTGTTCTTGCTTTGCTGGCCCTGGGGCCAGGGCTGTGCTGGTATGGCCTGTGCCAGAACTGAATGTTGGGTTCCCACCCTGGAGCCTTTCCTGCTGATCTTCTAAGTTGACTTAGACTGGAAAATGTTCTACTCCATCTTTTTCTGTTCTGATGCTCTAAAATTTGCTTAGAGTCATTATTTAAAGCAAGTCCTGCCTTTACTCCGCTCCTGTTGCCCTTCATTTTTGAAGAGGACCATGGCATCAGGAGGTGGTGCTGTGTATGGTCACAGAGAATATACTGCTGCTTGATTTAATTTATTACTTGTTTCATGTCAATTAACTCCTTTTTCTATTGATTCAATTGTTTCTTTTATATGCTAGTAAGAATTTGCATAGGTTAGCATACATGCTGTGAACAGAATATTTGATTAACCAAAATTGTTATACTAAATCTGGGAGTAGTGAGAGGTGCTGTAGAATAATTGCTAGTTTTAAATCTCCTAAATAAAACCTGCCCTGTTTATAGCTATTCTATTTCTGTTGGTGGTATCATCAATTTTTTGAGTCATTGAGGCTAAAAACCTCAGACATCTTTTATTCCAACTCTCTCTCACTTTTTTCTGTCCAACTTGTCACTGATTCTTGTCTTTGCCTTTGAAAAATCTCTGTACTATGTTCTTTTCTTTTAATTTCTACTGCACATACCTTAATTCAATATCTCATCCTCTCTAGGTTAGACCAATCTCTTTTAATTTTCGTACCTTTTATAAGTCTATTGTTCTCTATTTATAATATCTGTACATTTATTTGCTTCTTGTTTCCCCCATAAGATTGTGAACTCTTCAAGGAGAGGGGTTGTATTTTGTTTTTCTTTGTATCCCCAGTGCTTAGACAATACCTGGCACACAGTAGGGCTTAACAAATGCTAATTGATTGGCTGCATCATTGCTTCTATCCTTTCACGTATCATCTAGTCTTCCCTTTTTTAAGTCATAGAATAATAGAATTTTGGAGTTGGAAAAGATCTCAGAGATCATCCAGCACAGGCTATAACTAAGCAGGAACTCCCTTTTACATACCCTCCCCCCCAGGAGGGGAAGGGACAGAAAGGTGACACAATGGATAGAGTGCTGGGCCTGGAGTTAGGAAGACTCATGTTCCTGAGTTCAAATCTGACCTCAGACATTCATTAGCTGTGTGACCTTGGGCAAGTCACTTAACCCATTTTGCCTTAGTTTCCTCATCTGTAAAATGAGCTAGAGAAGAAAATGGCAAACCACTCCTGTATCTTTGCCAAGAAAAACCTCAAATGGAGTCCATGGGATCACTAAAAATCTGATGTGACTGAACCACAAAATCCCCATTGTTTGGCACAGCATTTAGAACATATTCAGTCCTTTTTCAGCCATGTCCAACTCTTCATGATCCTCTTGGAAAATTTACTGGAGTAGTTTGACTGGAAAATAGAAGGTATGTAATAAATGTTTATTGAATTGGATTGCATGTTACTCCAAAATCTTTCTTTTCAAAAATTTTAATTTATTTATATATTTTTGTCTTCTAAAAGTTGAGACAACTTACTTTTTGTCCTGCTGCTGTATTCATTTATGATTTCTTGAAATATAGCTCTGAAAAAACAGGCTTACAAAAAAAGCCCATTGTGAGTCAAATGGAGCTACTTGATCAGTCTCTGAATTTCACTCAGGCTTTCACTGTATGGCCAATAATACCCCTCAGTCCAAGCCTCTATTGCTCATTGTTTAGTTTTTGATGGCTTAGAGTAAGTGTAGATAGCAATTATTTTCTGTTTTAGCCAGAAACTCCGATTGTCTTCCCTTCCCAGACTGATACTTTTGTGACAGTAAAGTAGGCCATCTTTTGTCTCAATTCTTATCTTACT
The DNA here is from genome assembly GCF_048593235.1 of Sminthopsis crassicaudata. Taxonomy (NCBI): domain Eukaryota; kingdom Metazoa; phylum Chordata; class Mammalia; order Dasyuromorphia; family Dasyuridae; genus Sminthopsis; species Sminthopsis crassicaudata. The sequence goes on from NC_133618.1 coordinate 113,950,358, forward strand.
CATTCAATGAGTATTGCCTCAGACAAGCAGCAACCCAGGAAAGACCTTAATTTAGAAAGACTAAGATCATCCATTGTATCTTGGGCCATTAACAATCATCTTGACTTTTTTCTTGCCCTCAGACCCCAGCGGAGCCTGGAGAAGAGTGAGACTAATGACTTCATGCAGCTCACTTTAATCAGATTCACATTAAGACATCACTTTTGTGATGTCATTTATCCTCTTCAAGAATGAATGAACAACAGCAATAACTCCCATGCATCACTGCCAGAGTCTGCCTCCTAAGGCAGGAGTTCTGATTTTGTTGTTCCTAGTATAAAAAATATGGGACTTGAGTCATAAGACTCACAGAATTATCCATGTATATCTGGAAGGAACTTCAGAAGACTTCTGATACAGCATCATCCTTTTACAAATGAAGAAATGGTGGTTTTATCCATGGTTCAAGACTTAGCTGTGTGATCATGGATAAGTGAGGCTCATTTTTCTGTCTTCAAAAAAAAAGGACGATAAAGTATTATTGTTTAAAATTGTTTTTAATTAATTTTTATAATTATAACATTTTTGACAGTACATATGCATAGGTAATTTTTTTTACAACATTATCCCTTGTACTCCCTTCTGTCCCAAATTTTTCCCTCCTTCCCTTCACCCCCTCCCTTCCCCTTGATGGCAGGCATTCCCATACATATTAAATATGTTATAGTATATCCTAGGTACAATATATGTGTGCAGAACCGAATTTTGTTATTGTTGTTGTTGTTGTTGCAAAGGAAGGATTAGATTCAGAAGGTAAAAATAACCTGGGGAGAAAAACAAAAAAATGCTAACAGTTTACACTCATTTCCCAGTTTCCTTTTCCCAGTGTAGCTGATTCTGTCCATCATTGATCAATTGGAATTGGATTAGCTCTTCTCTATGTTGAAGATATCCACTTCCATCAGAATACATCCTCATACAGTATCATTGTTGAAGTGTATAATGATCTTCTGGTTCTGCTCATTTCACTCAGCATCAGTTGATGTAAGTCTCTCCCAGCCTCTCTGTATTTCTCCTGTTGGTCATTTCTTACAGAACAATAATATTCCATAACATTCATATACCATAATTTACCCAACCATTCTCCAATTGATGGACATCCATTCATCTTCCAGTTTCTAGCCACTACAAAAAGAGCTGACACAAACATTTTGGCACACACAGGTCCCTTTCCTTTCTTTAGTATTTCTTTGGGATATAATCCCAATAACAGCACTGCTGGATCCAAGGGTATGCACAGTTTGATAACTTTTTGGGCATAGTTCCAAATTGCTCTCCAGAATGGTTGGATTCTTTCACAACTCCACCAACAATGCATCAGTGTCCCAGTTTTCCCACATCCCCTCCAACATTCATCATTATTTGTTCCTGTCATCTTAGCCAATCTGACAGGTGTGTAGTGGTATCTCAGAGTTGTCTTAATTTGCATTTCTCTGATCAGTAGTGATTTGGAACATTCTTTCATATGAGTGGAAATAGTTTTAATTTCATCATCTGAGAATTGTCTGTTCATATCCTTTGACCATTTATCAATTGGAAAATGGCTTATCCTTTAATTGTGAGAAAAGTGCTTTGCAATCTCTCAAAAACAATATCCAAATATAGGTAATTGATAATTGCTGATATAATAATTATCTGACAACATAAGTTGATGATTTATATTTCTTTAAGATTTACAAAACATTCTACATATAGTATCTCATTTGGTCCTCACAATAACCCTTTAAAGTAAATGCTGTTATCTTACCCATTTACAGAATAGGGAATAAAGACTGGGGAACATTAAGCCGACTTGCATTTGTTAAGCACTTACTTTGTTCCAGGCACTTTACTTCTTGCTGGGAATACTAATACAAGCAAAAAGGAAAAAAAAATTACATCTTATTCCCTAAGGAGATTATATTCTAATGGGGGAAGATAATACATAAAAGGGATAGCCCTATGATGAAGTGGATAGAGCACTGAGCTTAGAATCAGGAAGACTTCTAGCAGTAAAATCTGCCTCAGACACTTAACTGTGTGACCCTGGGGGAAAGTCACCCTGTTTGCTTCAATTTCCTCATCTCTAAAATGAGCTAGAGAAGGAAATGGCCAGCTACTCCAAAGCTTTGCCAAGAAAACCTCAAGAGTTGGACATGACTAAAAGAATTCAACAACAACTGAAAAGTGGCGATGTGGTGTGAAGAAGAAAGAAAGTTTCTGCACAGGTTATTTGTTGTTGTTCAGTTGTGTCTGATCTGTAGCAGCATCTTCCAAACTCATAATGGACTGATTGGTCACAGCCAAACACACAGTACCCTGATCTCAGCAGTGAGATGTCATTACTCTTCAGAAAACTAAGGACAAACAAAAAGTTTGTGACAGTGGTTGTTAACTGGTACTATCTGGATGTTGAAGCATCTAGGATATAAGCTGTTTTGGCAGTAGTGCCAGTGGTCTACATTCACCTAACTTTGACTCCTGACTTCACTGTTGATGAATTTTCTTGGATTCACCTGTCTCTGTGATTCTGCTAATACTGTTCTCTATACTTCAAATCATTCTCCTGCCCATTTGTCTTTCCATCCTTTATAGTCAAGATTAGGTAACTTCTCTATTGATCTCTCGTTTAGCTCCCAAGCCAAAGGCTTTATAACTCTCCTATTAATTGATAATACACTAATTTGTATAACTATTTCTGTACATGTTTTCTCTTGACTTCTAGACTGTAAACTAATGAAGTCAGAAACTGCATCTTATTCATCGTTCCATTCTCAGTGTCTTGTATGGTGCCTCAAATGGAAGTCAAACTTACATGTTTCTCAAATTGAATTGACCTGAAATAGCATGATAGAGGGTATTTGCAAAGTTCCTGTGTTGGAACTTTATCTACCGCCACTTTTTGTCCTCAGACATGCTGCTACACACGATGTTACTATTGGATTGTATTCATGTGGATGAAAATACTATTAACGTGACCTGCTTCCTGAATAGCCTTTCTTCTACGGAGCCATTATTTGCGACATCTATCTTTGTTTATGGCCCAGTATTATGGACTGTGAGCAAATATTGAAGAGAGGAAATGAGATTTTTATCTTTAACAGCTCAAATGATTAGAGATTTGATGGAACCATAGTTGTTATAGGTTACAGATAGAGATGACTTCACAGGCTGATGGACTCTTTTCTTGTTATATCAAGAGATATTAGAAACTTAGAAATGGAAGACCATTATATCATTTGTTTTCAGTTAAGTTCTCAAATAGAGTTGTTTGTTCTGTAGGAAAAGGTGACAAAATCTATGCTTTGTCCATCCCTTCCATTCTGAATGGAGCTTGTTAGTTGGATTGTAACACCCTATTACTCTATTAACACCTTATTAAAAGGTGTATCAAATTTGCCATATGTCTCTCCTCTAATCCATCTGGGGATAAATCATCTTCTGTAATCTGTCCCACTTCTTCCCCCAGCCACCAAAGAATTTTCTTCAAATCTGATTATATAATTTCTCTATTTAATAAACTCCAATGTCTCCCTATTCTCTTTAATATCTTTAAAATCTGGATCCTTCCTAATTTTTATTCCCTGAATAGTCATTCAATAAACATTTCTTAAGCATCTACTATATGACCTGTACTATGATAAATGCTAGGGATACAAAGACAGGCAAAAGGCAATCTTCAGTTTCCCCTGTGAGGGAGCTTACAGGCTAATGGGATGAGACAATATACAAACAACTGTGTACACACAGCTTATATAAAGAATAAATTAGAGATAATCAACTAGATTAATAGTTGATTATTAATTCTTAATAATTATTAATAATTGATTATTGATTCTTAATAATTGATTATTAATTCTTTAGTTGATTAATTAGAGATTAATCAACTAGAGAAGTCATTTGTATTAAAGGGTATTGAGAAAGGCTTCTTGTAGGAGTTAGGATTCTTGTTGAGCCTAAATGCTTTTCCTCACTATAATGCCCCATACCTTTTCTCATCCCATTGTCTCTCCTAATGGAATGAATGCTCCTTGAGGGCAGTCCAATTTCACCTCTCTCTCTATCCTTAGCACTTAGAATAGTATTTGGCTTATATAAAGTGCTTAATTAATGTTTGTTGTTTAATTGAAAAAGAGATATGATTCTTAACTGTGCCATATATTGATCCCTGAGATAGCCACTGATAGAATGGCTAATGAGCTTTAGGCTGCATAGAGTGGAAAAATGAGAAGAAGTCAGGTGTTAAAGAATGGGAAAGACGTTGACAAGGATCACCTGGGGGGAATGACATGCTTTTGTGGATAGAGTTCTATATTTGGAGTAATAGGATCTGGGGGTTGAATCCTGATTTTATTAAATGCTATTTACTTGATCTTGGGCAAATCTTTTTTCTTCTCAGGGTTTATGTGGGGATTGAATGAGATCACCTCTAAGGTCCCCATCAGCTGGTGAGTCAAATAGTGAAATTTTCAAATAAAATGTGCAGTTGTAACTAACATTGAGTAATTGTAGTATGTGTTATGGAGAAAAATAAAGTTGTTGGTAAATGAGATAGAGGGAGAAAAGTGCCAATTTTTGTTCCAGTTATACTTTATGCTTCAAATATTTCAAGAATAATATCACATCTTCTCTTTTCCAGACTAAACATCCCAAGTTCTCTTTTTCATTTCTCATTCTACATGGTTTGTGAGCCATTTTTTACCATCTTTCTGGACAAGCTTCAGTTTTGTCTTATGATGTGTCATGGAGAACTGAATGTAATATGGCATGTGTAATTTAACCAGCAGAATGACTATCTACTTTGGCATGGGTACTAAATTTGTATTCATACAGCCTATGATTTCATGATTTGGTTCAATTCACTGCCCAAAGCATTTATAAAGTGATTGCTATATATAAGGCACTATGCTAGCTTTTGGGTAGAAAAATTAATCATCCCCCCCCAGGGGACTTTACATGGGGGAAAAAGGGAAGAAGGAAAAGGATTAGCAATAAATATGTACTCAGATAAGTATAAAAATAAATATCAAGTATTAAAAATGTAAACAAAATACAAGGTCATTTGGGAGTGGAGAGAACACTAACAATTGGGAGAATCAGGAAAGGTTCATACAAATCTGGGATTAGGCTTGATCTAAACCTTAATAGGAGCTAGGGACTCTAAAAAATAGTGGTGAAGAAGGAGAGCATTTCAGTCATGGAGGATGCCGCAGCAACATATGGAATCTTTATTATACGGAATAATAAGTAGATTAGTGTGATAGAAATAGAGAATGCATGAGATGGAATAATTTAAATTAGTCTAAAAGAGGAGGTTGGAACCAGATTTTGAAGATATTTAAATGCCAGGAGAATTTGTATTTTATGATAAAGGCAATAGAAAGCTCCTTCAGCTTCTTGAGTTGGGTAGTGACACAGTCAGGCCATTGATTTAGGAATATTAATTTGGCAGTTGTGTGTAGAGAGTTTGAAGAAGGAAGAGGTGAGTGTCAGAGAGACAAATCAAAAAAGTTATTGCAGTAGTCCAGAAGAGAGAGGTTAAGAGTCCTGAACTATGCTGGTGGTTGTAAGTGCAAAGAAGGGGACAGATGCAAGAAATGTTTTGGAGAGGGGACCAACACTCTATATGGTTGAGGGAGAATAAAAAAAATGGAATAACTCCAAAATTGTAATATTAAGCGATTGGAAAAATGTTAGTGCTCTCTCTAGAAACTGGGAAGGTAGGATGGACTTCAAGGGAATAATAATTTGAGATGCCTATAAAAACATCCAAGTAGAGATGTCTAGCAAGAAGCTGGTGATGTAGGACTAGGTTCAGAAGAGAGGTTGAGGGTGCATATGTCTATCTAAGAGAGGTTTGCTTAAAAATGATTGAACCTGTGGAAGTTGATGAGATCACCAAGAGAGTATAGAAAGAAGAAAAGGAAAGGGAAGGGGAATACAAAGGAAGGAAATGGAATAGGATAGGGTTCCCAGGAGAAAGTTCTGAGGTACAATCATGAATAGGGAGAAAGGTATGAATGATAATTCAGATGTAGGAAGAGAGCCAGGAGAGCTATAATATTATAATAACTCAGGGAGAAGAGATTACAGAAAAGTCAAGAAGGATGAGAATCAAGAAAAGTTTGTCACAACACTGGCCCATTTTGATTTTCACATCTTTTTTTTTGCATTAAGGTCAACCCATTATCTCTTCCATCTTTCATTCCTTTCCTTGATAAGTTTAAAAATGTTTACCTTTGAAATGCATTTATATTTACCTCTATGACATGTCTTCATAGTTTCATAGTTTTCAAATACTCATATAGATTTAAGATTTCATCAAGTAGGCATTCTCTCTAAAGACATGGTTAGCATTCTATCCTTATACAATTAATCCTTATGATTCTTGTTGATGTCCATAAGTTTTTTCCAGGGGATTCATCCAGTTTTCTGGCTCACAAGTTCCTTAAGGTCAAGGATTGTTTTTGCCTTGTTTTGCATCTTCAGAATGTAGCATGATTCTTGGTATATGGTAATTAATAAATGCTTTCTGACTTAAGGATATCACAAGGATAGAAGTGGAACACACAAGTTATTTATTGGTTATACATTGCTCTTACCATATGACTATTTCGTCTTTTTTTGTTTTTGTTTTTCTTTCATGACATTCTTTATCCCAATTTTTTCAATAAATATAAATGGTATATTACCAATTTTCTTTTGTAATTCCTTTTTTAAAAATTGTGTTGCGACTACTCACAGCCACCATATGCCTCACCATTGCCCACTGGGTGATGCTCATTTTCAATTGTTCAAAGACCATATGCTTCCATGACTTGTAACCGTAGTAGATTTGTAGCATTGGTAGAATATTGGTGTTAAAAGGATATATCTTTGTTTCTGTGAGAAGTTTGGGGTCATTAAATAAACTGCAATTTCTCAAAGGCAGTCTAGTCTGCTTTCCTTCTCTTGTTCAATTTGGGGCTTAACTCATTGTATATTTTCAGTATCTTAAGCTCCATAAATTGTCCATCTAACTGCACAGTGTTATCTAGACAATAAGCATTTTTCATGGTCTTGATTTTTCTATGTTTTGCCCATAATTTTAGCCTATTGATATCTTTTGTCCCTCTGTTAGAGCTCTGACAATGGGATTATATATTAAGGAAATATCTCATAGACTTCTGACAGCTCAGAATGGATCTAAAGTGGTATAAGTTAATATAAAACTACTCCAGAGACAAACAGAAGCATTCTGAACAATGACTCCTGGAGATGACACCTTTTATTGCAGATTTATTCCTTGATACTCATAGATGATGAATTCCCTTATATGATCATTGGATCCTAGTGTTAGGGCTGAAATCATCAGATCTAACCCTCATTTTATAGATAAGGAAACTAAATCCCAGAGAAGTAAAAGAAATTTTTGAAATGACACAGGTTATAGCTGGCAGAACTTGTTCAACTACCTGTGAAACCATCCAGTTTTACTATCATCTGACTCAAAGGCGGGCAAATTGTGGCCAGAGAGCCAAAACCAGTTTACAACCTGTTTTTATAGGCCTACTAATATATTTGAGAATTTTTTTACATGTTTACATTTTAAAATAAAACTTTAATTAAATAAAACCTTCTAAAGTAAAACTTTAAGTAAAATTTAAAAATCATCCTTAGCTCACTAGATACAGAGAAATGTTACACAGAAATGGACAGCCAATCAGGGTCCATAGTTTGCTGACCTTGATCTATCCCAATTTATATTTTCTCATCATGCCTACAAAGATAACCATGAGAGATACTGTCAAATGCTTTACTGAAAGTAAGACAGCACCATATTTTTGACAACTTATGATCTTACTTGTATCTTTATTTTAAAAAATGAAGTTATTTTGGTATGATTGATTATTAGGAAATGTTTGCTTCTTCCCAGTGATCGTGTTGCTCCTTTCTCTTCAAAGTAGAGAACTATTTCAAAGGTCATTCTAGTATTATTCTGGGATAAGACATTTATCTTTTGAAAAGGGAGATTTTTGTCTCACCAAGTTTTCTCAAAGATTACTTAACAATGGTTTTATGATCACACCTGCCAATTCTTTCAGGATCCTAGGTTGTAATTTGTCTGAGCATAGAAACTTGAGCTCATTTAAAGCAGCTGTATGCTTGCTCTTTTATTATCTCCTTATCTTATATTTTGGACTTCTCCCTGCTGAAGAGGATGAAAGGAAAAAAAAGAGTTCGGTAGTTCTATCCAAGTATCTTTCTTCAGTGGTGTCCTTATGCTCCTGACATGACCAGGACAAGAGGCTGAACAGGGTAACTAAGGTTCTTTGCTCCCCTGACTGAAGTCTTACAGGTGCAGCGATGGTGAGGCTGGCTTATCTATTTAGGGTGGGAAAGTCCATAGTACTAAGTTTTAATTTACTTGGGGGAAAGAATAAAGTAGTGCAGCTGAAAAGTCAGTTACCAGGAGCAATGAGCACAAAATCCAGAGCCACGTTGGCCCAAGGCAGAAGGGAACCAGAAGGGAGGTGGGCAATGAATGGTACATCAAGGAAATAAGAAACATACTCTGAGTTCAGGCTGTGAACCTGCTGTCCAACCAACCAGAGAATATCTTGATAACTTATTACTCTCAGTAGGGTAATTATACTTGGGCATATGATATTAACCCCAAATTCCCTTTTCTTCCAGTTCCCCTTGCAAGTAAAGCAAAGCCCTAGTCCTTGTGGAGTTTTTGGCTCAGTAAGAGGATTTGAAACATACTAAAAATAAGTATAAGACAAAACAATTTCAATTCAGTGACACTGGCCTTCTGGCTGTGGCTTTCAATAAGACACTATCTCTCTCCTTTGTGTATTTTCTCTGGCCATCTGCCATACCTAGAATGCTTTCTTCCTCTGCTTTGCCCTTCCCTGATTCCTTTAAGTATTCTAAAACCCACCTTCTTCTTCAGGAAGCCTACCCTAACCTCTCAATTCCAGTGCCTTTCTTCTAATATTTCCTAATCATTCTGTATATAGCATGCCTTGGATAATTTTGTTTCTGCATTATCTCCTACATTAGTTTGTAATCATCTTAAAGGCTGGGGATCTTTTTTTGTCCCTTTTTGTATTCCCAGTACTTAGCTCAGGGCCTGGCACATAGCAGGCAATTAATATTATAGCCTCCTAATTGGTTTCCCTCTATTTATTCTTTCCTGACCTCCAATACATTCTCTACCCAACTGCCAATTGGTATTCCTAAAGCACAAATTTGGTCTTATCTCTTGTGTCCCTAGGCTTCCAGAAAAACTCCAATGGCTTCCTCTTGCCTCCAGGCTAAAATGCAAACTTTATAAAATGCAAATGTTTGTTCATTCACTCTAGAATCCTCATAAAGTGTTTTTCTGGCTTTTCTTCACACAGAACATTTCACGTCTGGTCTCTAGTTTCCCTGTCTTTGCACAGACTTTCATCCATGCCCAGAGAATGAAATCCTTCTCTCCCTCTTATTTTTAGAACCCTTAGCTTCAAAGCTTGGGAACCTAGAGGAAGTCAACCCCCATCAAGTTGTTCATGTGGCATCCCTCCAAATCCCCCCTTAAAAAACATTCTCTCACTGTCTCCCTATCTCTTTCTCTGTCTTTGTTTCTGTCTGTCTCCCTCCCTCCATTCCTCCTTCTCTCTTCCCCCTTACTTCCCTCTTTCCCTCCCTCTCTCTTTTTATCTCTTTCTGTCTCTCTCTCTCTTTCCTCTTCCTCCTCCTCCTCTTCTTTTTCCTCATTCTTTTTTTCCTCCATTTCTCCCCTCCCTACTCTTTGTAAATAAAATTTAATTTGGTATGGACATATCATTTCTTTCACCTTGATAACATATAAACTCCTTCAGAACAGGGACTTTTTTTGCCTCAGGAAGGGGAGGAGACTAAGTATTTCTATAACACCTACTATGTGTTGAGCCCTATGCTTTGTTTTTCAAATATTTTATTTGCTCTTGGGCAATTGTGATAAGCACTTTACAAATATTATCTCACATGTATGTATATAAGTACTTGATATTCTTAGTGTTGGGTGACTAGATGGCACAGTGGTTAAAATGTTGGGTCTAAAGTCAGGAAGACTATTTTTCTGAGTTCAAATCAGGCTTCAGACACTGCTCTGTAATCCTGGACAAGTCATTTAACCCGGTTTACTTCTGTTTCCTTATCTGTAAATTGAGCTAGAGAAGGAAATGGCAAATTACGCCAGTATCTCTGCCAGGAAGACCCTCAATTGGAATGATGAAGAGTCAGGTATGACTGAAACGAATGAACAACAACATCCCCATTCCTATCATAAGAGCTTGTCATATGGCAAATACTTAAATGCTTGTTGAATGAATAAATAAGGACAAAGATGGGGGGAGACAGAAGAACAGAATATCTTACTGGGCAAAGTTGAGTATGATCCTAAATGGAAAAAGATTGGGTACTTGATGAATGGAAGGATTTTCAGATATTTGTAACAAAAAGACCAGAACTCAATGGAAAATTCATTTTGAAAGATCCAGAAGAAATATAAAGAAAACATTAAAGAATAATTATAAAGCACTTATTAAGGTCAAACTGTATGTATATATGTATGAAAATTTTGTCATACATATAAGTAAACAGTTTGACCTTAATAAGTGCTTTTAGAGAAAGGTTCCTAGAGGTTGATAGGACTCAGCATTAACTGAAGGAAATTTTAAAGAATGGATAGGATTTCAATAGATAGGAAATTCATTTTCACTCTTGTTAACTTTCTCATTCAAAACATGACTAAAATAAATTCTGGGGGGAGTGGAGGATGTGTGTGTGTTGACAGCTTTCATAAACCTTAGCTCATTTCACAAAACTCAACTTTCCTGGTTCTGTTCTCATAGGCTCCTGTCAGGCTTTTGTGTTTGTTCTCAATTCCCTACTCCTTCCATGTGATCATGGGCTCATAGATTTGGAACTGGAAGAGATCTTGGAGGGCATTAAATCCAACCCCTTCACTTTAGAAGTCCTTTTAAAATGATCTCATCACAGGTCATTCCACAGGTCAGAGCATAGGACTGGGTGCTGGAATCAGAGCCAGTCAATAAATATTTTAGTAAGCCCCTACTACATGCTAGGTACTGTGTTAGGTGTTGGGAATACATACAAAGCACAAGACAGTCCTTGTCCTCAAGAAACTTACGATCTAATACAAGAAGGTAACTCATAAAGAGGCCAGCAGAAGCCCTAAGATAAGGCATGGGAAATGATCTGAGGGGCGTGAGTTAGAGTTTATTTCATCTTACAGCATGATGAATTTCTAGAGATCATGGAGAATAGGAGATAGCTGAGCAGTAAATGATGGGGCTACTTCTTAGATTCCCGCCTCAAATGGTAGAGCAACTGGAGGAACTCTCCAATGTCTTCTCCTTCTTCCTTTCTCTAGCTAGAGGGAGATAGGGAGCCCAGGAGCAGGGGGGGTGCTAAGTTTGTATGAGATGCAGTGGTGAAGGGAGGCTAGTTCCTTTGGAAAGAACTTTCAAACTAATGTGAGGAATAATAAAATACATTTTAAAAATCTGTGATATAGATCAGACTGTAACATGTTCAAAAGAGTAATTGAGGAAAAATTAAGGGAAAATCCACTTTTTTTAGTTTTCATATTTTTTATTTTTATCTGTAGTATTAATACAAAATTAACAAGACTCTTAAACTTTTTAGTAACTTCTGTTTTATATCACACTTATTTCTGATAAATCCCTACCATTCCCTTACCTAGCAAGTCATCTCTTATAACAAGAGGAAAACCATTTTAGCAAAACTAACCAATATGTTGATTGTGTCTAACAGCATATGAAAATTTTCATATCTGTAATTTCCCAGCTTTGCATTAAGGGGAGGAAGGTGCATTTTTTCCACTTTTCTCTGGGGCCAAGCTTGGTCATTATAATTATCAATGTTCAGTTTCATTTCTTTTCTTCAGAAATCCCACTTTTAAGAAGAAAACCAAGCACACAAATAATTAAGAAATAAAACAAAGACACTATAGAATCTTGAAGAGAATTAACCATGCTGCTACACACTAAAAGACATGTATGTACAAAGGGGATTCAAACCCTAGGGGGAAAAAGAAAACAGTTTTGAAGAAAACTTTCAAAGTCTTCTGTGTTCCCCACAGAGAAATCAAGTATGACAACTCTGTACAATCTCCAAATTGTCTTTTGTGAGACTTTCTATATATATATATTTTACTGGTTTAACACAATCTTGACTTCTATGGATTTTAAATGGGAAAAAGGTCTGTTCTTAATGGATGACCTCAGCTTTTCCATCCGATTTGGGAAAATTTTTATTTTATATCAATTTTACCCCTGACCATTAATTATGCCCCTACTTCTTCCCCTTGAGATATTGATTTCTTATAAACTTAAAACTTTTTAAAAATTTCAGTCATTGATACATATCTCTTCTTTTTTATCACACTTGGTTGTCTTAGATTTTAGTTGCAAATTACTCATTAATGCTTTTGACTTTAAATCCATGATACTTTCTTTCTCACTTCGACACCTATACAATTTAATAGGGTGCCCAAGATGAGATGAGATGAAAAATGGAGGGGTATCAACCCAATGATCTCTAAGTTTTTTTCAGCTCTAACATTCCATGACTTTATGTATTGGAAATGCAAAAAATTTAAAAATTGCATTCATTCATTCAACAGAGTTTTACTGAATAGCCAGCTTGTTTAAACTATGGTTCAACAATCTTGGATATAAGCTTAGATTATGTCTGAGTTGATGGTTTTGTCTCTCAATCTTGTTGTTCATTTAACTTATAATTAATGATCTTTCTGAGGGGAGGATTCTGCTTTCAAGGAACTCAGAGTTTAATGGAGGAGAGACACAGAAAAAAGACACTAAGATTACAAGGTTTTAGAAAAGCTGTTGTATAAAGGAAGATTTTAACTGAAATTTGAAGGAAGTCAGTGAATCCCAAAGATAGAAATGAGGAGGGAGAGAGTTCCAGTAGAGATGGACAGTTGACAAAAATGTTGGAGGCAGGAGACAAGAGTGTCTTAAGTCTTCCTTCCTCTCTAGGTTACTGGTCTGGCTGCCTAGACTTTGTCTTTTGTGCTGTGGAAAACTTCTCACCCTGAAAGTTCACTCTACCCCAATTCTTGTCACACTAGAAATCTCCTCTGTTCCTGTGGTCCCTGCCTCTGATTGTCCACTTGTTCCTAGGACCTCCATTTTAAGGAAATTGCTTAGAGCAACCATAGCTTGTTCTCCTTGAGGTAATACTCCTGCTAGACTTTCTCTGCCATGTCCCCACACATGCATCTTATTAGAATACAAGCTCTTGAGGGCAATATGGGGGGAAAGAGTGAGCATGATGGACATGAAGGAATTGATAACATTGTACACAGCAACAGCAGGATTGTGTGATGATCAGCTATGAATGACTTGGTTCTTTTCAATCCCAATAGACTTTAGATGAAAAATGCCATCTGCATCTAGAGAAAGAACTATGGAGACTGGATATTATTTATACTTTTTTTCCTTCTGTTTTTTTTCCTCATGATTTTCCCCTTTTGTTCAACCAGGGAGATGCTAAAGGAGATATAATTTTATTTAGGTTCTGAAGGATAGCAAAGAATTTAACAACCAAAGAGTAATGGGGATGATATTAAGGTATAAGATACAATATAAACAAGGGTATGCAGTATTTTTAGTGGGGGGTGAACATAAGCATATACAGAGTCAGAAGCCAGGACCTAAGAAGTATGTAATTTAAGGTTTAGAGGAAATCATCATATTGGAGATCATTGGGGCAATGACTGGATACAGAATGAGTCTAATCTCAGCTGATGTCATAGGAGTTTTTTTTTATGCCAGTTATTGATATGGTATACTTGGAGAGATTGTAAGAAGATATCAGAATTGGACCCATACATTCTAGGATTCTTGGGAGGGGGTAAGGGTAGAGTGATGATGGTTGGTCTCTTGTTTACATTCTATTTGGACTTCTAGCCTGGACAGCCTCCAACTTCGCAGGTTGTCATTAAGTATGGGGATTATGTCACATAAAGATAATGGGAGGAGAGAAACATAGATGGAAACCATATTTCATAGGCATAGATGGGCATGTTTTGAAAGGAGAAGTAAAACAAATTATTCTATTAAAATTCTGCAATAGACAACAGTGTAATAAGAAGAGTAGCACCAGAGACATTATTCCAGGGTTGTTTGCCCATTGGTTGAGAATGAGCCATGGAAGAATGAATTTACTTGAAGGGTTATGAATAAAACCATCCAGAAATAGGGGCCAAACTGACCCCAAATGGAAGTTATGTAAGAGAAAATGTTACAGGGCTAGGAAATGTCTTTCAGGAAGAGGCAGAAAGCCTTAGCTGTAATCGGAAGTCTAGTGCATAAGGGGAAGTGAGCTGTCTCCTTCAGGCTGTCTATTACCAGCAAGACAGCATTGTACCCCTCAGATAGAGATAACACCGAAGATAATGTCAGATAGTGTTAACATCACTGAGGAACACAGAGGAGTTGGCAAGGTTTACAGGAAACCTGCTGACAACCACCGTGGGACCTTGACCCGGGCACGTATTTCACAAGACTGAAAATGCTAGCTGCTTTTGGACACAGTTACAGGCACCAACTTCATGAACTTAGGTCCTATAAGTGTTAAGCCAATGCCTTGAGGCTTGCTTTGAGTTATTATAGAAGAGATAGAAGACTCCTTGTTGAATATCCTGAGAAGGATTTTCAGAAACAGGAAAAGGTAGAGGAACTTATTCAAGAAGGAGCCCCTCTCCAGGGTGGGCATTGTGCCCTATTGGATGGCAGACAGCTGGGCCTGAGTAAGGGTTTTCTGCACCTGTTGCTGGTGGAGAAATTCTAAAAACTCTGGTTGAGGATTGTTCTCTAGAAAATGGGAGGTGTATGGAAACACCTGTCAGGGTGATTGACCCATCAAGCATTCATAGCTGGGGTGTGAGGGGGTGCAAAAATGTAGGTAAGCACAAAAGTAAAACCAGCACTCAGAACATAGGATTGAGCTGTAGGGAAAGCCTAAATGTTCTCCATGCTCTTCTGATAGATAGGAACAATGAGAAGACAAAGGGCCTGTCTCCAAATGCATCTCTACAGTTGTGCCAGATTACTTAGTTTGGTTTCCTCTTTGCCACTTGGTGGGAGAAGTATATGGTAAGGCTGGAATGTCAGGAGGGTGATGTTGTTTCTGAGGAGATAACCCTATGTCAAGCTTGAATTAATTCATTTCCACTATAAAGTGTTCTGTGAATCTGTGAAGGAGAATCTGTGAATCATGTCAAAATAGGAGATATGTTTCTTCTTATTTCCCAGCATGTTGCTGGTCCACTTTAATATCAGTAGATGTGTTGTTGGGGAATATAACTTACTTTAAATTAACATAAGTCAAGGTTGACCTTATAAGTTGGTATCCTCTCAGGATGTCATTTGAAGAGGCGCCAAACTGAACTATTGGCCCAAAATATCAGTGCCACAATTATCACCAAATATTGCTGCACATTATGGTCTGCCCAGGTGAAGGAGTATCTTCTTATTTGAATGTATGTATGCACATGTGTGTTCATATAAATGGGAGCTATTATAATTCTATGAACCGAATACATTAAATTTCTACTTCTGAATGGTTTCATGATTTGAAAAGCTCATAAGAGATTATGTCTGCACTGTGCTAATAATGGCTTCACATTGATCTGCATGTAAATGCCTAGATGTCAGAGAAAACTTTGAGGTCTTTCTCTCTAAGGTACAATTATCTTCATTAAGAAACCCGTCTTTGCCAAGATGGGAACAGCTTTGGACTGATTTCCACTTGCTGCTGTTGCCACCTCTGCCTTTCCCATTTATCCTAAATCAAGGATGGAATGAAGTCCAATCTTCTTTATTTCACACCCTGTCAGGAAGCCCACCCAGGGCCTCCCCCATCCTTTACATTTAGGGCCTTTACAATTGGAAAGTACAATGGCAGGGTCCATGCATATTCATCAGCAGCTTCAGGCATCTCTAATGTGTTGTGGCTGCTCTGGACCTCTTTCTGGTATTGCCCAGGGCCATTCCTAAAAGAATGCTCCCAGCTGCAGGCCAGGAAAACTGGGTTCTCTTTTTGTTTTTTTTTGAAAATGCTCATTCTTACAGGTTGCAGTGTCAAATTGGGCTAACTTCACATATGTATAGCAATTTCTATGCATACTATCCCCACAGTTAGTGTTTGCTTCCCATGCAGGACTAGATTTACGCACAGATGGAGCAGAAGGGGCAGATTGGTCACTGATATAATATAATTTGAGGAGCATTGTCTAGGGTTTGCCATAGTGCTTGAAATTCTACTACAGATGATCCATTCACTTGCAATCCTGGTCCAGAGAAGCTGAGGCTGGTAGATCTCTTGAGTTTGGACATTGTAAGCTTTAGTAGGACTAAAACTGATAGGATGGCTACATTAAGTTGTGAATTAAAGTGGAGAGTTCCCAGGAATGGGGGTGCACTGGATTGCCCAAGGAATGTGAACTGGCTTGGGCTGGAAAGGGAAAAAGTCAAAGCTAACCAGAATTGGAACTGGATATAAATGGGAGGGGGGCTAAGTAGCTGAGTGGATAGAGTGCTGGGCCTGGAGTCAGGAAAATATAAGTTCAAATGTGTCTTCAGACACTTATTAGTTATATGATCCTAGGAAAATCACTTAAATGGGGATAACAATAATCCTTACCTCTCAGGGCTCTTGTGAAGTTCAAATGAAACAATAATTGTGAAGCATTTAGCACTGTGCCTGGCACATAGTAAATGCTACATAAATGTTAGCTATTATTATTAATGGGTGCTGCACCCAAACAGAAGCCAGGTTGAAATATAAAAAGCCAAAAAAAACCACCCTATTTGTTGTCAAAGCAAATATTACTGGGAGAAGCAACAGGTTTAGTGGATAATACTTTCATATTAGTTCTAGACTTAATGTTGCCATCCTATTAACTTTAGCCTTACTGCAGTCCGTAATCAGATTGTTTCCCTTTGAGACAGAAGTGGTTGCAGCAAATTGAGTTCCAGGATACTCAGAAGAAGTGATGAAATGTAAAATAGGGAGAAAAAGAGTGAAGAAAGGAAAGCTGGGGTCCTCGAGCCATAGTCTAGGTCTGGGAGAAAAACTAGAGCTCTTATTTTACAGATAATAAACAAGTACAGAGAAGTTGTGTAATGTCTCCAGGGTTACAAGAGAATAATTGTTTGAAACAGAATTTGAACCAGACCTTAGACCTACTATACCAGGTCATAAGGAACAGCTTTATTTACATTTTACTTAGAATCTATTCTGCTTCCTTCCTCCAAGTTCAGTATATCTTTCTCTTTTTTAAGTAGGGAAAGGTTAAAAGGGGGTGTGTCGGTAATTTTTCCCCATTAAAAAATTTGATACCTTTTAAAAATATCAGTTATTTCCTGATATAATCTACTCTACAACTGAACCCTTCCTAGTAACAAAGAAAAACAGACAAAACTAGTGGAGCTATCAATTCTTGACAACATATGCAACATTCTATAGCTGTAGTCCTCCATATCTACTGAAAGGAGGGATGGGGATTTTTCCCTCTGTTTTATGAAACCAGTTTTGTTCACCATGATTAATCTGAGGTCAGCTATCTTTTGTAGTTATTTTCATTTTTGTTATTGTGGTCATTGTGATGATTAGGCTCAGGTTTTCAGAAGGTGTCATTTTGTATTGTAAAGAGCTCTTTGATTTTTGGAATATATTATTCCATTCACTTTTGCAGTTTCTGAGAGGTGCAGAAAAGTCTTGTTATTCAAATTTCCTTTCCTTTTCTATTTGAAAATCTTTCTCCTGATTGCTTGTGAAATTGTAAAATTTAAACACTGTGTCTCAGAGTTTGAATCATCAAGCCTTTTTCTACAAGTTACCTGTAGTATCTTTCATTGGCATTTTTTCTATATTTAGAAGTCTCAGGCAGTTTTCTTGTTTTGTTTTGCTTTTCTTGAATTAGGGTGTTCAGGTTTTTTGACTTGTCACATTCTTCTGAAGGTGGGGTGGAATGGGGTGGTCTATGAAGTTAAGTTGCCTCTATGTACCCTGTCTTCAAGATCAATGAGTTTTGTTTGGCAAGTTCCCTCTGGTTTTAGGTCTCCAACTGAGGGCTGCTGCAGCAATCTGCCATCCCAGGTGGATCATTCTCCATCTTCCTCTGCAAGTGAGGTGGAAGAGTTGAGACCTTTTGCTTGCCACCTTAGAATGATGGGATGAGGGCAGAAGAAAGGCTCACCAGTAGAGATTTCAGCAGTAACAGAGAAATAGATGAGTTGTACCCAGACAAAACATGGGAGCTGGGAGGAAAGGAAAAGCTGCTAAATGAACACCTGGGATTAGTGTTCTCTACTATAAATTCCCAAAGCTGATATCTTGTTCTGTCTGCCCTACAGATACAGCTGCATCTGGGAAAGTATGAGAGCATCATCCATCATCCAGAACCTGGGCAAGGATACCATCATAAGACTTATGTAGAATCCTGAGAAACTTCTCTGGGAAGCCAAATTTTGACATAATTTTCCACAGGCTTTCATCACTGACAATATCAGAGACCTTGGTCAGATCAATGAACATTGTGTGCAGACCTCTGTTCTGCTCCTGACATTTCTTCTACAGTTGTTGGGCAGCAAAGACCATTCCTTGGCTCTTTCTGGTTCTCAGATAGATGACCATCTTCTTAAGGACCCACCTATTATAGGAGAATTCTGGCAAGAATCTTGCCAGCAATGATTAAGACAAAGACCCCTTATTATTGTCACAAGACAATCTATTTCTTTTACCTTTTTAGAGATAGAAAATAGAGTCATATTTGGAGGATATATAACCCAGAAAATTTCCCTCAGCTTTTGTATGACCCCTCTGCCTTGTACATCTCAGCTGAAATATAATCAGCTTCAGGTGCCTTGCCAAAGAAGAGGAGTCTTAATGGTACTTTTCTGAGGTTGGAAATTCAGCCAGAGAGGGATTGACTTCTACCTGAGATATATGATCAATGGCTACAGCATTAATTGATAGAGTGAAGCAAGACTGTGTGCTTGCTCCCATGCTTTTTAGCACAGAGTTTTCAACGTTGTTGCCAGAAGCCTTAAGATCAACTATCACACTGCTGATAAACTATTTAGCTTGAAAAGGCTACAAGCCAAGACTAAAGTGGAGGGAGAGTTGGTGCATGATTTTTTTTGCTTGCTGATGATTTTGCATTCAATGCAGCCTCTGAAGCTGAAATATGACAAAATATGGATTGATTCTCTGCTGCTTGTGATAATTTTGGCCTAACAATTAACACCAATAAAACAGAGGTTTTCCATCAGCCAACACCACACCCATCTATATGTGGAGTCATTGATTATAGCAAATAGAGAAATTTTGAATACTCTGGATAAGTTCACTTATCTTGCAATATATATATATATATTTTTAAATTAAAGCTTTTTATTTTCAAAACATATACATGGATAATTTTTCAATATTGATCTTTGTAAAACCTTGTGTTCCAAATTTTCCTCTTCTTCCCCCCTCCCATTCTCTCCCCTAGATGGCAAGTAATCCAATATATGTCAAACATGTTAAAATATGTTAAATCCGATATATGCATACATATTTATACAATTATCTTACCACACAAGGAAAATCAAAACAAAAAAAAAAAACAAGAAGCAAAATAAAATGCAAGGAAAGAACAACAAAAAGAGTGAAAATTCTATGTTGTAGTCCACACTCAGTTCCCGCAGTCCTCTCTCTGGGTGTAAATGGATCTCTTCATCAGTGAACAATTGGAACTGGTTTGAATCATCTCATTGTTGAAGAGAGCCATGTCCATCAGAGTTGATCACCATATAATGGTGTTGTTGCCATGTAGAATGATCTCCTGGTTCTACTCATTTTACTTAGCATCAGTTCATGTCAGTCTCTCCAGGCCTCTCTGAAATCATCCTGCTGATCATTTCTTATAGAACAATAATATTCTATATATTCATATACCATAACGTATTCAGCCATTCTCCATCTTATGGGCATCTGCTCAGTTTCCAGTTTCTTGACACTACAAAGAGGGCTGCCACAAACATTTTTCCACATGTGGGTTCCTTTCACTCCTTTAAGATCTCTTTGGGATATAAGCCCAATAGAAACACTACTGGATCAAAGGATAATGCATACACATTTATATAATTATCTTGCAGCAGAAAAACCAGATCAAAAAAAAATGAGAAAGAAAATAAAATTACAGTATATTTTCCAGAAATGTACACATATATGATGTGGTCAATGCACACAATGCCAGAGTTAGCTTAGTATTTAGGAAACTCCAAAGGAAAAGGGGGTGGAGAGAAGAGAGATTAGACTGGCAACCAAAATGAAAGTCACAGAGCCTTTGTGCTGAATTTATTGTTGTATGCCTGTGAAACCTGGACAGTATGTCAGCACCATGCCTAGAAACTAAATAGCTTCCATTTTAATTATCTTAGGAGGATTCTGAATATCATCTGGCAAGATACAGTACAAGTTATTGAGGCCTTTTCTTGGGCTGAACTGCAACCATTCAAATTACACTGTAGAGAGCACAACTCCAATGGGCTGGCTACATTGCTAAGATATCCAATGTATATATATCTAAAAGACCATTTTAGGGGGAATTCAGACAAGGCAGACATTCACAGGATGGCCAGAAGAAGTGATGCAAGAAGACTCTCAGGGTCTCTGAAGGATTTTGGAATGATTGTGAAACAAGGGCTACACTGGCAAAAGAGGAATCAGAATGGTGTACCTGTATCACAGACGGCTCTGTGATTTATGAGTGAAGCAGAATTGAAGTCGCTCCAAAGGAACATGAGATGTGCAGACTTGGACAACTCCATTCCAAATGTTCACATGGAGTATTTGTGCCCACCTTGTCAGGGAGGTTTCTGAACTCATATTAATCTGCCAACCACAATTGGATGCATTGTACCTTGATTTCAACCTAGACATGTCATTTTAATCCTCTTCAGAATTCAAAGACAAAATCCCATAACTGTTTTGTCTTTGATCTAGAATTCTCCATCTTGTGAGTCACATGCTCTTTTAAGGTCATTGTAGAAACTGTTCTCTCAATTCTGTTTTCTTCACTGTTATATTCCAAGCCCTGTCATGTTCTCAAAATGCTTCATATTTTACCATTTCTTAATAACATTTCATTATATTCATATGTCACAATTAATGAATATCCATTTTGTTTCCTTCATAAAAGTACTATCATAAAAAGTGTCATTATGAATTTTTGTTTCCAATAATTTTTGTTGAATAGGGAGTTTTTCCCTTAGTGGTTTGAATTCTTAGATTTATTATATATTACGTTACTGTGTTTGCTTCTGGCCTTTGCTTATCTAATATGTTCCACTAATCTACTTTTTAATTCTTTTAAAACAACATTAAATAGTTTTGCTAATTATAGCTTTATAAAAAAGTTTAAAACCCAATACTATAAGACTTCCATCATTACTATCTAAGTGGCACTAGGGTTAGAAAGTTGGGCCTGGAATCAGGAAGAGCTAAATTCCAATATAGCCTTAGATACTTACTAGCTGTGTGCTCCTAAATAAATTACTGCTGTTTGTCTCAATTTCCTCAGCTGTATAATGGGGATAATAAAAAGCATCTAGCTCCAAAGATTGTTAGAAAGATTACAGGGGTGAGATATTTGTTAAGTTCTTATCCCAGTGCCTGGCATATAGTAGGTGCTTAATAAATACTTGCTTCCCTTCTCTTCCTTTTTTCATTTTTGTCTCTTGATTTTATTATTTTGCCTAGTTCTACAAATCATTTCCCTTACTTGTTTTGACTTAAAATATCTTTTAGTACTCAATGTCACTTCTAAAGTCAGCTTGAAGTGAATATGAGTTAGTACCATCAAGATCAGTTCTTGTTTTTTAATTTTTTTTCAGTTATAGAATTGGAATACTATAAATGGTAATTGCCCTATTTTGCTAGGAACATTGATAAGATAGTCTGATGAACTGAATCTATGTGACTCCAATGACGTAGATAAACCTTATCACTTGGGCTGTTTCCCTAGAAACTGTTTCCATTTCATTTTTGTATTCATTTTTAGATGAAAGAAATATTTTATTTGTAGTCAATTCTCCATTGTTCATATCAGTAATGGGAAGCTAGGGCATGAAGCATCCAAAATAACAGCCTATTTAAAAAATAATTTGTGTTGGCTTTGAAAGCTTTCTTGTGACTCTTTAGTGACTTTCCTAAATACAGGATCAGAGGAATGAGAGTCAGAAAGGGCTTTATAGTTTATGGAGTTATGGAACTCTTTACTTTAAAAGTGAAGGAAGTAAAGGTCAGGAAGTAAATATAGGCAGTAGAAAAGAGGGGATTCAAACCAGGTCCCATGATTCCTATCCAGTATTCTTTTCACTAAAACATAACATTTTCCTTAAATTGATACAATGTTTGAGGTCTTATTGTGTGAGGATTTAAAGGGATAAATCACAGTCTATTCAACCATTTCTCAATAACTTATCAGTTGTTTCCAGTTTAAAAAAATATTTACCCCCAAAAGCACATGCCTATTTTTTAAAGCCCCCCCATAGTATCCTCAGAATATTGTTCTACTTGTAGGATTACTAGGTCAAAGGTAATGAACAATTTATAAAGCATGTTGGATACTATCCAAAGAGGTTGTACCAATTTATAGCTCCCAGACAACATAATGGAGTACCTGTTTGCCCACAAAAACCACCAGAATTAAACATTATTTTTAGCTTTTTTTAAAACCACATTAGATGGATATAAAGTGATGTAACACATTACAATTTTGGATTTGTCAAACACAAGCTTCTCATATATGCCAGGTTCTCTTTTTGAATTCTTTGTTTTATATTAGTAAACCATTTTTCTTCTTTTTTTCCTCTCTCATCTAATATTAGTAGCTTTAACAATGACCATTTGATATTTTTAAAAATTTGGTCAGATAAAGATCTTTTAATCTTTTTATTTTCTTTATAACTTCTCTTGGTAATCTTGCCCATTTATTTTTCCATTTAAATTTTATTACTGTTTCCCCTAATTCCAAGAAGTAATCCATTTGTATTTTGAGGCAGCATGTGACTTTGTGGATAGAGCACCAGGCTGATGTCAGGGAAACCCGAGTTTAAAACTGACCTCAGAGACTAACTAGCTGTGTGATCCTGGGCAAATCACTTAATCTCTGTTCTTCTCTCTTTCTCTTTCTGTTCCTTTTCTTTTTTCCTTTCTCCTCTCTCTCTCTCTGCCTCTGTTTCCCTCTTTATCTCTGTCTTTCTTTTTCTATCTCTGTCTACCTCTCTCTCCCTTCCTGTTTCATTCCTTCCCTTCCTCCCTCCTCTCTCCCTCCTTTCCCTCCTTCCCTCTCTCCCCTACTTCTCTCTCCCCTCTCTTTCTTCTTATCTCTCTTTTTTCCATTTCTCTCTGTCTTTGTCTCCTTTTATCTCTCTCTTTCTCTCTGTCTCTGTCTCTCTCTCTTTCAGTTTCCTCATTGGCAAAATGGGAACAATAATTGTATCTACCTCCCAAGGTTGTTGTGAGGATCAAATGAGAATGATTCTAAAACACTTAGCACAATGTCAGACAATTATAAGTGCTATATAAATGCTAGCTATTATTGTTCTTGTTGATTGGTATTGTGCTAAATTTCTAGGTTCTTTTGAAAAAGAATGGACATTTATACAATTTAAAATTTTATTTTAACTTTTTAACTTTTAACTCTTTTTTTCTTTGACTACAGTGGTTATCATTCCAGTTTTTTGATTCTTCATTAATTTTTGTCTAATTTGTAGACTGTTGTTTAATCATTCAGCTGTATATGATTCTTCATGAGACATGTGCAACATAACAATATTATCTATGGAGTTTTCTTATTAAAAGATACTACAGTGTTTTACTATTTTCTTCTCCAATTGATTAAGGCAAGCAGGGTTAAGTGACTTGCCCTGAGTCACACAGCAAGTAAAGGTCTAAGGCCAGATTTAAACAAGTCTTCCTGACTCCAGGCCCTGACTCCTATCCACTGAACCATCCATCTGCCTCCATCTACAGGTATATAAGTTGTGGTAAATCAGTATCTAAATATATGATCCAGTTTTGTTATTTTTGTAAATGGCATTTTGCTATCAGTTCTTTCTGATTTCTATTAGTGATATATACAAAGGACAAGACGTTTTAGGTGTAACTTGATGCTATTTTCCCTATTATACCTTATTTGGTTTTTAGATGCTGAGCCATTGCTGGGAACTGAGACTCATTGATGCCGACCTTTAGTTTTCTTAACTCAGAAATTTGTTTACCCTTATATTCTATGTCAGATATCCTGAGAAGAAGTCAAAGCAGAACAGAAGAAGCAAGTGATGAGGTCTTCCAACCTGATGCTACCTTTTTTCCTGACCTAACTCGACCTCAGTGAATCCCAAGGGCTATAGTGAGCATAGAACAGAGTTTAAAAAGTTTCAGTATTTAAACAATTTCAAGCATTAACTGTTTACTTTCCTATATTGTGGGAAGCTTCTGAATTACTATTAAGAATGAGGAACTAAGTCTAATCTGACAACAAACAATACCACCAAAATAGTAGGGTGACTAGAATGAAGTATTTAGGTCATAAACTCTGACTGTACTAGGGATAGATGAGAGTATCTTGTGTCATGCAGAATAGAAATCTTTTTTGGAAACTGGATGTCACACTTCCTTCTCCTCTAGAGGGTCAGGATAATAATCATTCTTTTGGGTATCTGGGTCCTTCCCAACTCTGCTTGGGAGAAAAGCAGATGTGGCCAGCAGATGTGGACTGTGACCCTAATTGCTGAGGATGGGTAAGAACTAAGGACCATTGAGGGAATGAGAACCTACCTCTTTCCATTCTCTCAGGTTATCACCTAACCTTAGGCTTTTTTATGTAAGAATGGCTGATTTGACTATTCCCCAGAAGCACAGAATCTTAAAGTTAAAAGAGGTTCAGAGGACTTCTAGTCCAATATGGATCCAGTCTTTTACTCAACATGTAGCTTTAAGTACCTACTATGAACTAGGGATGAGAAACAAAACCAAAATGGTGCTGGTCCTCAAAGATCTTATAATCTAGGGTTTGTGGGATCAAAGAGGTAGAGAAGGGAAGAGAATAGGAGAAAAGGAAGAATTATGCATACATATGCAAATAGATGTACATATATATTTGGTTTTTGTCTGATTTTTTAATTCCATTGGTATAGGGTCTAAGGAAATTTCCTCTACCAGCACAGGTCTGCAATTGTTTTGCAACTTATAACTTTAGAGAACTGCCTGGCCAGATTTCAGAGAGCAAAATCAAAATCATTAATAGACATATTGTTTAAAATGCTCCAGATCACTAATAACTAGGGGAATGCAAACTGAAACAAACTCTGAAGTTCTACCCCTTTCTCTCCAGATTGGCAAAACTGTTTAAAAAAAAGGAAAATGTACATTCTGGGGGGATTGTAGGAAAACAGGCATAGTAATGCACTGTCAGTGAAGCTGTGAATTGGTTCAATTATTCTGGAAATAATTTGGAACCATGACCCCAAAGCTGCTAAACTATGTCTGTCTTTTGATCCAAAGCAACACTGCCACTAGTTCTTTTCCCCAAATAGATCAAAGGGAAAAATATATATACAAAATATTTATAGAGGTTTTTAAAGGGTCAAAGAATTAGAAACTAAAGAAATATCCATCAATTAGAGAATGACTGAACAAATTATAGTACATAGATATAATGGAATATATTATACTATACGAAATGATGAAGGGGATCATTTCATAGATGAAGAGAAAGATTTATATAATTAAATGCAGAACTGATCAGAAACAGAACAAACTATATAATAATAACAACATTGTAAAGACAAACAACTTTGAAAGCTTTAAGACAATGTAATAGCCAACCAAGATTATAGAGAACTCATGATGAAACATACTCCTCACCTCCTGAGAAATAATGTAGTCAAGGTACAGATTGAGACATATATTTTGGATGTGACCAGTGCAAGAAATTTGTTTTGCAGGAATAGGAAATGCAGAAAAAAACCAAAAGCTATATAATCTATGGGGATGATGAGGTGGGGTAGGAGGTCAATTCAGGAAATTTGTGTATTTTTACAAGTGCTTTATTTTTATTTCTCTTTCATTGGGAGGAGGGGAAATACATTTTTATTCTTTAAAAATTAATTTGAAAAAGAGGTAGAGAACTGCCTGGCACAAGTAGTCAAATGACTTACCCGGCAAAGATAGGATTTGGAAAAAAGTCAGGTCTTTCTGACTTCAAGGCCAGCTCTTTCATATTCCGTGTTGTTCCTCTTAAATATTGAATAGAACAAAAATTATCTTGTATTTACCTTGTATAAAAACGGAAAATATAAGCAAAGTAAATACAAAGTAATTGGGGGAAGGATGGTGGAGTGATTGGGGTGGAGGAATAGCAATTGGAAAAATCAGAAAATGCCTTGTGAAGGAGGTGAAATCTAAAATTAATTCTGAAAGAAATAATAGAGATTATAAGAGTTGGAAGTGAGGAGGAAATGCATTCCATGCATGGGGAAGAAACCATGCTAAGGAAGCCGGAAATAGAATGTAGCATATGAGAAACAATGAGTGTCTGGCTGGAATATAGATTGGGCAAAGGGAAATAATGTCTAACAGCTCTGGAGAGTTAATTCCAGATTGTATAGGACTTTAAATGCCAAGTAGAGGAATTTTGTACTTTATCCTAAAGGCAAAAGGGAGCCATTGAAGCTGGATGAGCTTGGGAATGACATGGTCTAAGTGTGTTTTAAGACTATGGCTGCCATGTGCAGAATGGTTTGGAGATGGCAGAATCAGACCGGAGGTGAAGTTATTGCATGAGGTGACAGGCAATAGATAATGTAGGATTAAGGTCATAGTTGGAGATAAGAAGAGGAATAAGAGAGACACTGCTGATATGGTGTCTGGCACATGGTGGGTTCTTAATTTATCATTGTTAAATTGGACTTGGAGACTGATTACATAGGACTATTGAGGGAGAGTTCAAAGATGATGATGACTCCAAAGCTATCTCTTTTCCCTTGTTCTGTTTCAAAATCTATTGATCCACGCATCCCCAACTCAATTTTCTCCTACTTTACTCCAGTATTGGAGGAAAAGATGGTCTTTTTCCTTGCCAGGGCCAATTTCTCTCATATTTTGGCTCCATCTTCTCCTATCTCCCATCTTCAACAAAGGGTGGTGAATGAAACTTGCAGTGGAGGTAGCCTAATGTTCTCAGTAAAGTATGAGGCAAGGTCCTGAATTAAGAGGAAAGCAAAGAGGTGCTTTGAGAAGAAAAAAAACAAATAAAAATGTCTCTGAAGAGCCATAGGGAGTCGATCAAGAAAAAGTTTTAAAAAAATGCTTTTTAAAAATAAAAGCCCAGCTGCTCATATCATTAATTTTGAGAATTAGTTAGGGAATGAACTTGTGATTTCATTGGAATAGTATAGTTTCCAATGAGGAAACTGCCTCTCCCAATGTAGAACAGCACTTATGGTACAATGGATAGTCCTAGAAAGTTTTCTGGGACACTGAGAAGTTAAATAATTTGTCCAGGATCACACAGCCAATAGTGGAACTTGAACCCAGACCTTCCTCACTCTGAGTTAGTTTTCCATTGTTCTGCCTTCCTAGTGCTACTGCTCTTCCTATTTTATGACTATATTTTAATTTTCATTCTCCTGCAGGGCTTCTCCATTTTCCTATGGCACTAGGATGATTCAAGTGATATTTCAGGCATGCTATCATTATTTTCCCTTTCCAGTCTTCATTGGTATGGCATATATTACTACATAATTTATGCATTGGCTTAATTTATGCTTTTCACTATTTTATATAAAGACTTCATTGTTTCATTTGATCATTTTTCTTTTGTATGATGTTATCTGACATTTGGATAGAATATTTTCACCTTTCATTTGACAAGCTTCGACCTCAGGAGGGGAGCTAGGCCGATGGATTGCATTGAACTCTGAGATATACCTTTACAGAATTCAAGTTGCTCATCTCCCAGCCTAATCATCTTTCTACCAAACCTGTTTCTTTATTCTTTTCTTCAGCAAAAATTGTACTAGGGGAATAAGGGCTAAGTTTTAATACCTTCTATCAACTTTCTAAAAAGTTTTCTGATTTTAAAGAAACAAATTTTCCTTTTGCCAAAGAATGGGAGTATTAGCATGTTAGTTCTTGGAGAAAAACATCTCTTTTAGAGAGAAATTTAATTGAATCAGTCCCCAGCAAGCACAGCACCTCAAAGCTTGTTTAATATTTATCAGTGTATTCCTAAATAACTTGTAAACTGTCCAAAGAAAACCTTGCCTTTTCCGTTTTCCTGAAGGGAAACATTGGCTGAATGTTTGCTGGGTGTAACTCTTTTAAGGAGAACATGAACAGATGTTGGTGAGATAGGATAGGAGGATAGAATGAGAAGAAAGATTGAGGATAACCATGGGGGGATCTGTTTCTGATCAGCTATGGCAGAAAGGAGATAAAACATTTTAGGAGGTGATAGTTAGAATATTAATTTGGTTTTTTAGAGATCTGGGTTTAAGTCCTGGGTCTAGCTTTAAATTGTAAAGTAGACCTATCCATTAACTTGGATACTTGGATCTTTTTTTTTTTTTCTATAGTTGTAAAACAAATGGGTTGAATTAAATGATTAGCATGGTACAATGTAAAGAACATTGTCAGGTGATGTTGCTGACTCTGCTAGTGACTTTGGGCAGTTTCCTAAATATCTCCTGGACTGTTTTCTCACCTGTTAATGAAGTTATTGGATTTCATGGCTTTAAGGCCCCTTCTACCTCTACATTTCTGATTCCATAATATTTAAGATTGACAATTATAAAGTAGAGAAAGGGGAGGGGAATCCATTATGGGTATGTTCTTTCTAGTTCTTCCTTTTTCAGCATGGCGAATGCTCAGAGAACACTCAAGAACGCCCATCGGCAGCGTTATACCCTGTTGCCTTGAAATTATGAACCTCAAGGCAGATGTTTGCCACATTGAGAAGCTCCCACTCTTTAACAGAGCAATGCAGTCTGCCAGAAGCGACACTCCTATTCTCTTCCTTCTATCCTCTTCAAATCTTATCCAGCTCATCATTCGTCTATAAGGTTTGTCCAGAAGAGATATGTTAATGAGCTGACTCCATGAACTGCCCTCCAATTGCATACCATAATCTGGGCACTTACATATTTGCCCTCTCCTTTGCCAGCGTGGAGAGTTGGGGCAGACCAATCATCTCAACGAGAGAGATGGCTATCTAGTGTTCACTGAGCTGATACATTTGCTCAAAGTCACCAGTAAACACAAAACTTTGAAAAACTCCACTTTTCTGCTAGGTGGACTTTATGAAGGTTGTCTTCTTTAGACTTAAGTCAGCAAAAACCTGATCTAAATCTGCCTCTGACACATATTGTCTGTGTGACTGGGGGCAGGCCATTTAACCTCTCATCTATAAAATGGACACAATAACATTTAATCCTCCTTCACAGTGATGTTGTAGGAATCAGAGGCAATGCTATGTAAAAGATATTTTGCAAAACTTCAAGCACTCTATAAATGCCAGCTGTTATTAAGAGAATGAAAGTTTTAATAAAAAATGAATTTGGGATATGAGACAGTATGGAGAGCCTGGCATTAGTGGGGCAATGGGGGCACAAAGGGGTGATATGCAGCTGTTACCCAGTATCTGGCTATTAAAACACCCCCATTCCCTACCATGGGGCAGCTAAGTGGTGCAGGCCTGGAGGCAGGGACATCATCTTCTGGAGTTCAGATCTGGCCTCAGACACTTCAAAGCCACTTAACCCCATTTGCCTCAGTTTCCCCCATCTGTAAAATGAGCTGGAGAAGGAAATGGGGAGCCAGGCCAGTATCTCTGCAGAGAAAAACCCAAATGGGCCATGAAGAATCAGATATGACTGCAGTGATGGAAAGGCAAGAACATCCCCCACGGTTCTCTTTCTGAAACTGGAAAACACTCAATGCTCATACTTCATACATGCTACACAATGTAGAACCTGACCTTGCAAACTTTTGTCACCGTTCACATCTTCCTAGTATACACTGTGTGGTGCATACTAACAACCAGGGCATGAATCCTTGTGTATGTACACATTGGGCAAAAGGAGCTTCACAATCCACTTTACTCTCTGTTGCTAGGACATACTTGAAATAACACCCTCTTCAGCCAATCCCAAACACATTTTAATTTGCTTGCCATATTGCTATTTTCTAGCACATTTACACAAATTTTGTAAAAGTCCCAAGTCCCTTAACTCTTCTGTGCCTTGGTTGCCTCCTCTGTAGAACTATGGGGTTTGTACCAGATGATTCTAATCCCTTCCAGCTCTGGGTGTCTGGTCTGGTGACCCAGAATACAATTCTCAGAGGCTACCAATGACTCTCCTATAATATCATGCTCCAGCTCCCACTCAGGCCTCTTAAACCACCAGCTGACATATGCTAACCCTGAGGCTACTTCCTAATGCTCCTCCCAGTCTACACTGAGAATTTCAGACACTTGTTTCCCTGTGCAGCTGTCCCCACAATAGCATGAGATGCTTCAATGAGGGGGTTTGTTTCACTTTTCGTCTCATAACCTCCTAATGTGCTGAAGCTTCTGACATTAGGCCATGGGAGCCGAAGGGAGGAAAGGGAAAAACCTTGAAGTGGGAGAGAAGGCAAAAGCTGAAGGGTGAAAAACAGAAGTAACATTTGACTTTTATTTAACATTTTAAATTTGTGAAGCACATTATTTAAATAATCTAATCTGAGTCTTATAATAGCTAGTGAGATAAATATTACAGGATAACTTAATTTTTTTTTTTTACTGGAAGACTGAGAGTAAGAGTCTATTACTTGCCTATCTTCACACAGCTAGCAAGTGTCAGAACTGAGATTTGAAGCCAAGTTCATGTCTCTGAGGCTAGTACTTTATACATTAATCCAATCTGACTGATACATGTTAACTGCTTTACTAATTTCTGCAGATCAACTTCTGATTGAAAGTGTTTCCTATTAAATTTTTAGAGATCTCCTGCATTTGAGCTTAAAAGATATTTTAAAATTTTATTTATTGGCCCATGGAGACAAAAATGAAACAATTTTGAAGAAAACAGAACACTGTACATTAGAAGAGCCTGGACTATTTCTTGAATGTAGAATTATTTGTCTGTTTTGTGATGAAAGGTCTTTGTAAAAATCTTGGCTTTGATCAACTAAAGAAACATACATTTTCATTTTTTTATAATAAAGCATGTCCCTGGATTTTATATCCATGACATTCATTAACCTGAAATCTTTTGACCTGAATTGAAATAAAGGGATCCAAGAGTTGTAGAGATTTTCATCTTGCAGCAGGAATTGACTTTGTTGTTATCTTCTTTTCATATAGATACTTTTTGAAATAATTCTTAGAATCTTCTAAATTGCCACTTCATTTCATTGCTATTTTGAATGACATGTAGTCAGAAAAATGGATGTACAGATGCATCATTTTTTGGTAGGTTATAGATTATCTGGAAGACCAGTAGAATTCTCTTGACTCAAGTATGTCCCAAATAAGAGGAATGGGGATTCAGATGATTCTCCTACAATATCATGCTCCAGCTCCCACTCAGGCCTCTTTCCTTCAGATGCAGAATTCCTATTAAAATCAGTGACATTTGAAAATGGGTTGTTTAGAAATGGGTTGTATAAAAGGAGTATAATATTGAATCCTTATAGAGAAATGTGATACACTCTTTGTACTATGGTTATATTAGAAGACAAATTTTCAAATGCAGCAGAGCTCTAAAAATGCATGATCAAAAACTGTCTTTGATCTGGCTGTCTAATGAATGGAGGCTATTACAACCCCAAAGAGAATTGCCAATGGCCAACTTTGTGGTAGAAAGCAAATTGGACTTAGAATTAAGTGGCACAAATGTTCACAAAATTTGGGGGTATATGGAAGGTCCTGGAACATCTGCTCTCGATTATGGGTGTCTGTAATGAAAATATATTCCATATGTTACAAGAACAGGTCAGCCTTTTTAAGATTGTCATGTGACAAAAATAGCGATCAGGAAAGAATAGTCAGGTCCCTCCCTTCCACCTCCATTACCCACAAGATTTCATCATAGCATCTGTGCTCTGAGATTGACTTGTTCTTATACCAAAAGAATAGTCTATGCCATCTCTTGATAGAGAGTTAAATCCCTTTCTCTTTCCCCATCTCCCTCTAGATTGTTCTTTACTAAGTAAGTCTCTGGGTAAAGCTTGGTGGATGCTCTCATATATTATATAGCTTCTGTTCTATTTTCATTGGAATTTGTCTTGTTAGTTCTTTTTTATTAGGCTTTATTGTTATATTAGGATACTGATGATTTATTTTCAATTTTGAGGAAATTATTAATTATTCCAATCTGTTTCTTAATTGATTCTCTAGGGTTTTCTAAGTACATCATTGTATCATTTGCAAAAAAGTAAGACTTTTTCTTGTCTATGCATATGCCCTTATTTTTTTTTCTTATCATTCCTAAAACTAGCATTTCTTGAGCTATATTAAATGACAGTGGTGATACATAATAAGCATATTTTCTTTACCCCTGGTTTTATGAGAGATAGCTAATTTATCTTCTTTATATTTAAATTTTATATTTACATTTAATCTGGATTTAGATAAATGCTACTTACTATATTAAGAAAGGTCTATAGGATTATAGGTAGAAGAGACCTTAGAAGTCATTTGATCCAATCTTTTAATTTTATAGGTAAGGAAACTACTCCCAGAGAGTAGTTGTTTCCATGTCCTAAGTGTCATCATTTCCCCATCATTTTCTACTTTCTACTGCCCCACAGTATTAGATTAGCTGATTTCTAATATTGCTTCCAGCTTTACAATTCTGAAATTCTAAAAGCAAACGTTCTAAAATTCTAAATTCTAAAAAAAACAAAAACAACACAAACCTTAGCTTCCACCTCTACCTTGCTACTTTTCTTTCATAAATTCTCCTTCAGTTTGGCAATTGTCAATGTTGTAAAATTACCCATGCATATATCTGGTAAATAAAAACTATTAAATTTTTTAAAAATAATTCTCCTTCATATACTTTTCATTTCAGATAAATTGACCAGCTTCTTAGGAGTACTCCTTGCCGCACATGCCATATTATGCTTCCAAGTATTTGCACAGTATACCCTTTCTTTTCTGATTGTACTTCTTCCTCACCTCTTCTTTTTAGAAATCCTTGGGTCACTTCAAAACCTTTAAGCCAAAGAGTTATCTCCTACAGCAGGACTTCTTAAATTTTGCACATTTTTTGCCTGAAAGAAAGTTTTATGTGACCTTGGGTATATAGATATGTAAAATAGGTATACAAAGAAAAAAAATAATTTTGCAACCCCCACATTCAGTTGTGACACCCCATATATAAGAAGCTGGGTCCTATAGAAAAACTTTCCTTGTCCCTCCATGCATTAATGTTTTTTCAGCCTTAAAACTACTTTGCAAAACTTTTTATATACATTGTATTCACTTCTCTACATACATTTACTATTTTCTAAATCATATGTAAGCTCCTTCAGGACCAGACTTCATATACCTAGAGCCTTCCTCAAAGTAATAAATATGTATTGAATTGAATGCTCTTCAAACCATTCACAATCCAATTGGATTAAGATGGCCATACATAAAGTTACACCAGAATAACAGAATAACAGAAGCAATAAATAAAGAGATTTGTGATGTGGTATGGTATATAAATCCAACTGGAATCTGGGGAAGGGAAAGATCATTGCTGGTTGCATTTAGAGAAAGCTTTCTGGGGAAGGTGGGAGCTGAACTTGGTCTCTGAAAGAAGTACAGGATTCAGATTTGCAAGGAGGAAGTCAGGCATTCTAAATAAATGAGCAGCATTAGGTAAATGCATGGAGGATTTTTTACCCATGCCTTTCATATTCTTTTGGTCTTGAAATCCCTTCACTTTTGAGTCCCTCTGTCCCACCTGACCATATCTTTCTGTCTTCATCTACACCTAAATAATTCTTTTTATTTCCTTTTTTGCAACCAAACCACATCCTAGAGGACTTTTCTTCTCCTCAGTGGCAACTTGCATCTTTCTTATTTTGTCCTCCACAATGCACCCTTTGTGTTTGCCATCATCCCTTATTGATGGTGTTTAATAAAAAGTGTCCCAAAAATCTCAGTGCAATTTTAAATTAATAAAATTCGAATAGCTGAGAATTATACTAAGATTTTTAAAACAACCTTATAGTCACTTCTTGTCCTTTAAGAAACTCAGATAAAAGTGGTTCGTTTGTGGGAAATGATCTCTTGTTGTTCTGAAATCCTAAAATTATTTCCTTAAATGTTAGTTTGCCCCTTGATCCTCTCACTTGTCACCATTTCCCCATCCCTCCAAATTACTCTGTAGGTACCTTGTATGTATTCTGCATTTACTTATAAATGTAAATATTATATTTCTTTGTCTCCCTCCTCCTCCCTCCACTAGCCTCAAAACTCCCTGAGAGGAGAGACGACCCTCATTTTTTGTCTTTATCATTTAAGTTTAGTGGCTGGCACATTGCTAATTGCTTAATAAATTGTTAAATTGAATTGAAATGACTGTTGAATTGAATTCATCTTTTTAACATCAGACATCTGGGGATTTGGTTTCATGCCTGGCACTTAACTCACTATAAATTCATGACTACACCCTACAGTGCTATGGAAATCATAATAATATAATGTTCATGTCTTCAGAGATATTTGCCAGTGCACCTGCACTCTAGACCTGATCCACAGCATTCCTATGATCACCAGGTCAATTCTCCTTGTTCACTGTGCCAAGCTGTTTATATTTATTGATTTAATAAACATTAATTAATCAACTACTACCAGACAAAGCATTGATCCCAGGATTAGGGATACAAATGTATATAGAATCCTGTCCTTGCCCCCCAAGAGCTTACAGCTTTAAATACACAGAATCATAATACAAAATAAAATATGATAAGCCTTTATCTGTTCATGATATATTGCTAGAAGCATAGTGTTCAGAATGACAGTAGTGATAGTCTCATTGTACGTGCAGTATCTTGAGTCTTCAATTCTGGGTCCCATATTTTAGGAAGAATTTTGCTGAGTTGGAGTTCTTTCAGTGAAGGGTGATTTAAAGGCGAGGGGATTATAGAATGGAAAAGCACTGGAATCAGAGGAGATGGGCATGAAACCCAATTTTTCTATCTGGGCAGATGCCATGTGACTTTTGGGTAGTCCTGTAGTATCTCTGGGTGTCAGTTCCATTATCTGTAAAATAAAAGAGTTGGACTTAAATAATAACTGAAGTCTCTTCCAACTCTCCATCCTATGATACCATGTAATCATGGCATATAAAAATCAGCTGAAGAACATGAGGATGTTTGGCGAAGACTTGGGGTTGACAGGGTTTGTGCACAATTATAACTCACATTTGTAGAGCCTTGGTTTGACAAATTAGTAAGTATCAGAGCCCTACCTCAAATTCTGGCTTCCTGAGTTCAGATTCGTCATTCTTTCTGCTTCACTATGCTATTGTTCAATCATTTCAGTCAGGTTTGACTCATTAGGAGCTCATTTGAGGTTTTCTTAGCAAAGATATTGGAATGGTTTGCCATTTCCCTCTCCAGCTCATTTTATAGCTAAGAAAACTGGGGCAAATGTGATTAAGTGACTTGCCCAAGGTCACAGTTGGTGTTTGTCCTTCAGCTCAGGAAGATGAGTCTTCCTCTGTTTACTTCACCATACAACCTCTCAAAACATGAGCTCCAAATATTTGAAGGATTGTTACATAGAAAAATATAGACAGTCAAGTTTTCCTCAGTGAACATCCTAAGACCAATAGTCAGAAGTAACAAGGAAAAAGACATTGATTCTATGTAAAGAAAAACTTCCTAACAATCAGTTCCCTCCAAAAATGAGATGGACTGCCTCAGAAGGTGGTCAATTCTCGACACTTCAGCTCTCCCATGCAGAGGCTTAATGGTTGCTTTTTACTTTAGAGATAAATGTTGGTTGTTACTGTAGACAAAATTCTTGCTTTTTGGTAGAGGATTGAACTAGGTAGTCTCTGAGTCATTTTCCAATTCTGCTGATTTGTGGAGCAAATTAGAGAAATATAAATAAAATGCTTCATACAAATAAAATTTCTGGCTGGATGCATTATGAGAATACTTCTGGGATAATAGTCCTTGTACTGATGTTTAAGCTGCATCATGAAGAACTGGGAAATTTTCAAAAGGCAGAGATGCAAAATGGAGGGATTTTTGTTTTTGTTTTTGTCACATTTTCTGGAGCCATCTAGATTGGAGCAGGCAGAGTAAAATCCCCATGGACCAACCTCCCCAAGACTTAAAACACATTTCACTCTCCTTATTCTTCCATTTTTAAGGTCATTCTGCCTCTAGTAAGCTCATTTTGACTCTTTTTTGGGGAAAAGAACTTATTCAAACTATTGGTTTTATCATTTTACTCCTTTTCCTTTTTTTTTTAAGTAACTAAAGGGAATAGCAATAACAATTGTTAGACACCTAGTGTGTTCAAGGTACCATGTTACACCCTGGGGATACAAAGATGAAGACTGAAAGAGTCCCTGCTCCTGAGAATCCTACGTTATAGTGGATAGGGAGTAAGACATAGTCAGGTAAAGATAATATAAGTTAAAGTGCCTTAGTAGCAGAGATGAGTTGATAATTGTTTAAGAACTGGCTAGTTGGGGGCAGGAATCGTATGCAGGGGATGCATATTAACTTGTTCTCCCTCACTTTATTTCTTTCTCTCTTTCTTCTGAGGCAATTGGGTTTTAGTGACTTGCCCAGAATCCCAAAGCTAGGAAGTGTTACATATCTGAGGTCAGATTTGAACTCAGGTCCTTCTGACTTCAAGGCTGGTGCTCTAACCACTGGACCACCTAGATGTCCCACTCCCTCATTTTCTTAAGTTTAGACAAGCAACAAAACAATAAATCTGGCACTGATTTGTAGCATTTTCCTGTTTCTGAGGTATAAATGCTCACACTGAAAATTTAACAATTGGCTTCTGTGAACCAGTTCAAGATTACTTCAGCATACCTCACCTGGAAGCCAAAAAGAAATTATGACAAAAAAATTGAGGAAGAAGAATATGTTTTCAGTAAGAAGGTCAAGAAAAGTTTCAGATGACATCTAACATTTTATGGTGGAGGAACCCAAGGCCTAGAGACTTGAAGGGACCCAGATGGCACAGGTGGTATAGAGCTGAGTCAATTACAGGTCATCTGACTCCAAATGCAAAATGGTTTATTTTTTATTGAAATTTTTTATTTTCAAAACACATGCAAGGATAATTTTTTCAACATTTACCTTTGAAAAACTATGTATTTCAATTTTCCTCCCCTTGCCCCCACCCCCTCCCCTAGATGGCATATAATCCAATATATGTTAAACATGGTAAAATAGATATTAAATCCAATATATGCATACATATTTATACAATTGTCTTGCCGCACAAGAAAATCAGATAAAAAATGAAAAAGAAAATAAAATTAAAGCAAACCACAAGAAGAGTAAAATGCTATTGTAATCCACCCTCAGTTCCCACAGTCCTCGTTCTTGGTGTAGATGACTCTTTTCATCAATCATCTCATTGCTGAAAAGAGCCACATCCATCAGAATTGATCCTCATATAGTCTTGTTGTTGCTGTGTACAATGATCTCCTGGTTCTGCTCACTTCACTTAACATAAGTTCTCATAAGTTTCTTCAGGCTTCTCTGGAATCATCTGGTTGATTATTTCTTACAGAACAATAATATTCCATAACATTCATATACCATAACTTATTCAGCCATTCTCCAATTGATGGGCATCCATTCAGTTTCCAGTTTCTTGCCACTACATAAAGGGCTGCCCCAAACCTTTTGCAAAATGATTTAAAAGATAAAAATCAAGCATTATGTAAATATGAGAGGTGGATATGAAGAAGAAAGGAGATGTGCCAACAATCACTGACATTTACATAGTACTTTATGTGGGGATGACTTTACTTAATTTAGTGTTACCCATGAGAAAATTCCCAAGGCTGGCACTGCCCTGGAAATCTTTCTCTGGCTGGAAAGCTAGATTTCATGATCATGCTATGTAGGAAACCAAAATTCCATCTCTGAACTAGCTCCTGGAGCACATGAGTGAACACACATCTCTTTCTGCATGCACTTCTGCAAGAACTCTAAGTTTCCCTAACTGCTGTCATCTCTTGAGCTAGGAAAATCCATTTTTAGGGACTCTAATGTGAAATTTCTGAGGCGATAATTTAGAGATGTAGAGGGGATTCATTTTTGGTTCATTTATGGGTTGAAATGGATAGTTTATGTAGTGCCCTTTCAACACTGAGATTCAATGGTTCTGTGACTGGATGGTGAGTAAGTGGAGACAATAAGTGTGTGCTATTCTTCCTAGTTTAGGGATGGAAGAGAAGATAGCTGGGTTAAGGGAATTTTTGTGAAGGGCAGAAGCTACCTAAACATGTTTGTAGATAGTAGGAAAGGGGCCCATACATGAAGAGAGATTCTAAATAGGTAGTAAGGAGATGATCAATGAAGCAAGCTTCTGAGGGAGGGAGGAAATGAGGAGACCCTTGTAATAAGTGGACAAATAGCGTCAGATTTTACTGAATTAAAGGAGGAAAAATTGGGTAAATATGGAGGAAGGAACCAAGGGAGTAATTCCCATTTATTTAGAAGACTAATGACACAATCTTTATAATTCATATTGCATCAATTCATGTGGTTAGTGTTTCAGTTGTTAAAATGCCTTGGTTTGCTAGCATAAAGTCCTTATAGAAACCATGTCATTAGGGAAATATATATAGCTTATGTGCACTTAGGAGGATGAGAAGTCTTCTAAGCCTGGAGCAGAACATGCTGGAAGGAATGGTGAAATTAGTGTTTGCTATTCCTCTAAGGACAGGCACAAAGAAGTTTTATGTGCTGAGTTTATCACCACTACAAAACAGTGTACAATTTATTGAGCATCTGGTATAGAGTAATTGACAATCCTTAACATGATTTTCAGTGACTTTAAGCAACAAACCAAAGGAGAAGGGAGAAAAAAACCTAACTCTAGAGCTATAGCAACTAAATACCAGAACAGGAGAAGTCCAGGAAACATATAAAGTCACTTTTCATTATATATTTTGACAAATGATTTTAGCTTGGAGAACCCAATTTAGTCTTTATTAAGGAAAGTCTTTTTGAAAAAAGTTCCTGTGGTTGGGGACCCTCTTTAGATAGTTAAACATTGACAGAAACATCAATAACATACATGAAACTCTTCACAAATAAGTACCTTGTTTTCTATGTGGATTTGAGGATCACAGCGGGAGATGGGAATTTTACAAAGTGGGTCTTATGGGATTGGGTTATACATATTTAATTTTCTTTTTAATATTTTCAGTCTTTAAGTGAGTTCAGCTAACATGTATCAATCAATTAAAAAAAAACATTTACCAATGATAGCCATATGGTTATTGTTCAGTCATTTTCAGCTGTGTCCAACTCTTTGTGACCACATTTGGGGGTTCCTTTGCAAAGATACAGGAGTGGTTTGACATTTCTTCTCCAGTTCTTTTTTTTTTTTTTTTGAGGCTGGAGTTAAGTAAGAGGCTTGCCCAGGGTCACACAGCTAGGAAGTGTTAAGTGTCTGAGACCAGATTTGAACTTTGGTCCTCCTGAATTCAAGGCTGGTGCTCTATCCACTGCACCACCTAGCTGCCCCCTCCCCAGTTCATTTTACAAAAGAGAAAACTAAGGCAAACAGAATGAAGTGACTTGCCCAGAGTCACAGAGCTAGTAAGTATCTGAGGCTGGAACTGAAATCGGAAAGAGAAGTCTTTCTGACTCCAGGCCTAGCACTCTACCCATTGTGCAAACTCACTGACCAATAATAGTAATAGCTAGCATTTACATAGACATTTATGCTCTGAAAAGTGCTATTCAGATTTTATCGCCTTTGATCCTCACAAATACTTTGTGAGGTGAGGCTATTATTCCCTCCATTTTGCAGATGAGGAAATTGAGGCTGAGATAGGTCCTGTTATTATCTCTAATTTATAGATGAGGAAATTGAAGCAGAGAAGAGATTAAGTGACCTGACCAGAGTCACATAGTAAGTTTCTAAGGCAAAATTTGAATTCAGGTCTTCTTCTAGAAGAAAGACAGGCTTCAGGGGGATATAATGAGTTCCATTTTGGACATGACTTCCTATGCTTAAGGGCGATATATACGGAGAGGAACCCACATGTGGTAAATGGTCAATAAGTAATACTCTAGGATGAAGGTGCTTATTATCATTCTCGTTTTACTGATGAGGAAACTGAGGCAAAGAGGTTTAAGTGAAGGAGAAACAAGTTGGGAAATTTTTTGGCTGTACTAAATAATGTTAAGGATCACGCCTGGGTATGTGAAACCCAGAAAGCCGGTAAAGGGTTAAAGGGAATTGTACCATTAAGAGGCAGGTCGGTTCTCAGAAAGCCCCCACAGCTGTGAATAATAACACACTTGAAGGAATTGTAAGTCAGCCTTTACTGATGCAGATGTTGCTTATGAATGGAGAATGAAATAAATGGAAGGCAAGAGGGAAGAGGAGAAAGGTCAGACAATGCAACTGCTTCTCGGTCTCCTTGTATGGTCATGAAGGGCTCTAGTTTGCTGGTCAGTGTTAGGGCCCCAGCAGCCACTAGCAGTTGCTCCTGTAACAATATAACTTTTAAGAGAGGCAGTATGGTACAATGGATAGAGAGCTCAGAGCCCTCAAAATCTTGGTTCCAGTTTTGCCTCTGAAACATGCTGGCTGTCTGATCTAGACAAGCATTGATTGCCTTTCCTAAGTGCCAGACGTTGTGCTAAGCCCTGGGGATATGAATACATGCAAAAAGAAAATCAGTCCCTATCCTCTAGAATCGTTTATTCTAAAAGGGGAAGACAACATAGAAAAAGGAGCTAGAAAGTAGTAGAGAGGAAGAAGAGAAGAAGTTAACCTGTGTTTGGAGGGAAGGGGTACAGAGTGGGTAATGAAGTCAAGAAAGTCAGAAGCACAGTTGGGAGAAGAACAAAGAATGGCTGACCTGGACCTTTTCTCATAAGAGAAAGTCCAGGAAGAATTTAAGGGAGAATGGGACCATAGTGGCAGAAAAACATTCCATAGTGAGAAGACCACAGGGACTGAGGAGGCAGCTAAGGCATGATGGTAAGTTCCACCTGACCAGAGGGCCAAGTGACTCTAAATTGCAGAGAAGATTCTTCTCGGCTTTAGCAGAAGCCCCTCATCTGGGAATTGTCTATACCAAAGAAATCACAGGTCGAGTTCCTACTTTTAACCTGGCATTTAGTTATCTGAGATGAGTGAGGAGTAGAGAGTATTAGAAATAAGTCACAGAAATTTCCTAATGGAAATTGGGAATAGTTCAAAGCTTGTGATATTTTACACTTGAACCTCTTAACAATTCTGTAAAGAAATAATAATATTAATAGTATTAAATTAATAGTTAATATTTATATGATGATATTATAATATAGTAGACATAATAGCTTATATGATTATAATAATAAATTAATAGTATTAAATTAAATAGTTAATATTTATATAATCTCTACTATGTACTTCGTACTATGCTAAGCCCTTTACTAGTATTATATCATTTAATTCTCACAACAACCCTAGGAGGAAGATGCTTATTATCATCCTCATTTTACTGATGAGGAAACTGAAGCAAAGAGAGTTAAATGAAGGAGAAACAAGTAGGAGCAGAATTGGGATGCAAGTTCAATTCATCTCATTCTGTTTATTACAGAAATGAGTCCTAGAACAAACCTATAATTAGAGAAATTGAAGACCTTTTGGTTTTTATTTCATTGAATTGACCATATGGAAACTTTTTTTTTTTAAACACCCTTAGCACAGTCAGCCAAGGTCACATTCCTTTAACCTTGAATCCAGCTGTTCACATTGTAAATGATTTCTCCTTCCTGTATTCATTAATAATTCACAGCTGGATTTTAGATGTATTTTTATGTTGGGACTGGGCCGACCATCAAATGATGGCCCCACTTATCCTTAAAAAGAGATTCCAATTCTGGTCTTCTTTGATCCCCACTCATGTAAAACTGCGGATTATAATTGGAAGAAGCATGGATCCCCAGAGATCATCTTGCCCAATCCTTCTATTTTACAGCTGGAAAATCCTAGACCTAAAGAGTTAAAATGATTTCTTAAGTTCGCCCAGCTAACCCTTGGTGGGGCCAGGACCGAGAACTCTCCTCTCAAATCTTCAGCTTTTCCTGAGCCTATACTGTCACCTCCATTCATGCTTTAAGATAAGTTGCAACAGATTTTCCTGTTGCATATGTTGAATGCTAAGAGTAAGAGTTGTTTGGGGGCAATGGCAATAAATAGACATTTTTTTTTGTTTTTGAAGCAATTGGATCCATGGAAGATAATGAAATCACCAAGTGAGATAGTGTAAAGGTAGAAGAGAAGAGCATTGGAAGATACTCGCGGTTAGGGACTGTGTGAAGATGAAGATCCAACAAACAGAAAGACAAGTAGAAAGAGAACTGAAAGAGGTTCTATGAAAACCTAGAGAGGTGAGAGTGTCCAGGAGGAAAAGGTGATCTAAGTGTCAGTGGAGCAGAGGATTTAAGAAGTATGAGAAATGAGAAAGGCTCATCATAACTGGCTATCCCCAGATCCCCGGGACTTTGGAAAGAGTAGTTTCAGGTGAATGGTATGATTGGAAGCTAGAGTGAAAAAGGTTTAGAAGAGACTAAGAAGAGGCACTAAGGAGAGTCAACTTTTTAATGGCATGTAACAAAGCAGGGAAAGAGAGATCTAGGATGATAGCTAGTGGAGATAGTTAAATCAAGTGAGAATTTAAAGTCCTCATAGAACATTTGCTTCCTGGAGTTTTCCTCTCTGCTTTGCCCTGACTACCACTATATTAGCATTAGAGGAGCAAGACCTGCTCCTCTATCCTTGACTATTCTGTCCCTGGCTTATCCCAGCCATTATGGCTTAATCTCTGCTCTCCATAACAGCTAAAGCTACAGAGCCTTATACCTTTTTGCTCTTTATTGAGGTTCCAAAAATCAAAATTTATTCAGTTAAAGTAAGATGTTAAAAACCAAGTACTATATGTTTAACCAATATTGAAATGCTTGCTGTCTAGGGAAGGGAGAGGGAGAAGGAGAGAGGAAAATTTGGAACATGGGGTTTTGCAAGGATGAATGCTAAAAACTATCTGCATGTATTTTGAAAAATAAAAAGCTATTATTTTTAATTGTTCTTACAAATGATAGTCCTCTGAATAGAGAAGGCGGGTACATTTGAAAATTAAAATGATGATAAGATGAAATATATTGTTAAAGATTTAAAATTAAATTAAAATGTAAAAAAACAAGTGCTCGTTTGGCTGCTTTTAATATTTATGGGACAGTTTTCGGAAGCTATTCTTTAAGGAAATCTTGTAGAAAATCCTTTGTAAAAGCATGGATTCATCCCCTAATTTATCCACATTGTGATTTCTGATAGATAGATTTGTTTCTTTTTAGATAAAAGATTTTTTATTATTATTTTATTATTAATTATTTAGATAATTGATAAATGGGACCAGATCTGTGAATCCAGTGCTATAGGATAGGGGTCCTTAAACTGGGTTCTGTGAATTTGGATGGGAGTAAAATCTTTTATTTTTCACTAATCTCTCATTAGCATTTAGTCTTCCTTCAGTTATTTTGAGAAGGGGTCACATTGTCAAAAGGGTCTAGGAAATTTGTAAAAAAAAAAAAAAAAAAAAAAAAAAAAAAAGGCTAAAATCCCCTGCTATAGGGAATCACTGTGAGGAAGCTCTTTTTGAAAGGGCAGTTTTCAGTACTGATCTTGCAAGTTAAAATTGGAGACCAATGCCAAATGCATTAAGATGTGTCTATACTATAGTTAG
This sequence comes from Sminthopsis crassicaudata, assembly GCF_048593235.1. NCBI lineage: Eukaryota > Metazoa > Chordata > Mammalia > Dasyuromorphia > Dasyuridae > Sminthopsis > Sminthopsis crassicaudata. The sequence goes on from NC_133618.1 coordinate 113,994,463, forward strand.
GGTTTTCAGGAAGGTCCCAGAGCTAAATGTGTGAGGGGTTGTATTGAACCCAGGCCCTCTTGGCGCAGAGATAATTGTTATTGATTCGTGGGTTATGCCATCATATATCTCAAACAGTTATTTTTGAATGATTAAAAAGACGTGTTTTTATTGAACTGCTGTCAATACAAATAAAAAGCAGTTACTCGGACTATTCCAAAGTATTTTCCAAATGCATTTTAGAATGTAATAAATTCTTTTTTCCAAATTCCAGTCTAGTCTGATCCAGCAAACATTTATTAAATATCTACTATGTGCAAGATACTAGGATACCAAGTTAAAATGAAAAATAATTTCTGCTCTCAGAAAGGGAGATGGGAGGGGGATGCAACATGTAGACATAAAAAGAAATCTTTACATGATCATTTGTGGATGGAGAGAGTCCTAATGACTAGACTTCCCATTGGAAAATGGAATAATGGATAGAAAGAAGACAGGAAGATATGTATTTGAGTCACTCTGATGTACTATGTGAAGCCTGGGGCAAATCACCTAATCTTGCAGTGCCCTAGGCAACCCTATGAGAAAAAACTACAACATTCAAAGAAGGTGTTGACCTTCTCTGCCTGTGTAGAAGGAGGAAAAATCAGAGCTCCAGTCTTTACCCTCCTTTTTTTTCCCTCAGGAGGTGGTATATGACACAAGACTTTAACGATGATTGGGTTTCTAAAAATCCAAGGTGAGAAAAGAGTACCTTTTAGCTATTGGGGGCAACTTGGGCAAAGGATAGAAGTGGAATCCTGAATTCAGGGAGCAGCAAGTACAACAGTGGCTGGAATGGAGAGTGCATCAAGGGGATGATGTGAGCTAAATCTGAAAAGGTAGACTTAATGAATAATGTGAATGGCTTCCAATGTCAAGCTGAAAAGTTTTTATTTCATCCGAGAAGTGATAAGGAACTAGAGCTTCCTGAGCAAGGGAATGATGTTTTAGGAATTTTTTTAGGAGAGTTTTTTTTGGTCACTGGATAGAGGTAGATAGGATAGGGGAGAGACTGGGAGTCTAATTTGGAAGCTATTAGGATAGTCTAGGAAGGAGGCTATACAATCCTGAGAAACTAATAGATGCAAGATATACCTTTTATGCAATTTGAAGTATATAGGGAGTGTAGTTCCAAGGCCAGAAATTGGAAGGTTGGATAGGCTGGTAGTTTTGACCCTTCTGATAACCTAACTATAGCACAGATGTGTTGTATTGACTAACACTGTGCCTTGAACGCAGTAGATGCTTACTAAATACTTATTAAATTGAAGTGAATTAAGGAAAAGAAAGAATTGGGCTCTGAGTCCCATCTTTCAATTTCAGACTTTACAGGAACAATATAATCTCATAATTTTATTTCAAGATAGAATCAAATTTGGAGAACTCTACTAAAAACCTTAAAAATTCATATTTTGAATTTTTGCAATGAAAAAGTTGTTTTTAAGAAGAGTGAACTGAAAATAAGATGACATTTGGGCATTTTACCTTTGTAGAAAGATATTTTGTTTATTTCAGGATTATGTATAAATGACTTCACTCCATTCTCTTAATTTAAATGCATATTTAAATTTTATTTAAATATATAAGTAAATAGAGGAAGAGGTTTAAGAGGTATGAGGGATAATTTTATAGGTGGTCTGGGTTGGCTCTGCCTCTGTTATCAAGTTTCAGACAGATCAAATTTTTGCAGTAGGGTTAAGCTCTTGAAACCAGACTTTCTGGGGGTAGAAATAGCTTGGAAAGTTTTCCAGCAGCAATGGGCATGGCCCCAATCACGTGCGAACATGAAAGACTGTAAAAACAACCATTTCCCTGTATTTGAGCATTACGAGCTTTTCAAAGGATGTTTTGCATTTTTTCCTCGTTCCACATGGCATCATGTAAGATAATATTGCAAACAAATGCCCAGGCAGATGCTTCATTATTTATGAGTGCAGGCTACTGATCTGAAATGGGGAGAAGGGAAAATAGAGCAAGTAATAATTCTACTAGACTGAGGGATGCAAAGTCAATTGGGAGAGAACTACCTATCCAGAGAATTTATACCCGCAGGAAAATTGGAAACTGTACCTTGTTTTGAGGTATTCCTTTTTTTTAATGAAAGGGAAAAAAAACCAGCTAGAGGAATTTTAACTGTACTGTTATTTGCAATTTTATTTATTACTTTAAGTGATTTTCATAACCAGTATTATTTTACAACATATCTGTCAATACACCCCTAATCATCAGCTCCACCAGGCATGTTTTTAAAGAAAGCACGTGTCCTTTGACTATGTTGTCTGTCACTTGGGGTGCTTTATTTCCTATGTGATGCTCCAGCCTATTGATTGTTGTATGGACTAACATGAAGACAGTAGTGATGAGAAGATTTGGAAATGCCCCTTGAAAATAATGGCTGAAACAGTCTATTGCTTAGTTTTCCAGCACTAAATGGTAAGAATAACACGAGTTTTGGCAGAAGAATGATTCTTGATCCTCAAATCCTAGAGAAATGGGTACATGATTTCCTGTGATTATCGTACCCTTGAGACCCATTTGGGGGGACCCAAACTTTTCTTTTTAGGGACCAATCCCTATGCTGGTTTAATACTTGGTTAACAAGTTAAAAATCAATGGACTGCCCCGACAATATAACTTTACCATTGATCTGTCCGTTTGTAAATTTCCTTTGGCTTTGTGTTATAGCTTTCTGCAATAGTCAATCCAGGAAGTGACCCTGGTTAGTAGTGGTCCAGGAGTCCAGAGCAGAAGGAAGTGATCTAGGCTAGGAAGGACTAGTACGGCTCTTTTCAGAGTGTAGACAAGCCTGAATTGGGTTTGTTCATTTGTGAACCCCAATGGACAAAGATGACATTGGCTGTTAAAGTGGAATGGCCAGAAATTGCCATCTGGCTGGGCAGAAACAGCTCTGTATTGTGTTAGGATCTCAGGCCCTTCAGCTTGTTTAGATCATTTTCATCTGTAAGACATTGTTCAGCTTTAAAAACAAACAAACAAAAAATCCAGACTCCATTAATTTTTTTTCTTGTCTCAGTTTCTGAGATAAAGTACTAGGAGGAAAGTAATGGTATTGCTATTGTGCAGTAAGGCATGCCCTGGATTATGAGATCTGTTAGGATACCAGCATATCTGTTTTAAATATGACAATTTATTTATAGTGTATCACAAAACATTTTCCTCAAAGCATCTCTTTGAGGTATGTAATTTAATATAATCATTATTATCTCCATTTTACAAGGAAGTAAACTGAGATACTGAGGCTCAGAACTAGAGAGGGACTTGCCTGGAGTCACAGTGACAGCTCCAGTCCTCCAGCCAAATCTTCTGACTCCATGGCCAAGGAGAGGTCTATAACAACACTAATTCTAGGCTTCCCAAATGTCATTCCGCTTTTAGCATATACTCCTAACTCCCTCAGGATTCATACGAATTTGGGAAATGGTGACCATTCTGTTTTTTTAAGCATTTTATTCCCTTAGTGTCATGCTAATAATGAAATATGGGCAAGTGGATGGCACAATAGTGAGGAAGACCTGAGTTCAAGTCCTTAGACACTTATTAGTGACCTTGGGCAAGTCACTTAATCCTGTTTGCCTCAGTTTCCTCCTCTGTAGAATGAGCTGAAGAAGGAAGTGACAAACCACTTCAGTATCTTTGCAAAAAAAAAAAAAAACCCAAACAAAAAACAAAAACCTAAATGGGATCACAAAAAGTTCGACATAACGGAAACAACTCAATAACAACAAATCATCAATGTATACTTGTAATTAATTGTGACTTTTCCCTCATTTTCTTTTTTCACACCACTAATCTTGTTTAAATGAGAAGTTTTTCAAGGGCAAGGAGCACGGATTGCTCTTCCTTCTGTATTCTCACACATATGATATGGTTTGAACCAGAGTTATTATCCAGAGTTTTTGGACATGGGGCAAGCACCATAGACTAGACCAAGGGCACCCTCAGTTGGGCTGAGGGAGACAGAAGCTACAGGACTTCTCCCAGCTATAGCCCTCCTGTAACAGAGACCCAAGGGCACTACAAGTCAACAACCGGAGAAGATACTTACCTTCCTTTCTATACTACCCCTACTTGATATACCCTGGAAAGAATCTCACTCAGTAGTTTATTTTAACAGCATTTCAGTATTTTTCTGAGTAACTAGGGGCTGAACTCAATTGTTTCTGCATTCTTCTGAGCAGCCCAACTGCTGGGGGTAGTGAAGAGTAATTACACCACTCAAAACTGAAAATGAAAGTCCACAAGCTTTGCAAACTCTATTAACTTCCCCTGTAATTTCTGATGGGTATGAGAAAAGGTCAGTGTTTGATGCAGATAGATAGATGCTGTAGCCTGGGGTTTCTTATACTTTTTCCATTTGTAACCCTTTTGTACCCAAGAGATTTTTATGTGACCCCAGGTATATGATATATAAAATAGGTATACAAATCACAAACTTACTGGCAATAAAGAATAATTTCATGACCTCCACATTCAGTTACAAGATCCCATACAGGATCACAACCCACAATTTAAGAAGTGACTTTAGGGATTGAAAGACAACTGGAAACTAATACCTACCAAACTTTTAGACTATTAAATTATAATTAGAAGGGACCCCAAGGATCAACTCCTTGATTTAATAGAGTAAGAAATTGAATCCTTTTTGAAGGATTAGGATCAACTAAGGGTATGAAGGAAGGCCTAACCTAGGTCCAGTGGACCAGTACTAGGGGCTAGTGAGGAAAAGAAGAAGGAAAGCAGCACACCTAAGATATTGAAAAAAGGCTCATTCAACTCTTATTGAAACTGAGATTGAACTGAGACAGAATCACATAGAGCCCACATAGATTGCTGGAGATAGAAGGAACCTTAGCGATAACCTTGTATTACCTCTCGTTGCACAGAAGAGGAAACAAAAGTCCAGACTTAGAGCAGGAACTCCTATATCACTATTTTTTCAGCCAATCTGTTGAAATTTGGCCTTCTTGGCAGGGATGTTGACTCTCAACATGCAATTAAGCAAAGAGGATGGTTCAATCCTTAGTGTATCTAAAAGTAACCTGGTCCATTTCTCACCCATCCTCCAAGGCCCTGATGGGCAAAAAAATAAATAACTCAATTGAGGATTCGGGAGGGCTAAATTTCAAGGGAAAAGAATCTTGCTCTAGTTGAGAGGCAGAAGCATTCCAAGATAATCCCAAGCAGGGATTTTGGTCCATTTTTCTTTTCAGTAGCAGTTTCCCTTAAACTTCCACTGTCTTTGTCCAACAAAATGGCTCATTATACTTTCAACCCTATCTTCTTGTTCTGTCCTAGGGCTTCAGGCTCTGGGAAGGGAATATAAAACTTATAGTGAGGGAAAATTCCATGGGAGAGAAAAGTAGAGATATTTCCATGAAGGCATGGCCTTCTAATAGAGATTCAGATACTTTTTTCCTTCCCTACCCTTGTCCTATCAGATGCCCTTATTGGTTTTGTTTGTAGGTACCAGTTCTGTGATATCCCTTTTCCTGGACAGTGAGATATTAAGTGAAAGAGCTCTTTGTTCCTCAATAATATTTTATCTTTCCAAATACATGTAAAGATAGTTTTCAACATTTATTTTTGTAAAATTTTGTGTTCCCTCCATTACCTCCTCCCTCCCCAAGACAATAAGCAATCTGATATAAGTTAAAAATATGCAATCCTTTGAAACATATTTTTATATGTCATGTTGTACAAGAAAAATCAGGCCAAAAGGGAAAAATCATGAGAAAACAAATAAACAAAAAGAAGAAAGTTTTTGTTTTTGTGGATTATTGATAGATATTTACCATGTTAGAAGTAAAAACTAATTTTGAATTTGTAGGCCTTCTGAAAGAGCTTCAGAGACCCTCCAGGATTCCCTGGATCCTACTTTGAGAATCATTGATCTAGAGGATAGAGTGTTAGGCCTGAAGTCAGGAAAACTCATCTTCCTGAGTTCAAATCTTGACTCTAGACATTAAATAGCTGTGTGACGCTGGAAAAGTCACTGTTTGCCTCAGTTTCCTCCTCTGTCAAATAACCCCAAATGAGATCACAAAGAGTCTTATACAACCAAAAATACCTGAAGAGTAACAAGGGGTGTGATCGGGTTTAAGCTAATTTCTGATTACTGCTCATTATTGGGGGAGGGAGGCCCCAAGTTTTTTTATCCAAGGCTGGACCCCTTTCCTACCAAATATCAGTTTCACAATGAACACACATTTCATGAATAGCAAAGAAGCCTATTTATCTGATTCATAGCAAAACAGATATCAGAGAAAGTATACACAGGAGAATATATACCAGATAATATGGAGTGATTGAGCTCTCCCATAGGGAGGGAGACAGCTCAGCTCAATCAAGAGAGTCCTGGATTGTACCCAAGGAGGAGTGATTCTATAATCTCTAGTGTAGCAAGTTGGGGATAGGGAGATGATGGAGACTCCCACCTCCTCTCCCACTAGTTTTTTTTCTCAGAGTCTTTTCCTTCAACAACTTGAAATGGGGCTGAGCTCTCCATCTTTCTTTTTAAAGTCAGAAATCAGAAATGCCCAGTGTAATGGCAGGATTTTAAGAGACTTAATTTGAACAGAACTCAAAGACTTTCTGAAGAATTGAAGATGCCTCCTTTCCAGCTTTCTCAGAATCTGCCTCCTTCACATCAAGGTAGGACATTCATCTCTACCCATGAGGAGAGAGTCCCATGCCTGCACTTTGGGAAATTTACTGTCTTGGAAAAAGCCTTCAGACTTGTCCTGTTTATGGGTGCTCTGAATAGGTGGTTGGAGCTGTGTCTCCACAGCATCAAAACAATGGATTGATTCAATTTAAAGAATTAATTTATGTTTATGTTGGTGAAAAAAATCAGCCAAAGTGGTTTATTTAATGTTACGTAAACAAATCAACTGATTGATTAGCTGAAATTTTTTATTTTTCAAACCAGCTGTGCTATGCAGATGGTGTAACCAGCTGGTCAGTAAGGAAGAACTAACAAAAATGATTATAGACTGGTTTGTGGATAAAATATGTTATATAAATACTTTTTTTGGCATTAAGGTCAGCCTTGGTTCAAGAGGAAGACGGAGGATGACTTCTGTGTTCCAGACCAAAAATTATTTCCTCTAGACTATTATACTGGATATTATGGAAAATCTTGTTATTACTTTCTTACCAGAGAGAAGTGTGTTGAGTGATACTAAGTATGTGAAATGATGCTGATATCTCTTTATATTAATAGATTCCCTGGAAGATCTTTTTAGGATTCTTTTAAGGATAGAAAACTCCATGGGGACTCCCTATACTCTCATACCCATTTTTTCAAGTCTGTATCCCATGCAGCACTGGGTTCACAGTCCCTGCCCTTTCTGTCCATCTCTCTGCTCTCATTCCCTTCCCCTTTACCTCTCTCAAGTCTGCTCCTTACTGGCATTTAATCTCTCTGACTTTCACTTCCCTCCTGTAAAATGGGTGAAGTGATTAAAAGATTTCTGTCTATTACATAGGGTTGTTATAAGGATAGAACGACATTAGAGATTACAAAGCTCTTTTACATGCATTCTAAATTGTTTTTATAGTAAGACACCAGTCTGTAGTCTTAGACTGGGTCTAGGAAGGCAAGTTAAGTGTTCAAGTAGCTGGGCTAGTTTTGTTCTAGTCATTTGTATATTTTTTTGTTATCTTCTTAGAACCATAATATCCTGTGCTCCTTTTCTCAAGGTGTGTCTTCTAAGGACGTTGTTGTCTATGTTACTCCAGAGCGAGGTACATAATGCTAGAGGACCAAGTTATACTTGCCCATATGATTCCAGGACTTTAGACTGGAAATACCATCTGAGCTCTGTAGAGCTTGTGTATTTTTAGATAGGTTCATACGACTGTGACCAATGTATGACTTCGCAGTTAACAACCTAATTTTCCCCTCAAATAATATTTTTTCCAATTTTTCCTTTATGCAACAGCTGATGTTGCCATGCAGATTGTGTTGCTATGAGATTTTAATGTTATTCTGCCCCATGATTGGCTAATAATTCTAACACTGTGTTGCTTTCATACTAGCCACTCATCCTGAGCTGTTACTATGGTGAATTGCACTATTTCTTTCAATTGGTGGATTTCAGAAATAGGCCACCAGGTGGATTTAATTATATTCAGGTAAGTAAAAAAAGAAAAAGAAAAAGCCATAAAGACCCCACAAGAAGTAAGACACTTAATGACATCAGGCATTGTCTCTCAATGACATAGAACATTCAAATACAATAGCAAGGATTTGCTTTTCAAACCTTCATTCATGATATAAAACATTTATTTTGAAAGGAAAAGTTTTCTTTCTTATTCTGGGTATGTAAAATTACAAAAATTTAGCTCTGTGTACATCTGTTTATATAAGTGGATCCCAAAAGCATGGAATCAATAGACTGAATAAAAGTTTGGATTGGATTCAAGCCCTAATTTTCTAGAGTTCAACTGTTTTGGGGAGAGGAGTTGGGTTTAGGATGTTAAGAAGATTCATTAGGCTGGATATGATAGAATTTCTTTCAGAGAGGAATTCTAAAAGCCAGGAGGCTTGGCGGGGGTTAAAACTCCTCTGATTAATTTTGTAACCTAGGACAAGGAGTTTCCTTGGTACCCAGGATGTAACAGAGCTGAGAATACTCCTCCAGAAATGACTACACCTGTGTGGTTATGCCTATATATAGTTCTGCCAAGGCCAGAATGTTAAAATCAGTTTGAGATCAACTAAATATTCCTCTTTGCATTCACCTTCTTATTCACCTCCTCCAGGACAAAAGTATACATATTTACCAGGAGTCACAGTGGGATGATGTCAGCCACCTGACTGATGTTCACTGACTCAGTTCATGTCAGCTCCCAGAACATGTACAAAGGCAGTAAGGAGGAGGTGAAGTGAGCAATGAGACTTCTAAATTTGCAATCCAGTTTCCTTTTCCATTTAAAAAAAACCAAGAAAGTGGAGGGAAAGATGGAAGAGAGGGAGAGAGGGGGAAGGATGATTTATCTTGAAGTTTGCAGTCCCATCATTCTATAATGAGTTAGTCATGGATAGATAGGGTGATGATGGCAGCAGCAGGGGATGATAAAAAGATATAAAGGGGGAGGTGGTGAAGAATAAGGGAATTACTCATAAGATGATGTCTGAGATGAGAGCTCAGAGTCTGGGGAGGTCAAGAGACACATGTTTAGCTAGTGGTGTAATTGTTTCTTACTGGATTTGGGATATATAATAGAAAGCTATTATTCATGGGATAGAAAGAACAACAGCCAAATATGGAGTCACAGCTAGGATTAGTCATTATGTTAGATCTCATGGCCCTAACTCAATAAAGTTTAGAATTTTTGGCTTTTTGTTTTGCTTTTTTTTATCTTCTAATGAAGACATTGGGCAGCTGGGGGGGGGGACAGTGATAGAAAGCTAGTGCTGGAGTCAAGAAAACTCATCTTCCTGAATTCAAATTCAGCTTCAGACACTTACTAGCTATGTAATCCTGAGCAAATCACTTCACCCTGTATGCCTCAGTTTATTCATCTGTAAAATGAGTGGGAGAAGGAAATGGAAAACCACTTGGTATCTTTGTCAAGAAAACTCCACATGAGGTCACAAAGAGTCAGACAATTGAAAAAGACAGAATAATAACAACAAAAATGAAAACATGTTCAATTTTCATCAGCCTTAGGCTTCTTCTCTTTCATAAAATATTTATATTCTCTATGGCTTTCTTGCCTTTTAACCTGAGCTACTGATCTACCCTCTCCAATTGCTCTGTGCCATTTGAGTCTTGGGCCACTTTTCTGTCAGGTCTTCTCTTCATTCTAATCTCTTTGACATTAGAAAGATTTAAAGATTAAAAGTGATTTCATCCTGTATTGAACTCAGTCCCAGCATTATATTTGATAATAAAAGAAAGGTTTGTTAAAGTAATGGAAGGTGGAATATTACACTGTGGATTCCATTATGAAAGGAGAGGTGTGCTAAGGTGGGTAAAGAATTGATTAAAGCCATTACAAACTTTCCCAAATTCATTTTTGTTGTTAGATATGGGGACATCTTAAACTTCCCATCTTTTACTTAATTCTACAAATAGAGGTACCCTTAGTAGTTGGAGGATTAAGCGTCCTACTCCAAGATGTCCTCTCTTCTAGATCTGCTGGGATGTCTGAATTTCTTCCATTAAGAGTTTATTCTTAAAGGTTAAACATAGCCCTTTTTAGAGTGCGGATATTGCTGATAGAGGTAAGCCACTGAATCACTGCCACTTTAGTGTAAATGAATTTATTCAATTATTTTCTTCTGTAAACCAGAGGTTTGTTGTCATAGAGAACTTGGGCGTCTGGGAAAGCCTACAAAATTCCTTCTTGGAATATCATTATTAAATGCATGAAATAAAATAAACAGGATTTCAAAGGAAATCAATCATAGTGAAATGCACCTATCAAAAAATTTTAAATACGTTTGCAAATTCCAAATAAAAATCTCTGCTATAAATTAGGAGACAGGAGGAAGATCTTGAGAAAGGAAAGAAGGATGGAGGAAAAAGTTGAAAAAAAAAAAACCAACACAATTTAAAAACTCTTTCCCACTGGCTTGTTGCTAAAGCCTGAAGTTCCACCATAAGACTTTTGTTGTATTAGATTAAGAGTTTCTTCAGTTAAAATGCAAGCAATCCTAAAAGGATAAATTTTAAAATTTACTTTATGCTTTAATATGAATTACTCTAACATATCCTTTGCAAGGGCAGTTACCTCCTGAAAGTAAGCTTTGGCAAAGGTGTTGGTTAAGAAAGCAGGAGACCCAGAGCACCTGGGGCAAGATTCTGAGGCACCTAGCACTGGAGAGGGTGGAGTAAACAGGGCAGAAAGCAGACAGATCTACCCTCACTTGCCTGAGTATAGCCCTGAAAGTGTGCCTTTGCCTAGGGGGTTTGGGTGGGAAAAGGGGGAGAAAGGAAGAAAAGAGAAAGAGGGAGGGAAAAGACCAGAGTGAAACAGCCTCACTCCTGGACAAATGACTCAAAAACAATGTGCCCTGCCGCTGCTGGCTTGTCGAGGATTTCGGGTATCAAGGAAAGCCTGTTATCATCTTGGCATCTTTCTTAAGAAACACAATTCCGGCCAGGGCTGGGGACAATGCGATACTCCTTCCACTTTGTGCCCAGCGAGCTGGAGGCTTCTAGACAGCAGTGACTTTACATGTCTCTGGGGAAAAGACTTAAAAATTGCTTCTTGCCTCTGCTTTAGGCTTGATAATGGCTCTGGCTCCACCCTTCTTAGGATAATGAGCTGAAGGTGGCAGCCCGCCAAGGTGGCTCCCACGCAGGGTGTGTGTGGGCAACTGAGAGGTTTTCAGTGTAGACTTAAAAACCAGGGAGGCTGCCAGCTAGAAGCCCCAGCTGAGATCATTGCTTTAAGAAAATCGGATTCAATAGGAGTCTTTGAAAATTGGTCTGGAGGTTCCAGGCATTGTTCAGTGCCAGCTCCCTTTGTTTGCCCGTGCCATTTTCTAGGCTCACAGGTCATTGCACACACAGCTGCTGTCCAAGGAATCAATCCTTCCTGCAAGTTGCAGAAACTGCACCTGCCAAGAGAGAGAATCAGAGGAGGGTGGGCAGAGCATCAGAGCCCGCATTCCCAGGGAGCACAAAGAGGAGGGGATGGGACCTGGGCTTAGCCATCAATCTGCTGTGCCTTTCAGTGCTTTTTCTCTTTGCCGCCATATGTAATCCAATAATGTTCATTAAGTGCCTGCCTGTGTATGGCACTGTACTGGCTGCAGGTATTTACTCTGTGCATACGAGTTGTGAATATCAAGTCCACAGGCTGGTTTCTTTTTTCTTTTCATGTGTGGCTTGTGAGAAAGCGGTCTCATTACTCAAGTTTTGTAGGTTTGCTGGTGCTGTATTCCTTTTACTTTTTAGTCAACTGTCAATCACCAACCAGCATTTATGAAATACTTACTCTGTGCCAGGCATTGTACTGAGAGCCTTTCATGGCCAAGGATGCCTGCTTCATACAATGAGTATATTTCAGAGATTGCATATGCTCACAATAGATGTATTCCCTCAAAGATGGGTATAACTGACTTTTTGTAAATAAAATCAAATTTTTAATGCCTTGGAAGAGTTAGTTATTTGAATCTAACCTTTGGAGAGGCATCTGGGTAGAGCACAGGAGGTAGAAAACTTGTATTGCTTCATGACCCTCAGTGCCCCCCGAAAGTTTCTGAAATTATCAGTTCCAGAGCATTGATTGAAAGAACTTTCTCCCTGGGAGTTCCCTATACCAATAAAATCATAGGTATGTTCCAAAAAGAAAATTAAAACAATAAAGATAAATAAAGATAATACTATGGTGAATCTTTTGGGAAGGCAAAAAAAAATCATTTTGTAAAATGAATAACCCCACCCTAATTTATCACTTTTATAAACCTGTTTTCTAGAAGTAGATTTCCAATTCACTGGCAGTAAATAGCATTTCCATTATTCCTTTGGGATGAAATGAAATGAGTCTCAGGAGATGAGGTCATAAAGGGTCAGACAGACAGGAAGACAAAGAGACAGGAACAGATTTTTTTTTACCAGGCCACCTGATCATTGAATGCAAAAACTGAGGCCTTTTTGTCCATCCACAGCTTGCAAGCTTGGAAATAACAGTACAGAAAGTACATTCCACTGGGGAGAGCAATGGTTAAAAAAAATGTTTCCTGGAAACAGTTCCTGGGGCATGGGAAGTGGTAGCCCTAATGATACTGGTGTTTCTGTGAACTGATTGAATTGCAGGAAGTGACCATCAAAGTCAGGGAACATGATAAGGGCTTTTCCTAATTTAACTTTTATTTCTTAAAGAATCAAATAAAATGATGCGTTCAGCTCTTCTGAAGCCAGAAATTCCTTTACTCCTTGGCTGGCTTTCCCCCCCCCCCATTTTTATGGGGGAAGATGTAAAAGTACCTTTCTCTTGTCAATAGGAGAAACTTTTTTAAAAAAATAACTAAACTAGATTCAGAAGTTAACTAATTAGCACTAATGGTTATTGGTCAGGCACTTTAATAAACTGTTGCTGAGATTAAAAAAAAAAAAAAAAGCAAACACTCAATACCTGGCTTGTTTCTGAAACTAATAGGAGACTTTGAAGGAGACATTCTGTATCACTAATCTCTTTGGGACTAGGTGGAAGGACTTAAGTAGAATCCAGTTAAATAAAGAAACCTTACAATACTCAAAACCCCTGAATGACTCTCTCAAATAAGGCCAATAATAGAAACTAAGAGTTCCTTTTCTAGACCTTTTCAAGGAGTCTGAATAAATCAATTAGCCATCAGTTACCCACTACTATGTGCAGGAATCAGTGTTAGTTCTTCAAACTTGATATGTGTGCTTGAACATGCTGGTCCTAATTGACCTGGATCAAAATTCTATAAACTACCCACTTGTCCAGTCTCAGGAGACCCCAGCAGACCTCCACAAAGATGACTTCCTTTACTTTCTCTCTTTTAATCTTGTGCTCCATGCTTTTTTGTGCTGATTGTGTGGACCTAATAAAACATCAAGAAATTAGGACTTATAGGATCCTGTTAGACACTAACATGTCTAACATGTTGAAAGCCAAACCTCACAAAATAAAGACACAATATTTAAGAACCAGAAGGAGCTACTGGGGACCTTGAACTACAAGGGTAACTGTGAACTCAGGAGTGACCAGTTGAGATCTAAGAAGGTGAGATGTATGAAGCACATGGCATATCTAACTCAGCAAGACTCTGAAGAACTATAAAGTATGACTCCTAAATAATTAAAATATAATTCTTAATGTGTATCCCAAAAATATAGGTCCACAGGTATTCCTGGGAAAAGAGTTAAAATGGATTCTTTCAACTGGTACTAGTCCCAGGCCCAGGAGGACCTGCCATACATGTCCACAAGTCTTTGACTTTCCCCATTTGCCAATATATTTCTGCCTACTCCATGTTTACTTTTACATTGAAATCAACAAATATCCAAATAGATGTTGATTTAATCTGAAGAATCTCATCAAGTCCTTCATGGAATTTCTCTACCTTTTTATCCTCTGCAACAGAGAAAGGGTCAATATTTAAGAAAGTCAATTCCTTCAGTAGTGTGCCCACTAAATAAAGATCTCAAATTTAGAGTGCAAAAATTGATCTAATTAAAAGAGATAAGGAAGGACACTATATCTTGCTAAAGGGTAGCATAGATAATAAAGCAATATCAATATTGACATATATGAACCAAGTGGTATAGCATCTAAATTCAAATTTAGAGTTCAATAATTCTAGTAAATTCTTAATAAGTGCTTATTAACTAATTGACAGTACCTGTTGATGCTAAATGCTTAATAAATATTTATTGATTGATTAGGAGCCATTTTACTAACATTTATAGACAGTCTAAAATGGTGTAATTGTTGGCACTTCCTCTCTCTACTTTTCTGAAGAAAGAAAGTATATTAAATACAGTTATTAAAATATTAAGAAAAAATCAAATATCACAGATTAAAAATGCTTGCTATAACCTGTGGGGCTGGAGAAAGCCACTTAATACCTGAGGTGGGAAAGGAGGGAAAAAATGTTGAGAAGAGCAGGGAGAATTGATGGGAGAAGGAAGGGAAGAATATAAGGAATCTCCCCCACTGTCCTGCTGCTGATGCTTAGAGTTCCAGCACTGGACTTTTATTTCATTAAATAAAGAGATTTTCCCCAGTTAAAATCCAAGCAATGCTAGGAAGACACATGTACTTTAGTGTGAGTTACTTCATCAGATCCTTTTCAAAGAAGGGCAGTTACTGCCTGAAGGCAAGTTTTGGCAATGGAACATTAATGCAAAAACAGATCAGGGCTGCCCCATACCTTCCCACTGAGGTTATTCTCCATTTGCTTTTGGATGTACAAAGCTCTTTGCACGTTGTGTTTCTAGCTTTCTATGAACTTCTTGAGAGCAGATTTTATATATTTGTCTTTGTATCCACAGTGCTTGGCACAGTATATGACACATAAGTGATTTCCTGAAACATAGTAGGTGCTTGATACATGCTTAGTGATGGATTGACTGTTTGGTGGCCATTTGACATTTTTCTTTGCTTTATGAATTGTCATGGCCAAAGAATTCATCATCAAGTGACTAGTCTCCTGGCAATGAGCCTCTTGGTATTTAGCTAAGCAGATCCCCAGAGAACAGTCATAAGCTGCTCTGGAACTGCACTGGAATGTATGCCCTCCTTCATTCAGACTACTGACCTTTCCTTTGCATCCCAAATAAAAATCCCATCTTTTATTGGAAGATTCCCCAGTCACTCTTAATTTTAGTTCCTTCTCCTGGTTAATTATTTCCTATTTATCACACACAGACACACACAGACACACACACACACACAGAGTTTTGTATATATTTATTTGTGTGTTTTCTTCTCCATTCAGTCATTGAGGTCAGGGACTTACATTTGCTTATTTTTGTACCCCCAATATTAGCACATTGCCTGACACTTAAATGATTGATTGGTTGGTTCTAGCATAGAAGAATTTGGTTAATCTTGGACTCAATGGCTTTTGAGAACAGTCTAAGCCAAGAAGAAGCATCAGAGTATGAATGACGAAGGAGTGAATGAATAAAACACTAATTAGGCAGTTACTATGTGCAAAGAACTGAGCTATGTACTAGAGGATGCTCACCCATTTTCCATCTTCTTCACTTCCTAGTTTCAACTTCATGGAAGAAGATGCTCCATTACTAAGTATCTCTCTCTTTCTCCAACCCCTTTTCCTCCTCCCCTTCCCCATCTTCTTTCATGTGTTATCTCCCCCCCCCCACCTCCTCCTATTAGATTGTGAACTTCTTGAGAGTAAGGACACTCTTTTTATTTTTTAAAATTTACTTTTATTTATAATTTTATCCCCAGTGCTTAGTACAGTGATTGGCACATAGTAAGCACTTAATTTTTTTGGACTCAGTTCATTTTATTGGATTGGATACAAAAAAGTAACATAATGTTTACTCTTAAGGAGCTTATATTCCAACAAAGACATGATACACACGGTACACGGTAGGATTCAAATGGGAGAGTCTCATGGATCTTAGGGTGCAGTGGCTAAGCTGATGTTACCATCACATTTCTTTAATGTCATTCCCACTGATACAATATCAGTTTGTGATGCAGAACCATTTGACAGTGCTAAGATGTAGCACCTGTAGAAGTAGATACTGCATTGCATCTTATACAGGTTGTTTTTCAAGCTGATGGTTGAGGGCACAGGGCTGAGAGAATTGCTTTCTCAAGGTTATCTTCTGAGCTATCTCCTCCAAGATCTGAGGGGAATAGTAGTAGTCAAGGTGGTGGTCTCACCCCTAAGACATGCTGACTCCTATCTCTCTGCAGGATACCTTGCTGCTTCAGCTTGGCTGTCTTGACAGCCCTATATGTATGGCAGTTGATTTTTGGTTGGTGGCTGGTCCCTTTTCCATAAGAGTTGCTTCCCTGGATGATGACTGTAAGAGCTTGTGTTGGAAGCAGGAAGGTTGGTCTGATAGGAACTGCTATTCCCAAGGCTCTTAGGCTCAGAGTCTTGGACCATTTTTATGAGGGTCCGAGAGGAAAGGGCCATCAAGGTGAGAGTGATAGTTTCAGTTGTCTGGTACATGCTGCCTCCTGTCCCTTTCTGTGATTTCAATTAGACTCACATCCCTGCCTGGTATGTGGCATTTGAGTAGGACTTTATGAAAGTAATGGCAAACATTTTTTAAAATAGAATTTTGAGCTACTTCTTTCCCACTTTAAACACAAAAATCCTGCCTAGGAAATAAATATGTGAGCATAACAAACGTGGCAATCCAGGAATGTTGAAGTAATGCCAGTTATCTGCTTGCTTTTTCATATGATCTCACATGCACATTTTAGGCAGATGTCTTATGTAATTAGAGATAATAATAGCTGATATTTACATAGTGCTTTAAGATTTGCAAAGGACTTTTACATGCATTATTATATTTAATCATCATAACATAATTCTAATATCTGTAGTTACTTACTATAAGTATTATCACCCCTTTTCACAGATAAGGAAATTGAGCCTAAACATTAAGTTATAAACGGTCACATGGCTGTAAATGCCAGAAGTAGAATTTGACCTAGGGTCTGTTGCGTTTCTAAGTACCAATATATTTTCCACTGTACCACCTTATTTTTTTAGACGCATTTTCCATTCTTTTATCAGTGCAGGATAATGAGTCCTACTCAGACCTGTCATCCTAGACAACTACTGATATTTTCTAATTATTTGGATTTGGAAAAGTTTATAGAAAAAAACCTTCTCTTTTCCAACCTAGCTTCAGCCAATGCTGGGGTGCCAAGTGGTTTTAGGCTAATAAAATAACTTTTTATTATAAATAAGTAAGCTGGGCAGCAGAGATAGCTAGAAATTTTAACACCAAGGATAAACAGCACCAACTAGGATAAGCACTGTTGAGAAAACCTCAAATCAAATTTATAATTAATGATGCAAATCAGTTTCTTACTTAAAATAGAGGGTTTTTTAAAATATAAGAAGTAATTTATATAAATTCAGTAGATTATGACAAGGAATTAATTGCTCTAGTGGCTTAAGGAATGGAATATCAGTACTGAAAGGAGACTCAGAGGTAACTCAGTCTTCCCTTCAAATTATCATTACTATTATTATATATATAATAATTATATCTGTATATTATATATTATTTATAACTTATATAATATTAACATACATTAATTTAATTATATATAATATATACATTATACAATCATATTATATATAAGAATTATATACAACATATATTATATTATAATATTACGTATTATTATTCAAGTTATTACTACTAATCTTTACTTGCTGCTTATGGAGGGAAGACAGGGGAGAGGCTGGTCAACCTGTAAAAAAATATAGAGAAGGGAAAGTTCTGTATTACAGACATCCTTCCAAGTTAATATAGAACTATTAGTAATTACTCTTTGAGTCTGGTCATTCAACTTGTTCTAAAAATCACTTGATTATAATGTTTAGTCTATATCTTTCCTTGAAGCCTGGAACACTAGATCTAATTTTGTTCTTTGGCCTTCTGATTAAAAATGTATATGAGGCTTGATGTGTACTCACCAAAAGTGTTTACCATCATCATAGAGGATGTTTAACATAGAACCTATATGGGAAAGGGATTCCCTATAAATGATGTAATTCCCTAGATGTCTTCATGACATCGTACTGACTGTATCAATCTCCAGAATATTGCAAACTCTCCTAAATGAGATCCATAATGACTCAAAAGAGTTCAATCTATCTAAATACACAGGAAAAAAACAAGTAGAAGGACTGTTATCCAGATTATGATAGTATATAAAGACATATACTATCATAATCTCTTTGGACAGATACCACTTTGGATAATGAACTTGGCCTGAAATTTATTAGGAGGATGGTGGGATGGATTGCTTTTGAAATATTACACTATGCTTTTAATAATTTTGATTTCCCTGAAGCAAAAAGATCCATTCAAAAAATATAGCCATATTTTTCAGGTGGTGCTATATAGTTTCTTCAAAGAATTAAAGTTGAGGGTCACCCAAAAGGCAATGGAGAGGTTCATGCTCGGCACATGCTCTCTCTCCTTGGCATAGCTTCGACCTTCTGCCCACTGAAAAGACATTCTCTTTTCAGTATTACTCCCTCTTTATTGCTCTCACCTATTTCCCTACAGACCTGTCGGGATTTCTCTGTTAGATCTTTACTTCTCTATTGGGACCTTGCCACTACGGAAGTCAGCCTGAAAAAGCTGACTTCTCAGTTCTAATAATAAACTTCTTTTGCCAGTCTAACTCTTTGGGTTCGTTATTTCATTTACAAAGGATCTGCGCCAACCAGAAGGAGGTTCCCACAACTTCTTGCCCTGTGCTGAACCCCATCATTTGGTTCCCTGACCAGGAATCGAGGGGAGCCGAACCTCATCACTGTGACTGCTACATTTCTACCTTTGCAACATTGAAGATATCTAGATGAAACCTATAGCATTTTGGATGGATATAATAGAATTATGGGAAGATACATGTAAGAGCTGTACAAGATGAAAAGATATAGATGTATTATGATCTGTATCATTGTAGAAAATATCAAATAAGTGAAATCACAATGCCACAAAAGCATTAAAAATACAGAAGTATTTTTCCTCAAGTTTTCTTGAGGATTTTTAAGATGATTTTAATTGTCTTATACAATGATTTCTTAATGCTTTTAAAGTTGTGTCATAGTTGTAGCATTAAGTCCTCCCAAAATCATTAGACAAGTTATTATCAAATTATATTTAACAATATGATATATATGGTAATCACTTATATTAAAATATATATCATATAAGTGCACAAAATTTTTATAAAATTATCAAATGCCTATTATCAAATAGTAGAACAGTGAGTGTATTTCACATCTAGAGACTTCTCTAAAGGAAAAATATGAACCTATACAATTATACTGTAAATTATATATAAGAAAACTATTTAATCTCTCCACCCAAAAGAAGTGCTTAACTCAAGAGACATTTCCATATTAGCAAAGATTTAACGAAGCAGTTGTAATAACCTACAATAAATCTTATACTTTCCTGAGAAGTCAATGTACAAAACATGATGGGAGGAGATTAAAAAAAGAAAAGAAATTGTTTCTTTTTAAAACTATAAACTTGACCTCCCTTTATTGCATCAAAGCCTAAAATATATTAGGATCACCTCAATGATGCTTTATCAAATATGTATAGCCAGCTAAACATTGAACAGAGTTACCTTTGTGGTTGTCTTTATCAAGGAATTTTGTATGATCTTAACATGTAGATGACAAATTTCTATCTAAAGAAAAGTGTTTAAGACTACATTTTTCCCCTATTGTCAAATTTCCCCCCTTGTAATCAACAGTAATAAATGAGAGCTTGAATTCTGAACACTTTTCAGTCAGTTGTGTGCTTTGAGCAGCTATAGGAAATCATCTGTAAAAGCCTGATCTCATTGTGTTTTCAGCAAGAATATCTTCACAAATATGAAAGATTAATATCATAAAAAATAAAATCAAGGCGTGAGAGAGAAATGTACTGGGAGAATGGGAAAGGGAGAGATGGAATGGAGTAAATTGTCTGCTATAAAAGAGGCAAGAAAAAGCTTTTCCAGTGGAGGGGGAAAGGAGGAGGTGAGGGGAAATAAGGGGAACCTTATTTTTATCAGAATTGACTCAGGGAAGAAATAACATGCACACTCGGTATCTTAACCTGTAGGAAAGCAGGAGTAAAAGGGGATAATGGAAAGGGAGAGGGTAATAGAAGAGAGGATCTATTGAGAGAGGGGGTGATCAGTATAAAAGAAGAAACAGGAGGCAAAATAACAGTTAGTAATAGTAATTGGGGAAATAATTTTGAAGCAGGTTTCTCTGATGAAGGCCTTATTTCTAAAATGTATAGGGGATCAAATCAAATTTATTCTTAAAAATAATGAGCCATTCCCCAAATAATAAATGTTCAAAGGATATGAATTATGTCCAAAAGACTATAAAATCATGCATATTCTTTGACCTAACAATACTACTATTAGGCATGGATTCCAAAAGAAATCTTTTAAAAAGGAAAAGAACTTATATGTACAAAAATACTTATATCAGTTCTCTTCTCAGGGCAAAGAATTGGAAATTGAAGGAATGCCCATCATTTGGGGAATGGCTTAATAAATTGTGGTATGTGATTATGTTGGAATGTTATTGTTCTATGGGAAAGGATGAGCAGGATGCTCTCAGAAAAATCTGGAAAGTCCTCTGTGAACTCAAGTAAAGTGAAATGTATTGTGTTCAAAGTAATAGGAATGTTGTGGGATAATCAGCTGTGACTTACTTTGCTATTATCAGCAACACAGTGATCCATGACTACTCTGAAGGACTCATGATGAAAAATGCTATCCATATACTGAGAAAGAACTGATTGTGTCTGAATACAGATTGAAGTATACTCTTTATTTTAAACTTTATTTTCTTGAAAGTTTTTTTCTTGGGGGTTCTGTAAGGGATAAGAGAAGGGAGATCTATATTTTCTTTTACAACATGACTTTTATGGAAATATTTTGCATAACTTTACATGTGTCTTCTTAAAGGGAGGATATGGGGAGGGAGAAAATCCAGAAATCAGTTTTAAAAACAAATGTAAAAAGTTATTTACATGTGAATACAAATATAAAAAATATCTTCACAATATGTGTTGATCATTCTTATAGATATTCGTATAGAAATAAAAAGTAAAATATGGGTTGGCCATTATTGGTATTCTCTTAATTGCTTAATTTAGTGATGTTGTTTGTGATTTTTTCCCATTCTTTTGATATCTTCCTCTCTCTGAGATGTCTTATAAAATGATTTCTTAATGCTTTTAAAGTTGTGTCATATTCATTCAACATATACTTTTTGATAAATTTTAGCATCAGCAGCAGCTCTCAAATTGTTATAACAAATCTTTATAGCCACCAAATAGCATACCTTGGTTCATCATTTTATAAATGTAAATCAGGATATTGTTTAGGATTGTTAGCGTGTAATTAAGTGGAAGTATGAAGGGGGGAATGAGAGATATATTTCTGAAATCTGTAACTCAAAACCTTGTTGATATATTAAATCTATGAAAAATTAGGGTCTAGGGCTTTGTGACCTTGGGTTGATAACCTTAATTCATCAAAAGAAAGTTAAATATTGCATTGTTGCTATTAAGACATTTACTTATAAATTAGAAAATGGGCAGCAAGAAATGGATAAAAGAGGAGCAAGTAGGAGAGAGAGACAGATTGTATATAGGACTGCAGAAAAAGAAAGAGAAGGATGTATTTATTTAATCATTATCACATCCTAAAACACTGCTCTTCTCCCTGCACAACTGCTTTTCTGAGCCTATGAAGCATTGCCTTAACAGTGGCCAGAAAGAAGTTTATATCCACTGTCCTCCCAAATCTGTGAAGATTTTTTTTTTCTTCCCTTCATGTTCTCACCAATATAGTTTTCCTTTGGTCTCTTAGATGAGAATTTAAGTTAGTAATATGAACTCATGGTCTTTCTCCTTAAACTCTCCTTCCAGTTACTGTCCAAGGTACCACCATTCTCCCAGACCCCAGGTTTACAATCTAGGTGACATCCTCAACACTCTCTCTCTCTCTCTCTCTCTCTCTCTCTCTCTCTCTCTCTCTCTCTCTCTCTCTCTCTCTCTCTCTCTCTCTCTCTCTCTCTCTCTCTCTCTCTCTCATTTTTCTCTTCTCCTCAAAATCCAATCTGTTGCCAGGAGCTATTGATTTTATCTTTGTAACATTGCTCAAATTTACTCCTTTCTCTCTAAAGTCTCTCCAACCACCCTGATGCAGATCCTCATCATCTCACATCTGGATTATTGCAATAACCTGCTGGTGAGTCAGTCACACTGACCCACTTCAATCAATTCAGCTACCAAAGTGATTTTTCCTAAAGCACAATAATGACCATATCAACTCTTATTTTACTCACTAAACTTCTGTGACTCCTTATCATCTCCAGAATCAAATACAAAATCTCTGTTTGGCATTCCAAGTCCTCCCTGATCTAGTCCTCCACCACCTTTCTGGTAATTTTACACCTTACTCCCTGCCACTTACTATTCCTGTATCAAGTGACACTGGTCTCCTTACTGGGCCATGACAAAACACTCCATCTTTTGACTCCAAACATTTCCTATGCCTGGAATGCTCTCCCTCAAACTTTCCACTTACTGGCTTCATTGGTTTCCTTCAAGTCCCAGCTAATACCTGTAACCTTCTATTGGAAGCCTTTTCAAGTCTCTCAATTCCAGCATCTTCCTTCTGCTAATTACTTACCCTGCTTATATTGGGTTATATTTGTTTGCTTGTTGTCTCCTTCATTAGATTGTGAGTTTTTTTGATAGTAAGGATTTTATTTTCTTTTCTTTGAATTTCCAGCACCTCACTCAGTACCTGACACAGGGTCGGTGCTTAATAAATGCTTATTAATTGATTGAGAATGAGTCAGAGTTGGATCATATCAAAGGACTCTGACTAAATTGAACTTTCCTTGATTTTGCAGATAAAAGGGGGTATTTTGCCATCTGTGGGGACTCTGTGAGAAGTTTGTCACCATGGAGAGGTCATTCTGAGAAACTAAATGGTCTTTTATAAAGGTACAGAAGGATGGTGATGACAGCATACTATAGAGGGAGAGACTTGGGGTCAAATGATGTGGACAAGATTATGTATACTTTTTGTGTGGAAGGGAGAAAATCCCTACTTCAGTTGTCTTTACCCCAACAACCTCAGTTTATCTGTTTGATAAATGGGTAGATACAACTATGGATTAAATTAGGCAGTGCTCCATCTAGAGCGTTGAACCTAGAGTCAGGGAGACCTGAGTTCAAATCTAGCTTATTTACTTACTTAGCTATATGACTCTGGGCAAGTCACTTAATCTCTGCCTGCTTCTGTTTTCTCAACTATAAAGTTCTCAACTATAAACTTTGATTAACACTCATTTTAACTTTTATAAATATCCAAATTAACTATAAAAAACATGTAAAGGAAGATACAATCTGCATACAGAGAAAGAATTGATGAATAGAAGTTTGTGTAGAATTATTACATACACACAGTTGTGTCTATTAGTAGCCATCTCTAGGGTAGGGGGGAAGGAAAAATTACATAACTTTATTATATATTTAATAAGAATAGCAAATTATACATAATAGATTTTCAGTTTGTGTGTAATTATATTTTTATTATATTATGCTATAGAAATGTTTTATTCCATAAATTAAAAGTGAAATAAAAAGAAATAGTTTTTTTTTTTAAAAAGAATTATCCTTCAGCAACCCAACTTGTGACCATGAAGATTATACAAAAGTAGAGATAGTAAAACAATATCATTGCTGGCTTTAGAAATTTGCACCTAACAAATATTTAGGAAAACATCACTTGGCTGGAATTATATATCAGAAGCTTACTCTTTCACATATTGACACAAAACAATTCTCCATACTGTAAATACGGATATCAAAATATTCCAAAAAAACCCAGTAAACTGCCCTGGAAGTGGATCATTATCATTAGATTGCCTATAATTTCGTGGACATAACAGTGACTCACAAAAACTTAATAACAAATGTTTTAATTAGATGTTTTCAGTCCTTGCAATGTTCAATCTGCAAAGGACAAAAAAAAGTTTTCAAAGCATAAAGACCCGATTGAAAAGATCAAAGCCATCTTCTAGAAATACAGTGAGGAACAAAGAATCCCTGTTGTCCTGTCTTTTCCTGGAGTTATTCCTGTGATGCTTTTAGTGAATTTATTAATAATGAGTTTACATTCTACCATCTTCATAATTTTATCCACCTGTACTATGATCCTGAGAACATTAACTATAAAGGAATGATGACAACAAAGTGGCTTGTCTCAAAATCATTTCTTCCTGAAAATCATCACAATGGATGAGAAAAATGTAATAATACTAATAATTTCATTAAAAATTCAGAATAAAATAGAAAATAATGATGACAGCTGGTACTTATATAAAGTGTTAAAATCTAAAAAGAACTTTAATGGGAATATCTCATTTGTACTTTACAACATACCCCATGAGATAGGACCTATAAATATTATTATTCTCATTTGACATCTGAGGAAATTGAGGGACAGAGTCTGAGTGACTTACCCATGATCATACCTCTATTGTGAGACAGGTTTAAATCTAAGTCTGCTTTGCTCCTAGCATAAGTACTCTACCTACCATCCTTTGCTGCCCTAGAGACTACACAGGAAAGTAGAACTCATTAATAATAAAAATAATATGAAAGCTAATATTCCTATATTTGTTTTAAAATATGATCCATCATTGAGAGCCTTTTTTTTCAAGGCTTTCTTTCTATGATTCATTATTACTTCATGCATTTCTCTTCAGACTAGTAGAAAATAGCCATTAAAATCTTGTATTAGAAGAAGGAACATTTTAACTCAGAATCCCCAGAGATTATACTACACTAAGGTAATGTGCCTACCTTATATGGCAGGGGCAGACACAAGTCCCTTGGATTAATTGAACTCAATTCTTGATTTTCCAGGTTAATGGAGGGACATACAGAATATTCCCCTGTCCCCCAAAAAAGTATAATATAAAATTTATATACTTGAATTTTGAAAATTTATATAATTTTATAGAGCTTGAGTTTTCAAATTATCATCTACTTATAATCAGCATTAAAATTCCTTGACAATCTCTGAGCACCACAAAGTGGATGGGTAGCAGATAAGCCAAACTAAGATAAAGACATGTTATGGAAAATTCACACAATATTTAATTTATATGTAAACAAACAAGAAAGGATACTATTTGGAAATATCTGTATAGTTACCTCATTTTTGGTGTACAATATATGAGGTTTTTTTGCTTAACATATAAGCAGAAGCTTTGTCTTTCCAGAAGTATGAGTTACTTCCCTAAATAGATTAAATGGTTTAAATCCTTTTAAAGAGTGAAAAAAATAATGGTTTCCCCTTAATAACAACAATAATAACTAACAGTTATGTAGTACTTTAAAGTTTGCAAAGCACTTAATAAATATTGTTTTATTTGATCCCTCTAAACAAACCTGCAGGCAGCTGGATGATACAATGGATAGAGCACTGGTCTGGGAATTGGGAAGATTCATCTTTTTGAGTTCAAATCTGGCTACAGAAACCTATTAGTTGTGTGACTCTGGGCAAGTCACTTAATCCTGTTTGCCTCAATTTCCTTATATATAAAATGAGCCGGAGAAGCAAATGGCAAATTACTCCAGAATCTTTGCCAAGAAAACCCCAAATGGGGTCATGAATAGTCAGACATGACTGAAAATGAGTGAACAACCACAAACAGGCCTGTAAGGTAGCTGCTGTTATTATCACCGTTTTATATGAGAGGAAATTGAGGTTAATATTTGCCTATGGTCACATAACTAACAAGTGACTAAGTCAATATTTGAATTCAACTCTTCTGATCTCTAAGGCTATCATTCTGCCTACTACACTACCAAGCTGTCTTACCTAATGCTTTAGCTAGTGATTCGTTTGGAACTAAGGAAAAACACATATTTATTTCCATTTTCTGTTATCTTTTCAAAAGTTTTGGACTCTGAATAAAGCTATGTGACAATACCATGTGACAAGTGCCCCAGTGTTCTAAGAAGAATTCTTAATATAAAGGTGTGTGGTGGTGATTTGTTGTAAGATATCTTTCACCAAAGATAAATCTCGCTGTTTGTGGGTATTTTGAATTGAATTAAGAAAAAAAGAGACTTCTTTCACATATATCTACACATTCATGCATGCACACATACACACAGACTTAACTGTGAGAGAGAGACAGAGACAGAGAGAGAGAGAGAGAGAGAGAGAGAGAGAGAGAGAGAGAGAGAGAGGGAGGGAGGGAGGGAGGGAGGGAGGGAGGGAGAGAGACAGAGACAGAGAGAGACAGAGACAGAGAAACAGAGAGAGATAGAGATAGTAAGAAAAGTAATGATAAAACATTTCCCCCTTGAGCCTGATACAAATTGGTGAGAGGAAGGAACCATACCTTAGGAATATACATGAAAGCACAATGCATATATGAATGCAATGTTAAGATCACACATAAGGCAGAAGAACTCATGCATATAATATTGTTATTATTGCTACTGAAGTCTTTCAAGGTTTTTCAGGTTCAATATTGGAATGAATTGAAGCACTCATAGACTATATAACATTTAATAAAAAAATATTTTCTTAAAAGCATGGAAAGGATTTAATCTATGGTATAGCAGTGATTCAATTGGCCATGATTCTCCTTGTCTCCAAAGGGAGATGGTCCTGGTCAGGAGAGTGTCTTGATTTTCATGACAACAAGGAGTGATTAGGAAGGAGTGATTAACTGTTTGAGTCTTAGACCCCTGGAACAATTAAGTCTCAAAAAGGATTTCGTTGCCTTTTATGAGGAAAAAACAGCCTAGCCTATAGTGACAAGAATATTGCCCTATTTAGCTCTTCATCTCTGACATGAAATCTTTAGCCCCCAGACATCAAGCTAATGCCCTTACCCTCAATCCTTTTTTTGGAAGAGAAAGGGGATGGTATTAGAGTGGTAGTGAAGTAAACAGCCTGTCATCTAGCGAACACTTAGTTTATTGACTGATCAATTGACTCACTGGTGTCTATTTAGGGGTCTCTCTGAGTCAACTCACTCTTGACTTATAGTAAGCATTTCCTGTGCCTAATAATTTTATGCTTTCAAGGCTAGACTATAAATCAAATAAAGGCTAGTTGTTTAATAATTAGCAAACAATTCTGGATTTCAGGGTTTGCCAGTTTTCCAAACTTTAGCCTTCTGCCATCTATGATATATAAGAGCGAATTGGGAAAGTAAACAAATACCAAGGGACAAGGTCATTGCTTCTACTTAACTACATTCCGAGCCTTTCATTTTGGATTTGTATATGTTCAGGGCTTATCTTGTGAAGGAGAGTAAATAAGTGTTTGCCTCTGCTAAAAATGGTGGAGAAAGGATAATGGAAGAAATAAGTTCTAAAGGAAGAAGGATTTTTCAATGTACAAGTCTCCAGCTGAGAAGGAACATGGGATCAATCAATCAGTTGGCATTTGTTAAGCACCTACTATGTGCAGGGACTATGTTAAGCACTAGAGACATAAAAAAGCAAAAACCAGTCCATGATCTCAAGGAACTCAGTCTAATGTGAAATGCAAACAACTACATGCAAATGTATATATATATGACAAATTAGAGACAATCAAGAGAAGGAAGGCATTAAAAAACAGTCAGGAAAGGTTTCCTATAGAAGATGATATTTTTAGCTGGGATTTGAAGAAAACCTGGGAAGCCAGGAAGCAGAAATGAAGAGGGAGAGCATGCTAAGCATAGAGAACAGCCAGTGAAAAATACCAGAGGTGGTAGATGGAGAGTCTTTTGCCAAGAACAGCAAGGAGGTCAGTATTACTGACATGTGATATATAATATAGCATATGGAAGAGAGTAAGATATAAGAAGGTTGGAAAGATAGGAAAAGAACATGTTGTAAAGGGCTTTGAGAGCCAGAGGGTTTTTCTATTTGGTCCTGATGGTGATAGGGAACTATGGAATCTGTCGAAAGGGAGGCGACATAATTAGATCTATGCTTTAGAAAGATCAGTTTGACTGTGAATAGGAAATGGATTGGTGCATAAGGTTTATAAAGCACTTCACAATCATTATTTTATCCTTCAGTATTTGAAAGGTTATCATATGGAAGAGAGAATGGACTTATGTTCTTTGTATGATGTAGTAAAAAGAAAGCTAGATTAGAAATCAGTGAATGTGAGTTCAAATCTTGGCTATGATCACTACCTCCCTGCACTGCAGTTCTTACATCTGAAAAAAAAAAGAAAGAAAAAGAAAAAAATTGGAATTGATGACCTCTAAATCTCTTCTAGTTCAAAGTCTATTATCCTATGTCCACCAAACTCAGAACTAGGAGTAACAGTGCTTGGATATATAGTAAGCACTTCATAAATGATTGTTGGGCAGAAATTGTAAAGAGGTAGATTTGTCTGATATGAGGAAAATCTTCTTAACAATTAGAGATATCCCAAGGCAAATTGGGCTATTTGGGAAGGTCAGAAAATATTTCTCCTCCCTAGAGATCTTAAAGGAAAAACTAATGGTTACTTTTGGGAAGAAGTTATAGAAGGGATTCATGCTTGTGAATGGGCTAAGCAAGAGAGTCTATAAGGTTTCTTATAACTCTGTGATTCTGTGGGATAGATCTCAGGAGGTAGGGAGGATTGAGGGGAGAATCCAGCTGAAGGATGGTTCTCAGTAATTCGTAGCCTTCTTTAAAAAGAATCATATAGATGGGTGACAGGGAGACTCTGTAGAAGGTAGATCAATTCAATGATGGACAGAAACAACTACACCCAGAGAAGGAAAACTGGGAAGTGAATGTAAATTGTTAGCACTACTGTCTATCTACCCAGGTTACTTATACCTTCAGAAGCTAATACTTAATGTGCAACAAGAAAATGGTATTTACACACATATATTGTATCTAGGTTATATTGTAACACATGTAGAATGTATGGGATTGCCTGTCATCAGGGGGAGGGAGTGGAGGGAGGGAGGGGATAATGTGGAAAAATGAATGCAAGGGATAATGTTATAAAAAAAATTACTCATGCATATGTACTGTCAAAAAATTATAAATAAAATTTAAAAAAAAGAAGGTAGATCAATGACATAAGAAAACACCTTTTCCTTCTGCCTTTAAAAAAATTAACTCCTTTATAGACTTCAGACAGATAGAGAGAGAGCACACTTTATGAAGTACTTACTATGTATCAGGCATTGTGCTAAATATTGAGAATTCAAACTGAAGAAAAAAAATTTTCCCCTCTCTCAAAGAACTTGCATTCTAATAGAGAAAGACAAAACATGAAGAACAGGGTGGAGCAAAGCAGCAGGTGTGACGGTGGAACAAATTGGAGAGTGAGCAGGTTTTTTGACTTGTCATATTCCTCTAAGAGACATATAATCCTTAAATTGTATTAATGCTTTGCTTCTAGAGCAACATGTTTTACTTATATGGAGATAGTGTTTTAACATTGTTGCTTTTTGCTCTTCTTCTTCCAAATTATCTTTCACTTCTGTATATTTGTATTCTCTATTGGTTATTTTCTCTTTTGATTTTTGGTAAAACTTAAACCATCAAGAAACCAGTAGCAGTGATGTGGTTCATGCCTCAGGAGCAGAGAAGATTCTCAGTTCTAACACATAGCTTAGCCTGCAGAGAAATAACCAATACAGGAATCCAGAACAAAGGGGAACTCACAATTCTGCTTTTCCAGCTAACTGATAGGAATGGAGTCCAGTAGCAAGCTATTCTTCCACACATTCAAATCCAGATCAGGAACGTACAGAGCTAAGACTCGGAGGCCAGCCATCAAACTTTGCACTATATCAGATTTCTTTTCCAAAAAAATTTCCTGTTCCTCAGTCTGTCTCTGAAACCCTGAAACTACATAACACGCAACACTTTCTATAAGCAGAAACAAGACCAAGCCAGACCCCTTCCCCACTCTAGAAGTGTCACAGAACTCAACCATATTATCAAGTATGAAGTCAGGAAGTAGGCTGGAAAAATGAGCAAATAAATGAGTCAGAGCTCTACAAAGTCATCACCCTCAGCTCTCTCTTCCAGAATCATCACAGGCCAGGAATTGGACAAACATCAAGATGATTGAGATGCAGTGGATGACCAAGCTCTCCACCTGCTTTGGCTGTTAAAATAAATTGTTCTCATCCATCCATTCTGCAGGGAGAAGTTTTCACATGATTGTGATAGACATCCCTTAATTCTTCAGTGGGTTTCCACCAAGCACTGTGAAGCTAGTTTAGCTCTTTTGTTATGATGGTTTACTGGAACATGACCACTGTACATGCGATAGCTTCTTGGAGCCATGGTTGAGAATTGGATGAGAGGTGGATAGTCAAGGTAGGTGAGAAGCTCTGAAAAGAGCCTCATCATGTTTATTAGGGATAGGAATTAGATACAGACTTCACTAACAAAGAGGACACTCAGATAATGAAACCCCCTCCACTAATGCAAATCAGTGCCTTCTCTGCAGTCAAAGTCTTAGAAGGCTGCCAATAACACTGTGAAGCCCAAGGCATCATAGTTATATAACTGACACAACTTGAACCTGGAATTTTCCTGGCTTAGAGACAGATGTTCTACTAATCATGCCGTGCTACTTCCAAGCTTTATTATAAAGGTAAACTGAAAAAATGCATACAAAATATTTTTGTAAACCAAATAAAGCTGGACAAATGTAAGTAATTATTGTTATCAGTACTAATGACAACCCTTCAGCTTTTGTTGAAATCCTTTGCAGGTAAAGATTGAAGCAGGGCTGGCTTGATGAGAAAGCAGAGTAGACAGTGGCCTCTATAGTATGACTTGAGGTTCCTTAGGCTTCCCCTGCCCCAAAATAGTTCCCTCATTAACCTATTTCTATAACATATATTTTATCACTAGAACTCCATTCCTTTGGTTTAAGAGGATGATCCCTCTTAAAATTATAGAAATCCAAGGAGGAAATTGATAAATGGTCAAAGGATATGAACAGACAATTTTCAGATGAAGAAATTAAAACCATTTCTAATCATATATGAGGAGATTCTGTAAATCACTATTGATCAGAGAAATGCAAAGTAAGACAACTATGAGATACCACTACACACTTGTCAGACAGGCAAAACAGGAAAAGATAATGACAAATGTTGGAGGGGATATGGGCAAATTGGGACACTGATGCATTGTTGGTGGAACTGTGAATAGATTCAGCCATTCTGGACAGCAATTTGGAACTATGCTCAAGAAGTTATCAAACTGTGCATATCCTTTGACCCAGCAGTGTTACTGCTGGGCTTATATCGCAAAGAGATCTTAAAGAAGGGAAAGGAACCTGTATATACCAAAATATTTGTGGCAGCCCTCTTTGTAGTGGCTAGAAACTGGAAACTGAGTGGATGCCCATCAATTGTAGAATGGCTGAATAAGCTGTGGTATATGAATGTTATGGAATATTATTGTTCTATAAGAAATGACCAACAGGATGATTTCAGAAAGGCCTGGAGAGAGTTACATGAACTGATGCTGAGTGAAATGAACAGAACCAGGAAATCATTGTCCATGGCAACATTAATATTATATAACAATTAATTCTGATGAATGTGGCTCTTTCCAACAATGAGATGATTGATGCCAGTTCCAATGATCTTGTGATGAAGAGAGTCATCTATACCTGGAGAAAGGAATATGGGAACTGAATATGGATCACAACATGACATTCTCACTCTTTTTGTTGTTGTTTACTTGCATTTTGTTTTTCTACTCATTTACTTTCCTTTTTTGACCTGATTTCTCTTGTGCAGCAAGAGAACTGTATAAATATGTTTATACATATTGGGTTTAACATATATTTTAACATGTTTAACATATATTGAATTACTTGCCATCTAGAGGAGGAGGTGGGGGGGAGGAGGAGAAAATCTGAAACACAAGCTATGTAAGAGTCAATGTTATCAAATTATATGTACATGTTTTGAAAATAAAAAGCTTTAAAAAGAAGAAATCCAAGGAGAAGTAACCCATTAAATCATTACTTATCATTTATACTTTAGAGTGATTAATTAAATCCATTTCCAAATGATATGTGCCTTAGGTTGAGAGCTATTTAGGTGAAGGGAGAGAAGAAGGTAAGCTGGGAGAGAACATGAGGCACTGAATATTTTTGAGTTTGGGTTGGGGAATAGGGATGGCACTCAAAAAGGGATTTTCAGGATGAGAAGGAGAGGTTACAGAAAGGAAGGTTGAAGATACTGAAGACAAATGTGTTTGATTTTATGATTTTTGCAGGGGCTAACTGTTGACATGTTTCTTCACATATGATTATCACTTTCAAATCTTGTTATGCTTGGTAGAAACTTGGAAGTTTCTACAATTATTTGTAGATTTATTTGTAATTATTTGTAGAATTTGTAAAATTTCTATAATACAATACAAGACTTTCTGCCTCCTCCATCTGGTATATACCATTTCCCTCTATTGCAATGCATTATATTAATTTGATGGCTAAGGGACAAGTCACCCCATCATCCCATAATTATCTGGTAATTTGTGTTATAGTAGATAATTTATTATTCATTCATTTCGTTATAACTGATTCTTTGTGTTCTTGTGCACAGTAGCACACTAGGCCTTGTCCATGAGGTTTTCTTGGTAAAGAACTGCAGTGATTTGTCATTTTGTTCTCCAGGGGAATCATCTTTTGTCATAATTCTCCACTATGACCTATCTATCTTGTATAGCCTTATACGGCATGGTTCAGTTTCATTGAGCTACGCAAGCCCCTCTGCCATGACAAAGCAATGATCCAGGAGGGGACAATAGATGCTACCATATAGTAAAAGGGAAACATATTTGTTATTGATTGCATACACTCCTCAGATTATATTAAGTTTCCCTTCAGCTCTTTAAACTGAACTCTTTTGACACTTAAATTGCATTGGGGATAGTCCTTGTAGATGAATGATTTTCTGAGTTCCCTGATGCTATCTATGCCTGAAAGAAGCTATTTTTTGCATCTGCATTTTATTTCAAGATCAATGGTGGCTGATACATGATGTTTATTCTTAGCTACAAAGTGTTTTTGGAGTTTAAAAAAAGTTCTTTTTAACCTTTACAGCACTATTTAGTTGGAAGTTTCTACACACAGGAAAAAATATCATAACTAAATTCCTGAAAGAGTATTTGTTGGTGTTGTTTATTTTTGTTCTCAAAGAAGATCATGACATCTGGGGAGTCTTATGTGCTTTATAGCCCAATGATATTGACTGTTTCTCAAGCAAGGCTTTATATCTCTTGACTGCCTGTTCACTGGCTGCCCCCTATGCCTGGAATTCTCCTCAAATTTGCCTCCTGGCTTCCTTCCAATTTAAGCTCTAATACTACCTTCTGAAAGAAAACTTTTCTGAGGACCCACATGTGCAAAAATGTTTGTAGCAGCTTTTTTTTTTATAGTGACAAGGAACTGGAAACTATGATTGCTCATCTGAATAAGTTATAGTAAGTGAATGTTAGGAAATATTATCATTCCATAAGAAATGAACAACAGGATGATTTCAGAGATGCCTAGAGAGACTTACATGAACTGATGCTGAGTAAAATGAGTAGAATCAAGAGAACATTGTGCATGGCAACAAGATTATAAAATGATCAATTCTGATGGACATGGCTCTTTTCAACAATGAGATGACTGAGGACAGTTCCAATGATCTTGTGATGAAGAGAGCCATCTACACCCAGCAAGAGGTCTGTGGGAACTGAGTGTGTATCACAACATATTATTTTTTACTCTTTTTGTTGTTGTTTGCTTGCATTTTGTTTTGTTTCCTGTCAAGCATGATAATTGTGGGATAGAGATATGAGGCAGAGATACTTAATTTCTTTTATTTTAATGCAAAATTTTTCCTGATACCCCTTTAAGCCTGAAAATACCCAGGCTGAATCAGTATTTAGGGATCCTATCAATATATTTCAAGACCAAAATTGTTCTATGGCCAAAGCAATTTAGAAGATGCTGCTTATATCACTTCTGAAAATGATGCTATTAGAAATGTATGGGCTTTGGAATGCCTTTCCAGGAAAGAGAATGAATAGGAGAAAGTCTCCATGATATCCAATCACATTAATTTATGATATAGTTGGTCAGAATTAAGGATTGCAAGTATGATAATGGAACAAAGCAAAGCTAAGTGGTTCATATGAGGACTGAATGGATTTTAACCACCATTTTGAATAATCAGGATAAACAGTGTGTAGTATTATTCAAAAGGCTGAATCTAGAGATAGGAAGATATGAGTTTAAATCTGATACTTACTGGCTATATGACTCTGGTGGTTGGCTTATGCTAGTAAAATATTTTTAAAATTTTCATCCTTGTTACTTTAGAAATTCTAAACTGTTATTTCAATCTAATTATTATATAGTCTAGTCCAAATCTGCAATATGATATCATGGAAGTAAAATTTCAACTCCTGGGCTTAGAATAGATAGATGGTTAATTTCATTCTTATATCAGATTATTAAGGGAAATTTTTTTAAAAATTTGAAAATATACAAATTAATATCCAATATAAAAAGCCTACACAAGAAATACTGTTTCAGTTTCTGGTTAACTTCTTTAATATATCTGATGGAGAAGGAATCAGGGATCTAATTTAGATGTATAGCCATGTCTTTCAGTCATTTTTCAATCTCTTTATGACCCCTTCTGGGATTTTCTTGGCAAAGATACTTGAGTGGTGTGTAATTTCCTTCTCCGGTTCATTTTAGAGGTAAGAAAACTGAGGCAGAATGAAGTGACTTGGACATGGTCACACAGCTAGGAATTATCTGAGACTGGATTTGAACTCAGGTTTTCCTGACTCCAGAACCAGTACTCGATCCCCTGCAGCACCTAGCTTGCCTCTCATAGCCATGTCTAGAAATCCATAAAACTCATAGAAGATGCACAGCACAAATATATTAAAATCCTAGGGAACACAATATTTCAGGTGGCAATAATACATCTGATGCAGTCCTTCGAGGTAACCTCCCCATCCTTCACCTTCTCTGGGATTTGAGGGCAAGAGCAACAAGGATTCTACCTCATGGCATCAAGGATGAATTTTATCTCTTCCCCACCCCCTTCCCCTTGGAAGTCTTCCACTCTGGCTTTCCTTTGCTCAGATTAAAAATGCTTACATGAGGTAAATGATATGAGATCTCTTTCCTGTGATGTTAAAATGGGGCCAGAGTTGAAATTACTCCCTCTCACTTACCAAATATAACCATTTTTTTTCCTTTCCCAATTAAGCAACTTCATCATGCTTATTGATTTGATCCATAAGAAGAGTAATTCAAAGTGTGGTCTCCTGTGAGTTAGCAGTCTAGCTGCCAACCTCCTGAGTGACCTTGAGTCAATATATAACACTATTTCTGCCATTTCTTCTGTGTCAGTAGACAGTCAAACCACCTTTGAACAAATATGACAGTACAGTCTTAAGACAATAAATGCATTGACACATTTCTTTGGGAGGCCAATTTAAAGAAGGGGAAAAAAAAGTCCAGACTAGCACATGATCTCCACACTGAAATAACTGGGATGCTAATGGATGAGCTGTTCCTTTTGTTTTAGATCAAGCAGAGACTCCATTAACCTGTCATTAGAAGATGTCACTTCATTGGCTTCTGTGCTATGAAGGCAAATGGCTAAAAGAATGGCACATTTTTAATAATGTAATCTATAATTATAGGAGCTATTTTCCAAGGCTGACATCTGATCTTTCTTTAAAAGGGAGGCAGTTCTTGCCACAGAACCACTTTTAGACTTTCCTTTCCCTCTCCTTCAATGAGGAAGTAGAACACATTAATTCAAATAAATATATTTAGTTTAATCTCTTAAACTTAGGCCATTTCTAGAATTTTTAAATGTATTTTTTAAGCCCCAAAGGATCTTCCAGTGAAATTTGGTTCTTCCTTTCTCATGTTGTTTGGTCAACCAGTTACCTTCTGGTATTGTACAGGACTATATTTCTAACAAAATATTTGCATTGCTAGTAATTATTCTTTATATGTTGTTTTTTAGTCATTTTTCAGTTTCTTCACAATCCCATTTGGGGTTTTCTTTGCAAAGAAGCTAGAGTCATTAATCATTTCTTTCTCAAACATATTTACAGAGGAGAAAATTGAGGTAAACAGTTACAGTTAAGGGACTTGCCCAGGGTTACACAGGGAGGAATTATCTGAGGCTAGATTTGAACTCAGGTATTTCTAACTTCAGGCCCAGTGCTCTATCTATTATGCCATGTAACTGCCCATCATTTATATAGTCACTTTAAAGTTTACAAAACACTTAACATACATTATCTCATTTGTTACTCATAACTACCTTGTGAAGTAGGTACTAAAGGTACTACCATTTTGCAAATGAAAAAATTGATGTTCAAAGAAATTCAGTGACTGGCTATTTACCTGTTCCCATACTCCATCTATTCTACCACATTGTTTAATTACAAAGTATTTTTATTATAGAGTTTTATTAGAGTTTTTGTTTTATTATAGAGTTGTTGTTTTATTATAAATGTGCAATTTTTAAGTTTGTTACATTCTAAACTATGGGTTTTTTTTAACTATCATCTTGTGAATCGTTATATTTTTCTGTGGGAATACATCTCTGAAATTATAATGGAAACCTGTGAGAAGATCCAAATTCATTTTCACATAATTTCTTTGGTATTTAATGTAAGCTCCTTGTGGACAGGATAATGTTTCTTTCATAGGACACAGTACAGTGTTAGGTATATAGTAAGACCTAAATAAATGTTAAGGTGAATTAAAAATATATCTTTAGACAATTTTGGAGGGAGAGAATCAATCTCTTAATCTCTGTTTTTTTTTAAAACCTGGTTTGAACTGGGATAGGAAAAGTGGGGTTCCCTATAATTTGAACTTTCTCATTGTATAAGTAAATAAATGAAATTCACTTGGGGAGTTTCACCTTTAACATCTCTCTTCTCTTCTTCTTAGTTCTTTTCCCTTTTCTTTTTTCTTAGTGATCTCATTTCATTCCATGGATCCAATTATTATCTATGCAGAGCACTCATTAATCATTGGAGTCAGGTGTAATATCTGTCTTAAAGTATAGAATCACACCACCAATTGGCTGCTGGACACTTGCACCAAATGTCCTGTATCTTAAACTTACCATATCCCAAGGGACACTATCTTTTTTCATAAGCTGTGCACACATTTCCCTGTTTCCACTGAAGGTATAACCATTTCCCTAATAGTCCAGCTCATTTTTACTCTTCCCCTCCCCTCATTTCAACCTTTCAATCCATTGCCAAGATGGCTCTTTTCTGCATCCACAAAAGACTTATATTCTTTCCTCTTTCTTCATTCATGTCGTCATTCATTCATCATCTCAGTTCATTTTTTTAATCATCTCTTATCAACCCTATTTGCTGTTATTCAAACATTTTCAGTTGTGGAGACACTTCATGAGCCCATTTGGGGTTTTCTTGGCAAAGATACTAAAGTAGTTTGCCATTTCCTTCTTCAGCTCATTTTATAGATGACAAAACTGAGACAAACAGAATTAAATGACTTGCCCAGGATCACATAGTTAGTAAATGTCCGAGGCCAGATTTGAACTCAGATAATGAGTGCTCCTGACCACAGGTTCGGTATTCTATCCAATGTGCCTCCTAGTTTCCCATCAGCCCTATTATAATGTCCTTAATTTATCTCCCTGCTTTTTTCCAATCCATCATCCTCA
This sequence comes from Sminthopsis crassicaudata, assembly GCF_048593235.1. Taxonomy (NCBI): domain Eukaryota; kingdom Metazoa; phylum Chordata; class Mammalia; order Dasyuromorphia; family Dasyuridae; genus Sminthopsis; species Sminthopsis crassicaudata. Next base: position 114,032,465 of record NC_133618.1, read on the forward strand.
TGCCAAAATAATATGAGATCCAGATCTGAGCAGGCTACTCCCCTTCTAAAAAAAAAAACCTTCAGTGACTTCCTGGGGCCTCCAGAATAAAATATAAATGTCCCCGCCTCCCATTTAAGGTCCTCTGCCATCTCATTCCTGCTAAGGACTCCTAGCTATTCCCCCCAAACCCTGATATTCCATCTCCTGCCTCCATTCACTTTCATTTCCTTCATGTCAGTCAATAAACATTTATTAAATATCAACTATGTACCATGCTGGAGCAGGAAATAGCAACTCAGTCCAGTACCTTTGCCAAGAAAATCCCAAATGAGGTCACATAGAATCAGACATGACTGAAATGACTGAACAACAGAAATGTACCAGACATTGTGTTAAATTCTGGTGATACAAAGAAAGGCAAGAGAGAGACCCTGAATTGAAGGAGTCCACGATTTAATGGAGGAGACAACAAACAAAAAAAAATAAGCGCAAACTAGTTACGTACAAGACGTACTCCCTCCTCAGTTACACCTCTGGCTGATCACACAGGGTCATGCCTTAAAATAAATAACCTAGCTCATGTTTATATAGCACTTTGCAAAATATTTTCCTCACAACAACTCTGTTAAGTAGGTAGTGTAAGAATTATTGCCTTCATATCACAGATGAGGAAAAGCAGAATGGTAGCTAGTAAGTATCAGAGGCAGATCATTTAACTTCATTAATCTCTGTTCCTTATCAGTAAAATAAGAGAATTGAATTAGATCATTTTAAAGGTTTCTTCCAATTTTAATATTCTATGATTCTTAGCAATTCTAATAGATAGCTATATAAGGGGAAAAGAAAAAGCCCACAGGAACATCCCACAGAAGCTATTTCAAGATGTCACTAATGGAATCTTGAAAAGGAAGATTTCCTGCAGAATGACTCTAGTTGCTACATTACATGTGACATTCTTTTAATATCAAAGTTTGTGAGTCTGAAGGAAGTTGTTCTGACAGGCTGGGGACTAATATTACTCCTCGTTATATGAATATTACATTCAGTATCACCATGATGTAAGGCTAACTGGTATTCTAAGTCAGTGAGTGAATTGGTATTCATCATCTCAATCAGCGTATTACTCACAATGATGAAATCAGAGATAAGCTATGCAGTGGTGGAAGGAAATACAGACATCTGAGTTGTAAGGAAATGGCACTTCCTGCTGATGCTAAGCCACTAAGTTAGAGAAGAGACTCAGTTGAAATAAAAAATGGATTTTTTTTCCACTCAAGGACTGATCAGAAGATTCTGATTATCTTGGCAGTCTCTGTAGTATTAGTAGTAGTGGTAATAACAGCAGCAAAAAGTAGTAGTAGTAGTAGTAGTAGTAGTAGTAGTAGTAGTAGTAGTAGTAGTAGTAGTAGTAGTAGTTGTTGTTGTTGTTGTTGTTGTTGTTGTTGTTGTTCTTATTGTTGTTGTCATCCTCCTTTGTGCAGGTTTGGTGGGTACTATGGTGGAGTCACTAAAGGCTATTGAACCCATCATCTGGGGGTTAGGGGGCAGCTAAATGACACAGCGAATAGAACACCTGTCTTGAAGCCAGGAGGACCCAAGTTCAAATCCAGCCTCAGATACTTAATACTTACTAGCTGTGTGACCCTGGACAAAAACAAATAACTGGGCTGTGTGGATAATATGTAGGGACAAGGTTTACAGAAGAATTATTCCTTCTAGTTCAAGGATATCACTTCTTTCACTTCATGGGATAAGTTTGGAAGTCTGACACTGAAGAGAATTTAATAAAAATATACAACTATTTGCCTCCTTCTTCCCTCCCAAAGACTTTTCATAGTTTGGCCTGGACATTGGAAATTAAGTTGATATATACCCTATGAAGATCCCAAGATATCCCTGGGCAGTGTGTCATGATGGGTAGAGCATTATCCTTGTGATCTTGGCCAAGTCATGTCAATTCGGTGAGTCTCATTTTTCTCTTCCATATTTCTCAGCTTTGTGCCTTCATTAACATTCAAATTCTCTTGTGTATTATCTCATATGTACTTATAAATGCACTTGTGTTCCTTAATTGAATAAAATCTCATTGTTACTATATCCCTTGTACCAAACACAAATGCAAGAGGGAATGCTTGCTGATTGATTGAATAATGAGGACAAAAATAATAGCAACTTCCTCATTGGATTATAGGATCATAGTAAAGTGATGGCTCTCAAGCCTTGAAGGAATCTCAGAAACCATCTAATCCAAACTTCTGATTTTACAAATGAGGAAACTGAGGCACACTTGCCTAATGTCACATAGGTAATAAGCATCATCTGAATCCAGGTCCTTTGACTCCAGAGACATTTTTTCTCTCCACTATTGTGAGGATCAAATGAAATCATGTCTCTATAGCACCTTTCAAACCTTACTATATAAGGTACTTAAGGTACATTGTGAGTTATTATTATTATTATCTTAGAATCCAGGTATCTCCTCTTGGTCCTGTCCTAGGGAAGATCTGAAATCTAGGCTCAGCATTCTTGGACTTATTTTTAGCCTTTGTTGATACTATTGGCTGTCTAACTTGTATATTCTTTGTCTCAAAATAAAATCTGTAAAACAAAAAATCTTCTGAGGACACGTGAAGTTAAAGCCAGGAAATTCAGCAACAGTCTTAGACACCTGACAATATTCCTTACTCTTCAGTTTTCTCAGACAAGCACATTTTTCTGTCTCAGTTTTATTCAACTTTCAATGAAAACTAATTCATCTAGAAATAAGATTCATGAGAGTTTTAAGGGCCATAAGGATTAACTTTGAATAGGGAGTGCCTAGTCCTATATTCTAGTTGCTACTGATTCATGGGTAATATTAAGCAAATAATTTTATTTTTATTAAAGCTTTTTAATTTTCAAAAGATATGTATATATAATTTTTCAACATTAACTCTTACAAAATCTTGTGTTTCTATTTTCCTCCCTTTCCCCCCAACCTTTCCTCTAGATAGCAAGCAATCCAATATATGTTAAACATGGTAAAAGCATATCTTAAATCCAATATATGCACACATATTTATACAATTAACTTGCTACACAGGAAAAATCAGATCAAAAAGGAAAAAAAATTAGAAAGAAAATAAAATGCAAGCAAACAACAAAAAGAGTGAAAATACTATGTTGTAATCCACATTCAATTCCTACAGTCCTCTCTCTGGCTCTCATCTTCAAAAGGTTATTGGAACTGGTCTGAATTACCTCATTATTGAAGAGAGCCACGCCCATCAGAACTGATCATTGTATAATCTTGGTGTTGCTGTGTATAACGATCTCCTGGTCCTGCTCATTTCACTCAGCATCAGTTGATGTAAGTCTCTCCAGGCCTTTCTGAAATCATCCTGCTGATCTTTTCTTACAGAACAATAATATTCCATAACATTCATATACTGTAACTTATTCAGCCATTCTCCAACTGATGAGCATCTGCTCATTTTCCAGTTTCTGGCCACCACAAAGAGGGCTGCCACAAACATTTTGGCACATACAGGTCCCTTTCCCTTCTTTAGGATTTCTTTGGGATATAAGCCCAGTAGTAACACTGCTGGGTCAAAGGATATGCACAGTTTGGTAACTTTTTGAGCATAGTTCCAAATTTAAGCAAATAATTTTAGTTCGTTCTATTTGAGTGTCCCAAGTTATATGTTGGGAGGATGACTTTTGCCTCCTTTGTATGATGTGAGATTTCAAAAGATAATATCCCTGAAAGCACTCTATCATTAACCCCTTGTTGACTTTACTCCTACCATAAACATTCCATTACCCATGTCCCCTCATGTTTTTAACTTATTTCAGTTAAAAAAGAGTTTTAGTCCCTTGCTTAGGAGAAAACACTGCTTTCAAAATACAGAGGGAATACAGTTCTGTGGTAATGAGATGAAAGGCACAGGGGTAACCAGAAAAGATAAATAAAGCTGATGTTAGATCAGCCACCGCTGAAGTTGCCAGAGTGACATTTCAAGTAGTAATTATATCAGAGATCTCGGTCCAAGTCTGTCTCAAGAAGTTTTGTTCTAACAGACTTGCCTAATACTGGAAGACTAACCATATAGTGAAGTACCAAGTATAACTCTCGTCAGAGAGACAGAGACAGAGAGAAAGATGAACGAGTCTCTATGATATAGTGACTAGGAGGGTAAGAACAGAGCTGATAAATTCTACCTGCTCACTAAAACATTATACGAGAAGGACTATAAATGGGAGTCTGTGTCCTAGTTCCTTTTTTCCTGCCATACATACTGACATGGAACTGATGAGCGATTGATGATGATTTTGATCTGATTGTTTTTGTCTGAATTGGGCGTTTTCTAAATTCCCCTACACTATGGTGGAACATCTGGGTAGTAAGGGTGAACTAGGACATGGGGCAAGCTTTACTAACAACAAGTTCTGGGAGATAAGTTGGGGAAACAAACACACTTGTTCAGCCTGGCAATTTTCTGAGAATGGCAGCATAAGAGAAACATGCAGTAATGGACCCATGTCCTTGAAGTCTCCTGAGAATTCCAGGATATAACCATACTCTTCATCAACTCCAGAATCATCTTCTAAATTTCCCCAACTTGTATACATTTCCACACTAGTGGTTAGTCCACTTACCCCCAGGGGCACTGTTCCAACCGCATGTTGGTATCTATATTGGCAGTGCAAAGCTTGACTGCAAGTATTGACTTGGCTCCAGGTTCTCAGCTTCCTCAACATCCCTAACTGGGTTGCTGACAGATAGAAGACAGATGTATTATGAAAAACTATATTAGTGAGTCAGTTTCTTTTCATTTTAATATTTTATTCAACATAGTTGATCTCACTAGTCCAAATATGGGAAAGATAAATAAATTGATAGCTCTTTCTTGCTTGTGTGGGTAGTTCTTAATTGCTTGTCTGATGTATCTGACTAATTTCTAGCTAACTTAAGTTTCTCTATATATACCCCTTTTCCAGGTCACATGGCCTTCACATGGCCCTTTCATCTCATTCTAAATTCCTACCCCTTAAAATCACATTACAGGATCTAAATCAAAGGAAAGTTGTAGCCTTTGAATTCTTCTATATCTTTTTTTTTTTTTGTATAATATACATCTGGGTCCACAGTGGCAATGGGAGAAAAAGTTACCTGGAAGGTGGGAAGATGAAAGGGACAGAGAAGCAGAAACATGGTATAAAGAAGATCACATTGACTCAAGACATAGAAAGAGACCCAGGCTATATAGTCCAATCTCTGCCTCTAATTAACCACATGTTCTTGGTTAGGTCACTTATCTCTAAGCTTCAGTTAAATAAAATGAGGAGTTAAATTATATGCCTTCCAAGACCTTTCTAACTTTCATTTTAAGATCCTGGAATCCCTTCTAGGTCTGAAATTATATGAGACATTTCCAGAAAGTAAAGGAAAGTGCAGCAGTTAACTAAAGAGGCAAAGGAATGAGGAAAAAAACACTCTACAAATTCCTGACCTGGAGGACGGCTTCTGCAGCATCCTTCACCTTTGGCTGTTCCCACTAGAAAATGACAAAAATGTAAAATCCCATTGAATAAAAGCCAAAACACAGGTATTGTCACAAAAAAACTGGCAAAAACAATACTTGGAAGGCTAATTACAGTGGAAGTGCTCACTGAGTCTTTGAAAAAGCTTTGCTGCAGTGTGTGGGTATGAACAACAGTGCCCCACTCCTTTCAAAGTAGTCATCTTTGATAAGTAAGGTAAAAGTCTGCATATAGGACTTTCTAACCATTCATCTCCATATACAATGAATTAGTCATTATGGAGCTTGGGTTGTTTCATAATTAGCCCTTGGGGTTAATTTCTGAGGAAATTACAATGCAGTGAGGTGGGAACTAAGCTGTGAAATTACAACCAAACCCATCCTTTTGGAAACCAATGGGCTTACTTCCTACAGTGTTGAGTCACTTCTTGCCTCTTGTTGCTATTGTCCAATGTATACTAGAGTGAACAGTCTTTGGGGGTGGAAAACTCAAAAAATCAACAGGGCATTTACCAGCTTCACCTTCATTGCCCAAAAGAATCGGACCTCCTCTTAGTGCTGAGCATGCTTGGGATTTCCTAATTTCTTTTAAAGCTTTGGTAGATAAATGCTCCACTTTTCAGATCTATACCTTTGGGTAGAGCGTCAGCAATATCTCACTCTTGCCCACCCCCCACAATGTGGGTCTTTTCATGTCTCCAAAGTGGGTTTGCTTCATTCCCTCCATTCCTAAAGGATGATCCCAATCCATTGGTGAAATTACCATCATTCCTCACTTTCCACCACAGTAGAATAATGATAGGAAAGAAGGAAAGATGGGAAAATGGAAGAACCTCTTCTGAGTCGTGTCCTGGTAAAGGTTCAGATATTCTTTATCTTTAATATGAATGACTTGGACCAATTGATTTCTTTTTTTTTCCCCCTGAAGCAATTGGAGTTAAGTGACTTACTCAGAGTCACGCAGCTGGAAAATGTTAAGTTTCTGAGGCCAGATTTGAATCCAGGTCCTCCCGACTTCAGGGTTGGTGCTTTATGGACCAATTGATTTCTGAGGTTCATTTTCAGGTCTGACCCTCTGACTTGGCTCTATTTTGAGAGGGGTCTCCTATGGGTCAGGAAAATGTTTCTTAATTTTTTTTCTTTAGATGAAAAATTAAGACTATGTGATAGAGTGGACAGAGCTCAGATAGGACATCAGGAGACCTTTATTGTTGCTGTTCAGTAGGTTTCTTTGTGATTCCATTTGTTTGTTTGTTTTTGGCAAAGATACTAGAGTAATTTGCCTTCTCTAGTTCATTTTACAAATGAGGAAACTGAGACAAAGAGGATTAAGTGACTTGTTCAGGGTCACACAGCTAGTAAGAGTCAAGAATTCAAGAAGATAAGTCTTCCTGACTCCAGGTCTGGCACTCCGACCATTGCACTACCTAGCAGCCCCATCAGGAAATCTAGGTTCATATAAAAACTCTGCTACATCATTGAGGTGATTTTGAGCAAGTCACTTAACTCTTTGGGCTTCACTGCTTTTTTCTTTTCTTTTTTTCTTTTTAAAAAAATCTATTTTAATAACATAGATTTTTTTTTTCAAATTACATGTGAATATAGTACTCAATATTCATTTCTGTAAGATTTTGAGTTCCAGTTTTTCCCCCTCCCATCCTTAATTTCCCTCTCCCCAAGACAGCAAGCAAACTGATATAGATTATATATGTATAGCCATTTTTAATGTGTTTCCAAATGAGTCATGTTAAAAGAAAGAAAAATCAGAACAAAAGAAAGAAAAAAGAGAAAACAAAACAAAAGGTGTAAAAAAATATGCTTTGATCCGCCTTCAGTCTCCCTAGTTTTTTCTCTGTATAAAAAAGGCATTTTCCATTCAAAGTTCTGGATCACTAGATTTCTGAGAAGCGCTAGGGCTATCATTGTTGATCATCACATCATCTTGCTGTTACCGTGTACAATTGTCCTCTTAGTTCTATCCATTTCCCTCAGCATCAGCTCCTGAAAGTCTCTCCAGGCTTTTCTGAAATCATCCTGCTCATCATTTCTTATAGAAAAATAATATTCCATTACATTCATATGCTATAACATATTCAGCCATTCTCCTTCTGATGGATATCCATTCAAGTTCCAGTTCCTTTCCATTACAAAAAGACCTGTTGAGGGGCAACTAGATGGTGCAGTAGAGAGAGCACCAGTCCTGAAGTCAGGAAGATCTGAGTTCAAATCCGGCCTCAGACACTTAATGCTTCCTAGTTGTGTGACCTTGGGCAAGTCACTTAACCCCAATTGCCTCAAAAAAAAAAAATTAGTAAGTATAATCCCATGCTGATTTATTTAGGAATTAGAAACTGACCAGATACATTTAAAAACATTTTCTGGTTAATATGTCAAATTGATGTGCACATGTTTACCAAGCACTTCACATGTGTTATCTTGTTTAAGTACAAAGTATTGCCCCTTTCTTATGTGGACACTTATTTACTAAAAGGACAGAAAAAAATAGGTAAGTTTGAGGAGAGACACAATTATGAAACAGTCTGACTGAAAAGTATGTCCTTTTTGATGTTGTTTTTAAGCTGCAATGCAATGTTTTCTAACAGCTAATTTAGATATTGGAGCAGGCAGGTAGTGCAGTAAATAGAGTGCTGGGCTTGGAATCAGGAGGTGCAATGGGTAGAGGGCTTGGAATCAAGAAGATCAGAAACTTCCTAGCTACATAATCCCGAGAAAGTCATTTAATCTCTGCCACTGGAGAAGGAAATGGCAAAACCCTCCAGTATCTTTGCCAAGGAAACCCCATGAACAGTATTGTCACACTACGGAGTACAGGGTCACAAAGAGTGGACATAACTGAACAATAAAACTAGGATAGAAGTAAGTCACTCTCTACACATGAGAAGTCCCTGATTCGAAGCAGGAGAAACATGAGAAGCCAGGGCATTTGAATGTAGAAACAAACAAGAGAAGATGCTTACAAACAGAATAAAAGAAGGGTTTATCACACATAGCAGTCAACTGGGGCTGAGAAGTTGACAATAGAGCAGAGTAGCTGAATCCAGCTAACTGAACGTGGGGAACTGGAGAAAGTTCTGATGCGGGTGCTTTGCTGTTTGACAAACTAGCCAGGGAAAGGCTGCTGTGAAAGGAGGGAAAGCTTCTCTGAGGCTTGCTGGATTATTGCCCTCTTGGGCTCAAGATGAGGAAAGTCCTGTAAATCCATAGAGTCAAATTAGTTGTTCAGTTGAAGTATTTATCCAAGACAAATATACTGAAGTATGCATTGCCACTCAATATGAGACAAAGAGGGAGGTCTCCAGGAAGTTGAGTAGATCTCATCCCCCTCGAAATTATACGGGATATGATAGACAAGAGACAGTCAATCAACAAGCAATTATTAAGCACCTATGGTGTGCCAGACACTTGGGATACAAAGACAAAATAAAACAGTCCAAGATCTCAAGCACTTATATTTTATCAGGGAGAATACATAAGTAGATTCACATATATGCAAACTGATTTGGAGTGGGTAGGAATAGAGAGAGAGTAGGAAAAGCCCTATGGAGAATCTGCGGCTTAAGCTGAGATTTGAAGAAAGCTAGAGGAGAGACACAGAATGGGATACATGCATATCTTTCTCTGTGTGTGTGTGTGTGTGTGTCTGTCTGTCTCTGGCTCTCAATCCTTCTGTCTCTCCCTCTCCCTCTCCCCTTCTCTCTCCATCTACATCTCTCTCTTTTCTGTTTCTGTCTCTGTTTTTTTGTCTCTTACATATATATATGTACATATATATTCATATACACATGATATATATGTACAAGCTATATATGTATACATACATATTTATACATGTACATATGTATATATAAGCATGTGTATATGTATGAGATATTTATGATCCCAACCCAAATTAAAATCAGAAATTCTCAATTCTTGAAAAGCAAAAAGAATTTATTATGATACCTCGAGGAGAAAGGGCAGTTTCTAATAGACAAGGTGTCAATAAAGGAGTGCAAAGCACAAACTGCAAAACACAAGATATAGACCCAAAACAGAAGTCCCCACCACTCCTGACCATTTCTCCCTTTGTCTGGTGGAGTTCAGGCTTACACCTAAATCTGGAAATCTATCCCAGAAACAAAGAATACTGATAAATAATAAACTTTTACCCATTAAGTACTAAAATGGTAATTAAGAAGTGGAGGGAGACCAGAGAGGAATGTATGTTTATCCAAGATAATCAAACATCTGTAGCTTTTAGCTATAGCACAACTTGTTATTGCAAAGTTTCATGTCACAATTAGGGCATAGGTTGAAGCCACATCCTTATGAGAGGTCTTTATGCAGTTTATCCCATTCATATATGTGTGTGTGTGTGTACAGAGAGAGAGAGACAGACAGACAGAGACAGACAGACAGACAGACAGAGACAGACAGAGAGAGACAGACAGAGAGAGAGCAGAGCTCCTACTAGCTATTCAGTTACATTTTTAAAAATGGGATTCTTTAGTTATTTATCACCCACAATTTGAAAGAGGGATTGATTGAGTCCAAGAGAAAATCTTGTTTTCCTTGCACAAAGCTTTTCCTTTGCAAAAACCCACAGCAGTTAGGGACTTTCTCCCTCCAGGTTATATATGTTATGTATACATTATCTCCTTGATAGAATGCATACTGCCTGGAGGCATTTTAAACTTGACTTTAACTTTTGTCATTGTATCTTCGGGGCATATAGCTGACTCAATGAAAATTTGTTGTTTGATTAAGATTACTGAGTATGAGGCATACACAAAATATATATCTGGAACCTTTAGGGAATAACAGAAAGTGAAAAAAAAAAATAATAAAATGGGAAGAATGAAGTACTTACTATCTATAGCCATATGAGGAAAAGTGAATGAATGAGCAGAGAATCCTGAATTAAAGAAAATTATTAAAATAGTGTTATACTATGTTGAAATTATTACTTTAAATGTATATTGTTACTAAGCAAGCATATTTATCCTCATATTTAGTGTAGATTTTCTAATAAAACAGTTTATTAAAAAAACTGAAATCAATTACAAGATTAAAGATAGAATCAATAGGTGTAGGCAAGATAATATGAAATCAATAGCAAGATTAAAAATAGAATCAATAGGTACTGGCAAGATAATGTGAATATTACTTTCAGACAGAGACAAGATTGAGAAATAAGGAGGAGAAAAAGCAATGCTTTATGTTTTTTGGGCGGGGAGGGGGAACCATACATATTTGTTACAAAGAAAGGTTGCTATTTAGAGATGGCATGGTGAGTTGGTGGGTAGTGAAGAAGAGGAAGAATAAAAAGGAAGGAAGGAGAGAAGAGGAGAGGAGAGGAGAGGAGAGGAGAGGAGAGGAGAGGAGAGGAGAGGAGAGGAGAGGAGAGGAGAGGAGAGGGAGGGAGGGAGGAAGGAAGGAAGGAAGGAAGGAAGGAAGGAAGGAAGGAAGGAAGGAAGGAAGGAAGGAAGGAAGGAAGGAAGGAAGGAAGGAAGGAAGGAAGGAAGGAAGGAAGGAAGGAAGGAAGGAAGGAAGGAAGGAAGGAAGGAAGGAAGGAAGGAAGGAAGGAAGGAAGGAAGGAAGGAAGGAAGGAAGGAAGGAAGGAAGGAAGGAAGGAAGGGAGGAAGGGAGGAAGGGGGAGGGAGGGAGGAAAAAAACTTTTAAAAATACAAACCACAGATAGGAGTAATCTGATGCAAGTAAAATGGAGGAATGGAGAATCTGGAGCTAACCAGCATGAAAAGTAATGACCAATGTTCTATAAGACCAAGACTGACCAGAGTCCTTTGCAGATTGTAGGGTTAAAAGAGGATGGCAGCTGCTGCTTATTGAGAGAGAAACTATCACACAAAGGGGTTAGTCAGTCTACAGTGTGTTCCTGGCCTTGGACCAGCACCATTTTAGGAGACAAAGTGAGGCTTCTTTACTAAGGCATGTTCTATAAGAATACATGGGGATGAGTGAGACTTGAGCTATGTAGAAAGATTTAGTTCTGGAGCAGAATAAGCCAGCAAATGGGAGGCTAATATACTCTAATGGGTTTAAGTGATTTCCCCCACCCCTTCCTCTGTTTTCCTTTTTCTAGTCCTCCTCATCCCCTTTAAAATGGCTTGTTTGAAACCTTTCAGTCCACCTCCCTTGGCATCAGTCAGACAAAAGACCTCAGTTTGGCCAGTGCCAGAGCCAGTGCACCTGCCTGCTGCCTGGTGGGGTGCGTTTTCCATGAAACAGCCCCCAAAGGAAAGCCAAGGGCTCAGAATGCCACTTCTTATCTGGCGAGGAGTGGGTGCAGGAGAGTGGAAGCCACAGGAAGGCTTTTTCAATAAGCAAACAGGCCAGTCATTCAGAATTCATGTTTTATGCTGACTTCATCACTGTGGTACACTGTTGGGGGAGCAGTCCTTGCTGCTGCCCTAGGAAGGTCTCCATAGAAGGGAGCAGTAACACAAAGTGGAGGAGCTGCCAGTGGAACAGAGGGGAGATTTCAGTCTTTGGATACTAAGAGACCTTGACATACCATCTGATTTGTTTCCCTTGCTAAACAGCAATGTACCTAACACTTTAAAACGGGTCCTGAAAATAATCTTTACAGAAAGTATCTCTGATAAAACTTCATTTATCAAAAACAAAAACAGAGAACTAAGTCAAATTTATAAGAATACAATTAATAAATGGTCAAAGGATATGAACTGTTTTTTTTTTTCACATGAAGAAATCAAAGTTATCCCTAGGCATATGAAGTCTAATTCATTTTTGAATAGAGAAATGCAAATTAAAACAACTCTGAGGTACCACGTCAGACCTATAAGATTGGCTAAGATGACAAAAAAAAAAAGGGCGGGGGGAATGTAGGAAAATTGGAACACTAATTCACTATTGGTAGAGTTATGAACTGATCTAACCATTTTGGAGAGCAATTTGGAACTACACCTAAAGGACAACAAAACTGCGTACTTTTTGATCCAGGAATACCACTCCTTAGTCTGTATCTCAAAAAGATCATAAAAAAGGAAGAAAGACCTACATGTATAAAAATACTTATAGCAGCACTTTTCAGAGTGGCAAAATATTGAAAACTGAGGGAATATCCTCATTTATTGGTTTGCCCAACTTGTCAAAATTACTAACTATGGCTCTGCCTTGTCCTCTATCAGGCTTTTGATTTCAGCTAGTAGTAAACCAGCCTTCTCTCTCATAGGCTGAAGAAAGCCCTGATAAGACTTACTGCTGTCCAAAAATATTTGCATTTTGATGAAGAATCTTAGAGATCCCCAAAGCATTCAAGACTCAAAAGTGATTAAGTTATAATTCAACAAACATTTATCATGTAAATATTTGTTACTTTTACCCACCATAATTAGGGTTCTGAATACCAATCTTAACAAAGAAATGGTCATTATGTTAAGGGTTTAGTTTCTGTTAGGAGTTTAAGCAGATACAATAACAAATAAATGCCAGGGAGTTTGAGAAGGAAGAGTGCATGAACAGTTGGGAAAGCAGGAAAGGCTTCTCAGAGAAGGTAGCTCTTGAACTGAATATAGAAGGAAAATAAGAGAGACAAATGAAGAGAGAATGACTTCCAGGCTTGTTCAAATGTGTAGAGGCAGGAGATGGAAGTACCCCCCCACCCATCCTCCTCTCTTCCTTGCTTTCCTATTACTGTTATTTCCCTATTCTACCATCTCACTCTTTTTCATCTCTCTCCCTTCCATCTCCATATCCATGAGGGCAAATTTGTAGAAGAAGAAACAAAAGTGAAGAGAGTATCTTTGCTGATGGGAGGAAGGAGCAAAACAAAGAGGGAGCTAGGAAGGAATCTTTAAACTAGAAAGAGAAGCAGGTCACACAGGTAAAAGGATCAACTTCTGGGACTGCTTAAAAGGTCAAGAAAGACTAAGATAAAGAAAATGAGCATTGGATTTGGCAATGAACACTTTTTCCGGTGAGCAGTGGGCACAAAAGCTGAATTATAGGGGATTCAGGTTCTGAGTGGGTGGTAGAAGGATGTAGAAACCATTCATACAAGTTTTATAAAAGGTTAAGAGAAACAAACCTTGAGAAGGTGTTGGAGTCAGAAGGGTTTTTGTTTTTTGTTTTTGTAGGATGTTGATTCTTAAACATATATGTAGGTAGAGGTGAATGAGTCAGTAAAGAGGAAAAGAATATAAAGGAGAGAAAAAGAGGGAATGATAAATGGAGCAAAGTCTCCAATGAGACAAAAAGGCTGTCTAAAAATCCCCCCCAATATCTTCATTTAAAGAGGGCTGTCAGACCAGCCATTTCTTCATATCCTAGTGCCTGGCACATAGTAGGCAATTAGAAAATGTTTACTGACTGGATAACTGGTTTGGACTAGACAAAATGGAATCACTGAGAAGAAGAAAAATTACTTTTAGCACAGAGAAATATCAGAACAATCGCAGAGACTGGAGGAAAGCAAACATACAAGCATGGGTTAAAAGTTAGAAAGTTTTTCACATGTGGAGGAAGGGAAGGAACTCATGACAGATGTTCTTAATCATCTCAGTAAAGTAGGAGGCAAGGTCATCTGCTGAGAAAAAGCGGGAGGAATAGGAAGAGATAAAGGGGCTTGAACAGAGAAATTCATAACATCTGCTGTGAGGAACGGAATGGGCGTCTATCAGATGCGAAGAAAAGGATTCAGTCCAGCCAGGAGGGACAAGCTGAGTTTAGATGTCACGAATTTGAAGTGGGCTATCAATATAATTTTGTTTCTTCCTCTAGTAGTATTTGGTGTTTTGGGATTAGGAGCAGGGAAACTAGATGACCAAACTATAACCCTGACCTCATTAACATTTTGCTCTACTGCTGAGAGGTTTTGTAGTTGCTGTTTGTGATTGTGACTGGATGTTTTTGGTTTTTTTGGTTGTTGTTGTTGGTGATGTTTTGCCTTAGACAGTCCCTAATAACCCCAGCCAGCAGGCTTGCAGATGCCTACCATTGATCCCAAAGGTAATTAATTGGGTGAAAAGTTATAAACAGATCAGGCAATTCATTACTATCACTAGAAGAGATAATTCCAAATGAACTCCCTACTGATAGAGTGGGTTATAGTAATGTTAGCTCCTCATTACCTATGGCCTGGGCTACTGCTGTAGTCTCCTTATTGATCACAAAGCAACCAAAGTAACACTCCTAAAATCTGAGGTCAGATTTGAATTCAGCAATATGAGTCTCCTCTCTCCCAACCTGGCACTTTATCCATTGAGCCACCTTTTTTGCCTTAGAAGGCACTTAATAAAGGCTTATTAATTAACTTATTGGACAGCATATTTTAATTATAACAACTAAATATGTTCACCTTCAAAGAATGACAAGATTTACCTCAGTAGGAAGAATTTTTTTCTCTTTGAATTAAGCAGTGACCTCTCTCAGCCACAGTTGTACTTTTCCCCCCAGCTTTGGAGTTTCTACCAGTGTATTCTATTGGAGAGACAAAGACACAAAGAGAGATAAAGGCAGAAAGATAGGCAGAGAGAGAAGGAAAGATAATATAGAGGGGAGACTTGCACATGTGCATGCACGTGTGTGCAAACACACACACACAAACACACAAAGGATCTATTCTTGCTAAGTAGATAGGTTTTCCCTCTCCTCGTTCCTCCCTTGTCTGCTGCTTTGATTCTCAACAGCTGTATTGTTGGTTCCCCTGACCTTTTATCCCTTTTGTCTTTTCTTTTTCTTTCATATAAAACTCATTGGGAGGTAAGGCAGTGAGTCAGAAATCAATGTAACCCCTGGCAGAGAACAGAGCACAAGATCACAGAGACCGTGAGAAAAATGTCAAGTAGCTAGTCTGACCAGACATAACCCGCCTGTCCCAAGGAATTGAACTGGACCTGGCAAAGGAGATGTTCTTCTTCAACCTTTTTCCTTGAGGACTGTTGGATCTTGTTTAATGATCAGGGAAGCAAAATTTGGGGGAGGGATGGTCATTTACTCTGCTTCTGGAACTTTATCTATTTTTCATCTCAGTGCCTCTACAATTTCTGCTAAAGTCACATTTTTTAAAAATTGATTCTGATCACAGGTGAAAGATCGTAAATAATAGGTCTTAACTCTCTAAGTTGTTTAGCAATTATGCTTCTTTGAGTTAACGTTGGATCTCTGGTAAAGTGCATGTTATACCACGATAACCTGTGTTTGAGAAGGAGCTCAGTGTGAGGTTGCAGGACGGTCTTCTTGTCTGCATGCTAAGAAAGCCTTTGGGGCAAGCCAAAGTTGGAAGTCTTGTCTTTTTATGTGGATGTAGCAGAGAACTGGAGACATAGAAATGCTCATGGAGAGAGTTAGAGGTTCTCTTTTCTTCCTGAATCATGATATAAAAGTGAATACTTTATCTTTCCCAGATTGTGTGACCTCAGGAACATATTTTTGATAGAAGTCTATGGACTAGGCTGAGTTCAATTCTTATCAGTAACTATTTGACTCTGGTAACTTGAGCATCTTAGAATCCATCTCCGTGTTTCTCCAGCCCGAGAAAGATGCACACAGACAAGTAGAGACCTGTAAAAAAAAATCACCAAAAAACTCCACTTTCTTAATAACCCAGAAACTTAAATCTTAACTTTCCTGGACTAGAGCCCAAGACACCATTGCAGAAGGAAACTTGTAGACTCACAATACAAAGTAAATGGACAAAAAACAAACAAACAAACAAATAAGTGAATGAACAAATAAATAAGATCCAACCCCCAGCTGCTGCCTGGATGGAGCTCCATGTTAGAATGGATCCAAACACTCACTTCACAATGATCTAACAGGTGAGAGAAAACCTAGTTCTCGGTAAGGGAAAGGAAGGAGCATTTTTAATTCCTGTGCTAGGAATTGTGCTAAATGCTTAAATATTATCTCATTTGATCCATACAACAATCTTATGAGGTAGGCTATTATTAAATCCATTTTATATTTGAAGACACTGTGCCCAGAGTCCCAGGCAGTAAGTGACTGAGGCTACATTTCAATTCAGGCTTTAACTTTCTATTCACTGAATAGAAAGTTAAGAAGTATGGAGGAATGGTAGAAGTATGGAACTCTTTGTACTATGTCCTAAAGCTACCACCACATCACTTCCAGATGGGAGAGTGCTGCTTTATTGTAGAAATATTATATACACAAAATATGACACAAAGCAGTGATACCAAATTCAGATAGTAACAGGGACCTCTGAACTGTTCATAAGATCTCCGCAGATGGCATTTTGATGTAGAAAACCACATATTAACATTATCTATGTTCTATTACATTTATTTATTTTATCAAATATTTTTAAATTGCATTTTAATCTGGTTTGTCACTCTAGACTGTTATGATAGCCCTCAGACTTTGATTGAGAACCCAGGTGATCATTTCCAAACTTTGAGGTACATGCAACTATTTCTTCAGTGCCTAAACTCAGACAGTAACTATCTTCATGGACCAACCAAGATAGGAGAAGGTGAAGGTTTGGATAAAAAGGAAGAAACAGATAAAGAGACAGAGAAAGAGACAGGCATAGAAAGACAGAGAGAGACAGAGAAACAGGTGTAGAGACAGAGAGATAAAAACAGAGAGAGAGAGAGAGAGAGGTGTAGAGAGAGACAGAGACAGAGAGACAGGCATAAAGCAATAAAATGGATAGACAAAGACAGAGACGAAAAGACATACATAAACTAAAGAGACAGAAATAGAGACAGGAGTAGGGAGAGATGGAGAGATAAAGACAGACAGAAACAGAGTTATTAGAGAGAAACAAAGATAGAGACAAAGAGGTAGAGATAGAGACAGTGAGAAACAGACATAAAACAAAAAAGGCAAAGAGGTAGAGGTAAATGCACACAGAGACAAAAAGACCCAGATATAAAACAGAGACAAAGAGGTACAGATAAATGCACACAAAGACAAAAAGATATAAAACAGAGACAAAGACAGAAGTAGACACAGAGAAAAAGACAAAGAAATACTGAGAGACAAACATAAAACAAAGAGACAGAGTCAGAGAGAGGTAGAGAGAAAAAGAAAGAGGCAAAGATGCAAAGATAGACAAAGACAGAGAGCTGGAGCTGGATAGAAATTCCACTTTCCTGCCCAGTGTAGGGGACAGCTAAGAAATCCTACTCTCTTCCACTTTGAGGCAGTTCCCAGAGAAACCCCGGTTCCTGCAGTTCCCAGTTAGAACCAACCGTACAATTTCTCCTCTAGCTGACTAGGATAGCTTCCTCACTTGGTCTCCTTATCTTCAGTCTATCTCCTCCAATCCCTTTTGCACCCTCCTGCCAGACTAATTCTTCAAAATTTCTGCCCTTTTGCTCGTCACTTCCCTTGTCTGAAATGTTCCCCCCTCCAAAAACTTTATCCAGATCTTCTATAAGACCCCTTTCAGCTAAGGGCCCCATGGCCTAAAGGAAAAAAGACCAGACTTTGTTGTTGGAAAGACTGGACTCAGAACCCGATTTTGCTACTTTTCATTGTGTGACCTTAGCAAATCACGTATTTTCTCTGATCTTCATCTGAAAAATGAGAATTCTGGATTAAATGATCTACGGGGCCTTTTAAATCCTCTAATTTTCTAAATCTTTATTTACACATCCTCTATCAATACCCACCTATGCCTCTCCTTTTTTTTTTTGGCTGTTGCCTATTATTGATACTACATATTTTTTACCCAAAATTTGTTGCAATCAGGATACTTTAAGAGGTAGTACAGCTGAATGGGGTCAGAACTTTGCCTTGAAACTAGAAAAACTGGAGTTCAAATCTTACCTTTGACACATATTGACTATGAGAGCCTGGCTAAATCACAACTCTTCATGCCTCAGAAAACTCATTAAATTTGATTGAATGCCAAATAATGTTCATTTTAGAACAGATTAGGGACAGAGTTCCCTAAAATGAAAACATAGCTTAGTGAAACAATGGCAACAAAGATGGCACTGGATTGCAATTTGTTGTTTTGTTAATCACTCTTAACAATTTTATGAGCATATCACTTGATTCCCCAACTAGATTAAAAACTCCTTGAAGGCAGGAACTGACTTTTATTTTTTATTCCCAATAGAATTTTTTATTCCCAATATTTAATTCCCAATTGTGGAATTAAATTAAATGTTTTTTTTTTCCCATTAGTAAAAGTGATGCTTAAAAGTGACCTTACTGGCATCAGGTATCCGAATCCACAGCTTTATCAGTGCAGCTGAACCCAAAGGAGATTTGCTCAATAAGACTATGCTCAATATCAACCTAAGTCATGGTAAGGAATATAAAGCCACAGCTTTGCAAAAATACCTTGTTGTGCTGATTATACGAGTCGTATATCAGTTATAGCAGTGATTTAGCTCCCTGAGCCTTAGATCCAGTTGGCTGGCTGATTGGTTTTTGTCCCTCATTCTCAAAGAATTAACAACATGATGTCACTATGATGAGGTCAAGGTGTTTGTGGCTGATCAGACCAACACAAGCTCAGAATGCTCTTCCACAGGTCAAGTACAAATGATCCATAGAAGCATTTAGAACAGAGATGTCCAAATTTGTGCATCTCACTTCTTTTGTTACTGCAATTCTTTGATCCAGCACAACATGCTGGGCAGTCCTGTGCCAGTGTCTCCCATGTTTCACAAAGTTCTTTAGAGTGACCTTGAAAGTATCCTTCTATTGCTTCTTCTGACCTCCATGTGAATTCTCCGTAAAGTAGTCTTTTAGGCAAATGTATGTTGGACATGTGAACAATGTGTCCTGCTCATCGGCGTGTTGTTCTCTGAAGCAGAGTCTGAATGCTTGGCATTTTAGTCCAAGAACAGACCTCAGTGTCCATACCTTATCTTGCCAGGTGATCTTCAGAATCTTCCTAAGATAATTCAAATGACAGCACTTCAGTTTCCTGGCATTGCGCTGGTCCACTATCCAGGTTTCACAGACACACAACAATGAGCTCAGCACAGTGGCTCTGTACACCTTCATTTTGGGAGGCAGACTAATATAATATCTCTGCTCTCCTACACTTTCCTTTGGAGCTTTCCAAACATCGCACTATCCTCTCGGTGTGTGTATCAGGCCCATCATTTATAGGTGTAGCCCTGGAAAGTATACTGCCAAAGAAAGTGAAGTTATCAAAAGCATTCAACATCTTTCCATTTGCCGTAATAGTTCCTAGCATGGTTTAGTTCCAATTAGTGCAAATAAATGAATCCCCTGAAGTGGTCATATGTATTCAAATTTACACTACTTGAAGTTATAATTATATAAAATATAGTCATTTGTTTCAGTCTAGTGGACATAAGTAGCACAATTTTGAATAAGTAATATGTTGAGGAAAGATATTTACTGGCATCTCAGGAAATTAGAATGAAGGTAGAATGAAGCTCTGAAGACATGGTAATGCTAAGGGTTATTTTACTTGTCTGCAAGAAGCAGCCTTTATGCGCAGGTCTTGGTTTGGGTAAATTGATTGTGAAATTAGCACATGGAACTGCCCTGGGTGGAAATAGGACCTCTAGGATTCCTGGACCAGAGTGAGTTGCCCCATAAATATTATTATTACTCAAGTTTAATACAATTTTTTCATGCTTCAGAAGACAGTTCTCATTGGTAGATCCCTCCTTTCTAACAGTTGGGTTGCATTGTAAGTGTGCTTGGTTGTTTCATATTTCTTCCTGTTTTATCTGAACCTTGTAAATGTTTGTTTCTTTTCTACACAAAAAGGTCATCTAGCTGCATGCAAGATATCTACAGAATATTTAAGTATCTTCTTCAAGGACCAGAAGAACTTCCAAGGAAAGGAGAAAAAGACACTTTGTGGGGATGTTCTTTGGATTGTAGCCAGCCAGCTTCTCTTCTAGGAATCAGACTGACCTTGCATTTTTGTTTAATGTTTTGATTATGATACTTTGGATTCCAATATTTTCAAATCATGCAATAGATTTTCATGCTACACAAAGAGGTAAAATAACCTGGCCTATGGTCAACCAGGCAAGGGTTCCTCCTCTTTCAAGGGAGAAAAACTATGATATCTTCAGAGAAATCCTGCCATCTTTATAAAACCATTTTCCCAAAACCATTTTCCCAAATATCAAACCACCTGAAATTGATTTAATAGATAGGTGTTCTCTTTATCACTTCAGACTACACTTTCAGTAGCACTCATGTAAGCAATTGTAGCAATATGTTTTTCACTATGAATAAGGAGAGGGAGAAACTCTTCCTCCTCCTTTCTTTCTACCCCTGGATTGGCCACCTCCCAACGATACTCCATGATATATCTGTTTCTGACTTTTGAGATCCCTTTGTTTTAGGAATACATCTAAAATGGTCATGGTAGTCAAAACAAATGACAAGTTCCCACTTTGATGTAGACCAGTGATCCAGAAGATCAATACCTTGTTTTCCAAGTGAGAGAAAATTACAAAATACTCAGAATATAATCACCACGTTCTCTCTCAATACTGATGGTGTTAGTATATGGGATATGGGATATGGTCAAATAAGGCATCTTCCAGTCATTGCATAAGATTCAGGGATGATCATATTGCAGTTCCGGTATTGCCAGATGCTTGTTGAAAACAGATGGATGCCATATAATCTCCAGCCGGACCTCATCTGCCCAGAGAGCTTCCTCCCCAGTAACAGGATTATTGAGAAATATTGTTATAGTCGAGGCAAAGAATTTGCTCTTCTATAGGCCCTAGGACAGTGTTATCAATCTGGATAATCACATCCAGGCAGGATAACTCTACTCAATGAAAAGCCAAAGAGCGGCCTTAGGGGAGTTCTTTGAAAACAACAAAAAGTTGTTGTTCTGTCCAGCAGAGAACTAATATTGATCATTAAAAAGATAAGCAGGCAATTATGACTGACATAACTATCAGGCCATGTCTTAGTGCTATTACTATCCAATCTTTTCTACCCTTGATACTTGACCTAATGGACTGGCAGTAGCCAGTATTCACCAGAGGGGACCTCTAGGGAGCCTACAACCTTTCTATATGTAAAGGAAATAATGAACGAATGAAAGATAATCTTGGTACAGCCTCTATGAATACTGATTATGCCATTTAGAGGGCACAACCACCTTGAAGTTTTCCATATGTTCATAAATCCAATGTTCATCTATCTAGAATCCATCTTCATCCTCTTCCAGGATCCTACCCATCACCTATAATAATGGAAGCTATTGATCAGATTAAAAGAAATCTCAATTTGAGAAGGGTATGAATGTGAAGAAGATGAGGGAAGTTCCCAAAACAACATTCTATTGCCTTGCAAGGAATCTTTATGGAATTATGTGAAGTAGAAGCTGTTCTGCAATGAAGGTTCCCATTTCTGTGAAAGATTGGTGTTTCAGACAGTTAGGTAGTACAGCAGAATGTACCAGCCTGGAATCAGGAAGAGCTGAGTTCAAATCTGCCCTGAGACATCTATTAGCAGTGTGATCCTGGGTAAAGCACTTACCCTGTATTTACCACAATTTCTTCAGCTGTAAAATAGGGATAGTAATAGCACCTTACCTTCCAAAGTTATGAATATTGAATGAGATAGTATTTGCAAAAATTTTAGCACAGTTCCCGGTACTTAATATGCATTATGTAAATATTAGCTATTATTTGCAGGATACTATTTCTTCACCCCCAGGTTTTGTTCTAGGGATGCCTCTCACAGATATAATTAGGACTTAGTAGAGGTAGAAATGTTGTTTATTGACTTAAAAAGAGAAAGAATTGAATTCAGCTTTTTAGCAAATCACTTAAATTTCTCTGAGTAAAAGGAGGAGATTGACTAGATAACCTTTCTAGTCCCTTCTAAAGTTTTAAAACCATAATTTTGAATGTAACTGCAGCAAACAGCTTACTGAGGAAACAGACATCCCTAGTGTTCTCATTAGGTCATCCTTTCACCACACTCTGGCCTTACATTTATTTCTACAAGTTAACCAATTTAAGAAAAATAAAATAAAAGCTGAAAAGCTAGAGTCAAAGCTATGTTTTAAGGTTTGAAACTACCATTTCTCTTGCTGTAATGATGATTGGACCAATATATCCAATCACAGAACTTTGTTATAATAAATTTTATATACTTGCCTACCGAGAATTTGCTCTTTTATGTGTACAATGCATATTACATGTCATAATATGCATAAAGAAAAAACCAAGATCAATGGGAAGAGTTGAAAGGTGTCCATGATGATTTATAGTGCTCCTTGAGAAGACAAAGCAGGATAAAAACATGGACCAACTGGGATTGTACTGTCGGAGACTGAGTATAAGTGACCTGGTGTGGTTATCTTGTTTAACCTTGCACTAGCAGACCTTCGGCCACACCATCACTAAGTCAAGTAGTTTTCTGATAGTCATCCTCCACATTTTATATCCATTCTATTATTTCCCTAGGCTTTATTGTAATAAGTTCATCTCAACTGTAAACTATGATCTCCACTTCTTTTCCCATCATTACTAATATGGTAAGGAAAAATAAGTTGGATATGAGGATTTCAGAAAAGCATGGGAAAATTTATATTAATAGATGCAGAAAAAAAAGCACCAACAAAACAATTATCATAATTACTACAACAATGTTAATGAATTTTTAGAAGATTTTTTTTCTGAACTTAAATAAAATGAGTATTTCCATTCACATAGTGGAACAGAATAAGAGAACTGTATATGAAGTTTCAAATTTTTATTATGGCCTACTTGTTATTTTCTTTTTTCAAACACAATGAATTTGGCATGTAACTTTCAAAGATGCCCTATATGTCTTCTCTTGTTCTTTTCGATTCATTAAAAATATATTCAATGACCCTCTGGGAACAATCTATTTTTCTTTCCCCTCTTAATATCATCCCCCATACAAGAAAAAGAAAAAAGAAAAGCTTTGTCACAAATATATATAATCAAGAAAAGCAAATTTCTCCACTGGCTATGTTCCATATTGCATGTCTCATCCTACACCTTGAGTCTATCTCTGCTCTGTCAAGAGATGAGCATCCTGCTTCATCACTGGGCTTCTAAAATTATGGTTGGGCATTGAAATGATCAGAGTTACAAAGTCTTTCAAAGTTGCTTTTCTTTATATTGTACAATAGTATAAATTAAAAGGTCACTAAAATGAAGTTGAATTCTGTGAAAATAAAATAAAAGATAAATCAGAGAAGATCCTGGAGGAAACAGAATAAAACATATCTACTATACTCTCCCCACAGCAGAGGGATGGGGGGCCTCTTATACAGAATATTATATACATTGTCAAAATTTCTATCTTGGATATTTGCTTAATTGCTTTTTTTTGTCACAAAGAAGGATTTAATCTGAAGTGGAGTGACTGGAATATAGAGGCCAACAACAGCACATAATTTAACATTTTAAAAACTTTTAAAAATATCTAGATCAGCTCTTAATTTCATAGATCTGATGATGTACCCCACTGGACAGATTTAGTTCCATACCCAAAGAGAGAATACCAGAACTACCAAACACTCCAGAGTAGATCGAGGTCTCGCTTATTATTACATGATCTCCAGTTCTGGAATCACCCTTTGCGAGAAGGAATTGTTTCATACTCTCTTAGATCCTAATTTTGACAGGATAATATCTCTCCCCCTTATACCAAACCCAGCTTAGCTCACCTCCAAGCTTATCCAGAGCTCTAATGACTTCCCTTTTCAGAAACTATGATACCAAAGATAAGAAGATGGTTGTTGGGGATTATATGGAGGGAAGACAGGAAATGGATAAGCCTGGATGAACCAGATTTAATTTAATTTTAAGCACATTAAACAAATAATGATGACTACACATGACTTCTCCATAATGTAAAGAACCTTCTTCCTGAATGGTCCATCCTTTCATGTTATGTGGAAAAATATTAATAAAATCTTGCAAGAAATAACATTTACCTGAGTAGCTGGTTCTTCAGACATGATTGCAGGGTCATTTATAAAATCAGAGAGGAAGCAAGTGGAAAGTTGAGAAGGATTAAAGGCAGAGGTTGTCGTGTGGCCTGCTGACATTGAATTAGCCAATTGTTTGATGTTCCCAAGGCCAGTTTTCAGATCAGAGACTTCTAAATGTACAAACATAACCAGATTAACAACAAACATCAGAACTTGGGTGACTTCACAACTTCATTTTGTGGATTGGAATGCCGAAATACATAGAGGTCACACGACTTCAGATCACCAAAAAAATAAAATAAAATAAAATAAAAATACAGGGTCAAGATGAGAAAAGGTCTACTAACTTTCAAACCCCTTTTCCATCCATTACTGATATCCCTCCTGATGGCTTATATGCATTTCTGCTTTTCCTTTCCCCATTCCACTGAATGAAACTGATTTTTCACAGGAGAGCTGAGCAGTAATAAGTGGTCCTGAGAAAACCCTTTGAAATATTAAAAATGCATTCTTTGCGCTAAATCTGAATCTGTCCCGACCTGACCTAGTTGTCAAAGATACTCCTTATCATACAGTTACTTTACTTCCTCAAAGAGAGGGATAGGGGACCCCTAATGAAGAATATTATATTTATTGTCAGAAAAGCTTTCTACATTAGATGTTTTTGCTTTGACGTTTTTCTTTATCACAAGGGAGGGTTTAATCTGAAGTGGAGTAGGAAATGACAGTGAAGCAGAAATTAGATGCATATGTCTTATCTATATCATCTTTCCTCAAGTTATTGGATCATAGCTAAGGGAGTCTAGAAAACAGTTAGAGTTGAAAAGTGGGATTGAAATACTAAGTGCTAGCAGAACATTGGAGAGAGGAACTTTAAAGAATGGGAACCCAGCAATTGAACCAAAGAGAGTAAGCACAGAACCCAGTTCCGCACCTTCCCCCAACCCTGCCCCTGCCCCAGCCAAATGTTTATTCTACAGCATGCGGAGAGGAAAAAGAAGGAACCAGCGTTTTGTCCATGGAGATGCCTTGATTCCACGAGTTTCCCAGCACATCCAGTTCTGAGAATGACAAGTCCTGTGTTATCAGGAAAAACACACAAGATGGCATCTGAAACAAAAGCTGCCAAAGGGAGGGAAGGAGGAAAGGAGGAGAGGGACGAGAAGTGGAAGCGATGGGGCTGGCATCCTGTATGTAATGGGCTCGTGGGGAGAGCTGCTGGGGATGTTTCCTTTCCCCGGCATGTGGACAGCTCCTATTGACATTGGCGAGTGATCATATACACAGCCTTATGGAAACATTCTGTTTGGAGCATTTCTTTTTTATCTGTTCCTCACAGAATATGGACAACTCAGGAGATATTTCTAACTAGCTTGTTGATGAGCCGTGGGGTTTCTGCAACCGATTCCTGATTGGGTGGAATGGTTGCTACCCCACTGAGGCGCTAAGGACATACAGCAAACCCACACATGGTCAGCACATGGAAGGTGGGCGGGAGGATGTCTGGGTTGCTCAGCGATGGGGGGAGGAAAGCAGCTCTGAAACTGTAATTTGGAAATAATAAGCTGATGTCACTGTGACATTGTGTGCCTCCAACCCCACTGTGCTGCTGAGGCCAAATGGGAGTAAGGGAACCATTCCATTTCTGCATTTGTTTCTCCTATTTAGGATCTAAATTTCTCCTGCAGTTGCATGGAAAGACAGCTCTTGTTCCTGGTTGAGAAAGGCTCTGACATAATGCCTGAGAAGAAGGAAAAAGAGTCAGCATGTTAATAAAAAATCACCTGCATGCAATACTTTACAGATGCATTTCCTGGTTATCTCCTTTGACTCTCTCTATGAGGTAAACAATGCAAGTGCTGGATTCTTTTACAAATGGAAATACTGAGGCTTATGGAGCCCTGATGACTTGCTCAACATTAAAGTAACAAGAACTCTAACTCAAATTTTCCAAGGCCAGAGTTCTGCCCACTGTGCCCATTTTCTCTTATGAAAGAGAACTTACTATAAAAGTTTTTCAGTTCTCTCCACACCACTGGACTATGACAAGTGGCCCATATTACTTTAAAGTCATTGAAGATGATGTATCACCGTAACATCAAAGATACATGTATCCTGCCATCTTTTAGTGATGTCATGATAACCTCTCCAAGTTCTATCCACCTTGAGAACAAACTGAGGGACTGCTCAACAGCAGAATTTATTAACTTCTAGTGAGAACCTGATCTCTTTCTTTCTTCCCACCCCCTTTTTTTAGTTTCTTGTTTTCCTGACCCTTGGCAGATGGCATTGTAATTTACCTTTGCACAGACATTCTCCTTGAAATTTGTCTGGCCCCCCATTCTCTTGTGAAAGTTTTTGTCTCATCTATGAATTATTCCACCAAGAGCCTAGAACTCTGAATCCATAGAAGACTTTCTGGTGCAAAAGTAAACATTGCCTAGAGTTTCTATACAGAAGGCCAAGAGCAGCACAATTCCATGGCCTGAACAGGAAAAATCTGGCTTCCTCTCCAGTTTCCTTACACAGTACCAGCTTTATGTATTTTAACAAGTTCGTCTCTGGTTGAAATCACAATTTTCAGAATGTTTGTAACAGATACGCAATTTTTCTGTAAAAGGTCAAAAACTGGGTCAGTCTCCCAAATGAGCACATTCGTTTGATAGCTTTTGAAGTAACCTGCATATTTCTTTTTTCCTAGAGATGGGGCAAATGGGTAATAGGAGGGTAGATGCTTTAGTGGTGTTCTAAATCTAGGCAGCCAAATGATGTAATAAAAACACTGCTGGATTTGAAGTCAGGAAGACCTGAATTCTAATGTGACCTTAGACACCTACTAGTTGTATAATTTTGGGCAAATCATGTAACCCTGTCTCAGTTTTCTCAACTGTAAAATGGGAACAATAATAGTATCTATCTCTCAGGGTTATTATGAGGATCAAATGAGATATTTATAAAGTGTTTAGTACAGTGCTTGGCACATAGTAGGCACTACTATATATAAACAGTATCAATATATATTGATATATATATATATAATATATGTATATAATATTTATGTTGTACCTTTAAGGTTTTTCAAAGTATTTCAATAATAGCTAACATTTATACATTGCTTTAAAGTTTGCAAAGTTCTTTTCATTATTATATATTAATTTCATTAATTATATATTACCTTATTTAATCCCCACAACAATCCTGTGAGGTGGCTTTTATTATTGTACCCAATTTACAGATGAGAAAACTGAGGCAGAGAAAAGTCAAGTGTCGTATCCAAGGTGACTCAGCTAGTAAGGGACACAGAATTCATAGCTGTAGACAGAGTAGCACATAGAGGCCTACAGTCCCGTTATTAAAGCAATCTTCAGGCCTAGGTCACAGACTTATTCTGGTAGGCTAAGAGGCTCTGAGCTTAGATTCAGAGAACAAAAGGGATCCAGAGGCTTTAACTTAGGTTGAGCCAATTCTAACTGTCTTTAAAATAGAATAAAACAGATATAGAAGAATTCCATGTTTAACTTACGTTGGATTATTTGCTGTCTAGGGAAGGGAAAAGAGGGAGAAAAACTTGGAACACAAAGTTTTGTAAGGATGAATGTTGAAAACTATCTTTGCATATATTTTGAAAATAAACACCTATTATTAAAAAAGAATAAAACAAATAAAACTCAGGAATTGGTAAGATTCTTTGGAGTTAGGAGTTATTCCTATGGAGATTCATCATTCTGCTTGTATTCATCCCTTTTCCAAGTGAAGGAAGGGTCCTAATGATTATCTATAATCATGAAAATGGATTTTGCTTCCTGTGAAGTTTAGCAAATGCTGTGTCTCTCTCATGCCAAGTTTCTGGGGCTGGCGGGTAGGGGGGTGGAGAGAAAGGATATGAAGAATATGGGGGGAGGGAAGAAGGACTGAGAGCTTTAATAGTACCTAAAAGATGATACCCATAGCCCTCTCTGAATCCTTCCAACTGTGGAGGAAATAATGTGCAGATGTCTACAGTTTGCCAATGGTGATAAGAACATGACTGTTACTCAATGATTTCTGTATATCCAGAGTTGGACAAGATCCTCATGTGTAATCTAAATGAGGAGGCAACAGCCAGAACAGAAAGATGGCTGGGAATGTGCTCTAGGGGAATGAAGGTCCCAGCCAAAAACAGAAACCATGGACATGAGTTGCCTCCAAGAGAGCATGTCTGCCCAGAGTCCCCAGCTATTAAATCAGGATCTGGTTAATCTGGTTTAATTTGGCCGTCTCACCACTTGCCTACACTCTTATCACATAACACTCTCTCTGTGTCTGCCAGGATGCTTGCTGACAAGGCCTATGATGGCCCTTCTCTGATGAGGAATTTTACTGACAATTTCTACTCTCCACCTCTGTATATACTAGATAATCTCAAATCTTCAGCAAAATGAAGAATATCTCCTGCCACTAAAACACTGGGTATGCTGATGAATTCAGTGAGAGAGTATAAGGTAAGTTCCTAAAACTATGTCACCCACCAATTATGTGGATGTTATTCTTTGCTACTGATACAAAATTTAAGCAATTTGTTAACATGGGTGGATCTAGGGGAAAATGAAGAGTTTCTAGTGGGATAAGGGCAAAGGAAGCCAATGAGAATATCTAGAAGGGAGAAATAGAGGGAAAAAAATTCTTGACAGGGATTACATGCCCCTGTTACATATAGATTAAATACATAAGTAAGGGGAGGAGTTTAAAAAATTAATTCATGTATTAATGGAGTATGGCTGGGGAAAGTTTGGACTTGAAGTTTCTGAGTTATATTCCTCCCCTCATCTCCTAGCTTGGGCAAGGTACATCTGTAGATATTATAGTCTTCATCTGTGAAGTCTGATCAGAGGGACTGGCTTAAAGGGGTTGAGGATTCAAGATATCAGACGCTTTGGTGACAAGGTTGATTTTTTTTAAAAAGGTGAAAGAGGAACCAAGATGGAGAGTGAGTGGCAAAATGTAGGATGCTTTCTGATGACTTTGCCCACTCCAGCCTTGGCTTGCAGACACAGAGGATCCTTCTGATCCTTCCCCTCCTACAGGCTAAACCACTGGTGAGAGCAACAGGAAGGAGGTGGAGGTTACAAAGGTCCCTGACAGCTACTCCATCAAAAATGATTAAGTAGTGATAAAGAATTCCAGGGAGCATCTGGTTCACATGTCAAGCTCATTGTAGCCCAAATTTCCAGCTTTCTCAAAAAAAAAAAAAAAGGCTGAGAAATCTCCCTCTTCCCACTATAAGAAGGGAGAGGGGGGTTTACAGTTCTTAATTTACATCTGGAGAGCAGAAGCAACGAGGGAGTAGGTGAGCGTCATGACCACCTGCCCTAGTGTTTTGAAAGAGATGAAGTAGCTTATTTGGGCCACTGTCCAAACACTTTGAGTGCTGGTATATTTCTTTCATATCCAAAGACTGGCTAATAATTAATACTAGTTTAAGCAAATGGTTCTTGTTCTTTACGACTGATACGGAGTTTAAGCAATTTGTTAACACAGGTGGATCTAAGGACAAGTGAAGAGTTTCTAGTGGGGTAGGTGCAAAGCAAGACAATGAGAATATCTAGAAGGGAGAGATGGGGGGAAGGAGAATACTTGACAGACACTACATAGCCCTGTTACATATAAGAGTTTATAGAATTAATTTCATGTCGAAATGGAGTATGGCTGGGAAAAGTTAACACTTCCTAAAAAGATTAATTTAGGAATGCAAAAATAGCTCAACACAGGCTGCCTGGGACTTCCAAGGAGAACACTGAGACTGCCATGGTTTATCAGTTTAGCAGACTTTTGCAGTGATAAGAGCTGCTTTTGATAATGCAGACAAATGCTACTTTTGGGAATTAAAAGAGAATAAGGAAGCCAAAACCCCCCCACAGGTTTAGATCCAAGTGGGACTTGAACCCTGGACCAGAAAGTGAAATGTCACTGTGCTTCTCACTAACACCAGTGTTTCTTGATTATCCTGCAGGAATGGGACCTGAATGTTTGGGAGTGCAGTGTTCTTAAATCAAGTTATAGGAGAGGGGCCAGATGGTAGATCACTATCCCAAGTATGCCAGACATCTGAGTTTAGAATAGAGCCCTTCTGTCTCCCCTGAAATCTTGGGTGCCCGGGCAAGTTAGCAACCACAAGAATAATCATGAGCGGAATCTATAAAATGAAAGAATTGAACTCGGTGATCCCTAAGGATCCTTTCTGTGCTAACATCCTGTGCTTCTGTAGACCATTTTTCAGTCAGCAAGTATTTATTATGTGCTGAGCACTGGGCTGGACCTGATTCCTTTCCCAAAAAGAGCTCACTTTCTAAGGAAAGAATTATTGTTGTTTGTCTTTATTCAGTTATGTCCAAACCTTTGTGACCCCCTTTGGGGTTTTCTTGGCAAAAATACTGGAATAGTTTGCTATTCCCTTCTCTTGCTCATTATATAGATGAGGAAACTGAGGTAAATAGGCTTAAATGACTTGCTCAGTGTCTCACAGCTAGTGAGTATCTGAGGCTATATGAGGTTTTCCCCAACGCTCTATCCCCTGAGCCACCTGGCTGCCCTCTCCTGAAGGAGACATCATGTAGCTAACTATGTATATGTAAGAGGCAGGGTCACATCTCAGCAGAAGGGAATAAGCATTTATACAGCACCTGCTATGTGTCAGGCACTGTGCTGAGTACTTTTTACAAATACTATTCTCCTTTGATCTTCACAACCCTGGGAAGTAGGGACCATTATTAGTCCCGTTTTATGGCTGAGGGAACTGAAGCAAACTGTGATTCTCTCATGGTCACAGAGCTAGTAAGCTGCTGAGGTTGGATTTGAGCTCAGATCCTGTCTCCAGGGGCCCAAGAGCCTCCTGTGTCTCAGAGAGAAGACACTAGCAAATGATTTTGTGATGTGTGTGTGTGTGTGTGTGTGTGTGTGTGTGTGTGTGTGGTCTCGTGAAGAAGGTGGGATTTCAGACAATAGAACGAGTCGCCGAATGGTTCTAGGACTGGGGTACTTATCCTCCCTCTGGTCCTTCATTTTCTGGACCTCCTAAGCTGTTCTCTCCTCTGGGAGATGGGATTAGAGGGATAAAAAGGCTTAGGAATGACTTTTAAAATTCCAACACCCCTTTGACAGAACCAAACCAAAGCCTTTCCAGATGGGAACGAGTGAGCTTCAGCACATTCCAACAAGCAGAGGAATGTATGTTCACTGTTAGTCCCTCCCCTTGAGATGTGGCAATGAGGCCTTAGTTCATCAAGTTCAAAGTTTGGGAAAAGAAGCATGGACACAAGAGGACCCTTCCTCCCCGCCCCCCGCAAAAGCAAAAAGCAGCTACTCAAAAGCATCAGAAAGTTTGGGGAATGTATAGTATTAGGGAAGAAGGCAAATTTCGGTTTGCCTTGAGAAGTATTTGATTCAATTTAACAAACTACAAATTGCTGGGTCCCCCAATAAGAGCTGGAAGAAGTCCCTGTTCTCAAGGGGTTTAAATGCCAGGTACTTTGAGGAGGGTAGAGAAAAGGCTTACAGAAAATGAAGGGGAGCTTGAGACATGATGGAAGTTAGGAATTGGAAGGGGGGGATATCCAGCAGGGCTGGTCACCATGGGCAAAGACATGGTGGTAAAAGATGTAACATCAAGCTTAATGGACTCTCAGTAGCTATTATGAGACATGTATGAAAAGCGATGGCAGCCAGGTAGCACCACGGTGCACAGAGGGTTTCCCCATCCCCATTCCAACTGGAGTTAAGATTCCTCTTCTTGAGTTCAAATCCAGCCTCAGACACTTATTAGCTGTGGGATCCTGGGCAAGCTACTTAACCCTGCTTGCCTCCATTTTTTCAACTATAAGATGAGCTGAAGAATGGAATGGCAAACCACTGGTATTTTTGCCAAGGAAACTCCAAGTGGAACCACAAAGCATTAGACATGACTGAAACTACTTCACAATAACAAATGACTAAATGATGACTATGATGGGACTATGACTGTGATAAAAACTATGACTTAAAACATTTGTTGACTGATGGATGTCACAGAGAAGATTCTTGTTCAGTTTCAGGTTGGACTCTATGGCCTCTGAAATTCCTTCCACCTTTGAGATTCCTTAAAAACATTTGTGGCCTGACTGATTTTACAGGGAAGACTCTTGTTCAAGTATAGATTGGACTAACTTGAGATTCCTATGAGTATACAGACTTTATATCTGTCTATATAAAGTCCAAGTTTATATCTCTCTCAGAGCCTAGTATAGTATTCTGCACACAGGATGTACTTAGTAAATCTTTCTTGAATCATTAATTACCCTTATTGAAAACTAAGATTTGTGTGATGTCTTGTTAGGGGCTCTAAAGAGTTAAGCAAAAACAATATGGCCTTTGCCCCACAGAGCCTGATAAATAGGATAAATTTAGATCATCCCAAACACAAAAGAACATGTAATTAGGATCTGTAAAGACCGTGTAATACCTGCTTCTGTAGAGCTCCATCAGAGTACTTAGGGCTCTTTGGGAGAGAAGCGCTATATAATGGAGGGTGATATTAATATTCTCATCATTATAATTAGAAGCTGCAAGTAGGATCTTGAATGACATTAATAGCATGTCCTTACTTGTTTAGCTCAGCTTCCCAGAAAGAGAAAACAAAATAGAGCTAGGCGTTAATAATCCAAGCAAGAAATAGATGGGTGCCATGTGTCACGGCTGCCATTCTGGAAATAGTCCTCAGCTCCCTTATTTTAAATGTGACCTTTGGGCTTTGGTTATACTGGCTAGTTAGAAAGAGCTTAAATAGCACCCACGTGGAAGATTTTGCATGTGTTTTTCTGGCATTGAAGAGATTTCTAGGAAGAGCCAAAGTTCTTCATTCTTTGAGTTCTAATCCAAGAATGGCTAATCCAGGAGTGACATTTCTTAATCAGTATTTGCTAGTCCCTTAAGAATACTATTGTTATCTCTTTTATAGATTAAAAATTGAGGAAAAAAGGTTAAGTGACTTACCAGAGTCACACAACTAGGAAATGTTTGAGGCTGGATTTGAACCAAAGCCCATTGCTTTAACCAAAGCTGCCTGCTTTCTGTGACTATTTCCAACGTATATAGTTTGTGCATTGTTGTTTATATATTGTCTCCCCAATTCTATTGTGATCTTCTAGAGGGAAGACTGTCTTTTGCTTTCCTTTGTCTCCTCACCACTTAATACAGTGCCTGGCATCTAGTAGTTAATAAATGTCTATTGATTGATTGAATAAGTTTATGAAGTGTTTATAAATGGTGGTGGCCAGAACTGAATACAATCAATACTCCAGATGTGGTCTGGCTGAGGCAGCTTTGAAGGGAAGAATGTTGAAAGTGATGTTGAAAATGTATTTTTTGATTTAAATGTTCTATCCTTTCCTCATTTGTTATAGCTTTGAAACGTTGATTAAAGCCTGCTTGATGACCCAGCACTTGATGTAGTTATAAAAACAAAAACTTAGTCCATGTGAAGGAAGTAATTAAGCTATGGGGTGATAGATCCACAGTTTTCTAGGTGACCGTGGTGCTGAGGAAAGAATGCTGGATCGGAGACTTTGGTTGTCCTTCTGGCTCTGCCCCGCGCTGCGGAGGGTCATCTTTAATCGTCCTGATCTATCTCTGGCCACGGGACCCAGCCAGCTCTGGAGGGGAAAATGAGGTTGGGTGACTTTGCACAGTCCTCCTTCACTCAAATCCAATTTATTTGTATGTCCTGGTATCACCTCCCTGAAATCATGGTCTTCTTCGAGGATGAAGGACAAAAATGAATCCAAAAATGAGCCCCATACTGCCTGTGAGAGTTGGGATAAGCCATTGATTCTCTCTGGCTTTCACTTCCCACCATTCAAACTCAGGAGGTTGGGTTGGATGATTCCTCAAGGCTTCTTCCCACTCTAAAACGATACTAATCTCATTTATTGTCATAGAGTGGGTGACAAGGATCAACCAGGCAGGTGGGTAATGGTGACATTATCAACCTCATGGCTCACCTTAGCAACACTATAAAATAGGTCGGGGTTGCCTTTCACCTGCGCTCTTCTCATTTCTCATTCCATCCCACTTATCCCCTTACCCAGATTCCCAGAAAATCATCAAACTCAGAAAACTGTGAAAAAAAAAAAAAAAAAAAGTTGTTCCAACTGTTGTTGGAAGCAATCTCATCAACCATATAATGCAATTCATACCTAAAAAGAACTGTACCACACACCTGGTCGTACAATCTTTGCCGGAAGGGAGAGCCTCAAACCTCATGGGTCTCACTTGTTTTTCAGTCATGACCAACCCTTTGGAACCTCTTTTGAGATTTTCTTGACAAAGATACTGGAGTGGATTGCCATTTCCTTCTCCAGCTCATTTTATGGATGAGAAAAACCATCACCATTATCAATAACAATTATAAGCATTATATAAATGTTAATGCTTACTATGTGCTAGACATTGTGCTAAGTGCTTTACAATTATTACCTCACTTGATCCTCACAACAATCCTGGAAGTAGGAGTTTTTATAATCCCCATTTTACAGATGAGGAAAATGAGGCAAACAGAGTTTAAGTGATTTGTCCAGAATCACATGGCTATCATGTTTCTGATTTGAATTCGGATTTTCCTGATTGCAAGCTTGGCACTCCATCCACCACACCACCTAGCTGTATTTTTGGATAGCTCTGATTAATAGGAGACGTCTACATGGCACAGTGGACTGAGCACTGGACCTGGAGTCACGAAGTCCCGCTCAAAAATGAAACCCAGAAGATATGAAGGTAAACATTCTAATGTGGATGAAAAACAGGATATGTCTGAAAATGATCATCTCAATGGGGCCTTCCTGCTCACAGACACTTGTAGGTGTGTGTGTCTCTTTGCAAGTCACTTCACCCAATTTGCCTTAATTTCCCTCATGTGTAAAATGAGCTAGAAAAAGAAGTGGCAAACCACTCCAGGATCTCTGCCAAGAAAGCCCCGAATGGAATCACTGCAAAACTGAAACAAGTGAGCAACAATAAAAGCCATAGGAAGTTTTTTTTTAAAAAAAGCAATAGGAAGTTTAAAAAAAAAAGTCCCTGGTTCTGTTCTCTGGGACCAAGCAGAACAAATCTAATAATTCTTCCACATGACAACCCCTAAAATACTTGAAAATAGTCATCGGGTCCCCACGAACCTTCTCTTCCACACTAAACTAAACACGTCCACTTCTAATTAATCAATCTTCCTATGGATTCCAGGCCCTTTACTAGCCCAATTACCTTCCTTTTGATACTCTGCAGCTTTTCATCATCCTTCCTAAATTGTGATGGCTGTAATTGAGCACATAGTATTCCTAATGCGATGTGGACAAGCAAGAATCCAGTGGGACTATATCCTCTCCCTTCCTGGAAGCCCTTTCCCTCTTAATGCAGCCTGAATTTAGATTACGTTCGATTTTTTGATGGCCACAGCATCCTGTTGACTCATATTGAGTTTTTCAATCCATTAAAATCCCCAGATATTTTTCAGACAAGCTAATATTTAACCCCATCTCATCCTTATAAATTTGATTTTTGAACCTAAATATAAGATGCTACATTTTATTTCATTTTGTGCAATTCAGCCCAATGCTGCAGGCCATCCAGACTGTTTTAGTTCCTGACTCTGTTTTCCAGGGTATTAGCAATCCATTCCAGCTTTGAGTCAATTTCAAATTTGATAAGAATACTCGTCAATTCCTTTATTCATGTCATTGATACAAATGTTAAACAACATAGAGATCCCTGTGGACACTCCATTAGAGACCTCCTGCTCCATGGATATTGAACCATTAATGAATGACAGCTCATTGAGTCCAGTCATTCATCTAACTTCAAATCAATCCTCTGGGAGATCTCTTTCATTTTTTCCACAAGAAAGTCATTTTACAAAATATATAGCTAAAATCTAAGTAAACTACATCTACAACAGTCACGTAATTTGCCAACGTAATTACCTTGTTTAAAAAAGGAAATAAGGTCAGTTTGGCAGGACTTATTCTTGATGAAGCTATGGTGACTTATAATCACATTTCTTTTTCCACATGTTCATTAACCCACTCTTCAATAATCCATTCTAGAATTTTCCTATAAAAACCCAAGCTCATGACGTACGTTTACATGTTGTTTCTGTTCTCTTGTTTTCCTCTCTTTTGGTCACTCCCTTCTCTAAGGAGTTTTGTACATACTTGCCAAATTACTATTCACAGGTTTAGAAATAGAAGGCACTTTGAAGTTCATTGAGTCCAAACCCCTCATTTTATAGAGAAGGAAACTAAGACTTGTCGTCAAATAACTAGTAAGTCTCTGAAGCAGGATTCAAATACAGGTTTTTCCGACTCTCAATTCAGCATTCTGTTTATACTATGATGCCTTTCAAATTATATAAGCCCTTTAAAGTTTGCAAAGTGCTTATTGTTATCTCATTTTTCAACATTCATTTTTTAATTTTTTTATTAAAACTTTTAAATTTTCTTTTCTTTCTCTCTTTCTTTTTTTTTTTTTTTTTTTTTTTTTTTGATGAGGCAATTGGGGTTAAGTGGCTTTCCCAGGGTCACACAGCTAGGAAATGTTAAGTGTCTGAGACCAGATTTGAACTCTGGTCCTCCTGAATTCAGGGCTGGTGCTCTATCCATTGCTCCACTTAGCTGCTCCTAGCTTTTAATTTTTCAAAACATATGCATGGACAATTCCTCAACATTAGCCCTTGCAAAACCTTATGTTCCAGTTTTCCCCTCCTTTCCCCACGCCCTCCCCTAGAAGGCAAATAGTCTAATACATATTAAACATGGTAGAAATATATGTTAAATATTGTATTTAATTTATACTTTAACATATTTAACATGTATTGGTCAACCTGCCATCTGGAGGGGGGAAGGAGGGGAAAAATTAGAACAAAAGGTTTGGCAATTGTCAGTGCTGTAAAATTATCCATGCATATATCTGGTAAATAAAAACAAGGAAAGAAAGAAAGAAAGAAAGAAAGAAAGAAAGAAAGAAAGAAAGAAAGAAAGAAAGAAAGAAAGAAAGAAAGAAAGAAAGAAAGAAAGAAAGAAAGAAAGAAAGAAAGAAAGAAAGAAAGAAAGAAAGAAAGAAAGAAAGAAAGAAAGAAAGAAAGGAAGGAAGGAAGGAAGGAAGGAAGGAAGGAAGGAAGGAAGGAAGGAAGGGAGGAAGGAAGGAAGGGAGGAAGGAAGGAAGGAAAGAAGGAAGGAAGGAAGGAAGGGAGGAAGGAAAGAAGGGAGGAAGGAAGGAAGGAAGGAAGGAAGGAAGGAAGGAAGAAGGAAGGAAGGAAGAAAGAGAAAGAAAGAGAAAGAAGAAAAAAGAAATATATGTTAAATCCAATATATACATACATATTTATGCAATTATTGTGCTGCACAAGAAAAATCCAATTAAAAAAAGGAGAAGCAAAATAAAATGCAAACAAACAACAAAGAGTGACAATGCTATCAACATTCATTTTTGTAAGATTTTGAGTTCTAAAATTTTTTCTCCCTTTCCTCTTTCTTCCCCAAGACAGCAAGCAATCTGATGTGGATTATACATCTACAATCATTTTAAACATATTTTCACATATCTCTATTTTTCAGATAAGGAATAGGAATAGAAGAAGGTTAAATGATTTGCTCAGAATCACACAGCTGGTAAATAATAGAAGCAAAATTCAAACTCAGATTTTCCTGCTTCAGTAGTTCAGTATTTCATTCTTTATGCCACTTAAATGAGACCTGTTTTTAAAAAAACAAAACTCAAACAAAAAATTTTAGAGATCTGGTGGCCTCTAGGATGAAATACAAACACTTCAGCCTAGCATAATTATGTCCATAATCTGGTAACCACCTACCTATCCAAATATTTTTATTACTCCTCCTAAAACACTCTATACTCCAGTCAAAGCTAATAGCAATTTTATGAACTTACCTTTCCATTTCCTATTTCCTTGCTCATGCCTGAAATTCACTCACTCTTCAACTCTGCCTCTTAAAATCCCCATATTTCTCCAAAGTTCAATTCAGGTGCTCTCTCCTTTTTGAAGTCTCTCCAAATTCCCTCTTGTTAATGTTCTCTTTCTCTTCAAATCATCTTGTATTTATTTAACTGTGTACCTGTTGAATGTTCCCAGATATGTATGTTTGTCCTTTTATCTCCAGTGTCTAATATATGATAGGTGTTTTAAAAAAGTGTTGGTTAATGAAGGTACCCAGAGCCTTCAAATTACCCTGCCCATGGTACCTAGGCTCCCACCTTTCACTTCTCTTGGCAATATTCCATTTTCTAGACTTATTCTGGTTGCCTCCATCCTCATCAAAACCTATCTGTCCTGTGTCTCATTCTCTATTGATGTAATAATGGGAGCTGGCAGGATAACACATTACTCCTCCCATATAATAATAATAGTAATTCACATTTATAAAATTTTATAGGGACTTTCTGGAGACAATGCTTCCGCCCAAAGAAATGAGTCCAATAGTGAAGATATTGGATCTTGTCATTGACTTGTCAATGAAAAAAAAAAAAAACAGGCTGACTTTATGCAATATCCCTTAAACTATGTCTACACAGAAGACCAGATGTGAACACAGTACTAAATAAATTATTCCAAAGTATTTTTTTTTCAGGGCAATAAGGAATCCTTGGAGTATCAGGATTAGGATCCAAGCATTTTAAAGTTGAAAGAGATCTTGGAAGTTCTGTAGTACAAACCCTTTGTTTTGTAGATGAGGAAACTAAAGGGAAATGATTGAGGTCAGATAAACAAATTTTGACAGAGTTGGAACTAAAATTCAGCTTTCTGAAATTGCACTACAGTAAGTTTTTCCTCCTTTGCTTGATAGAGAACCCTTGTTCTCTAGCTACATATATCAAGTCTGAACACTACACCTTTGAAATGAGTATATTTTTATTAATTCTTCCTAATTCCTGATTCTTCCTTATAGAAATAAGAACTAATTTCTGGAATCCTTAACCAACTACTTTCTTTTTTAAAAGGCAGCTTTCATTCTTCTGATTATGTTGTTTTTCAGTCATGTCCTATGCCTTTGTAAGACCATTTGGGGCTTTCCTGATGAAGATACTAGAGTGTGGCATTTCTTCCTCCATATCATTTTATAGATGATGAAACTGAGGCAAATAAGGTAAGTGACTTCTCCACGGTCCCACAGTTAGTAAGTGTCTGAGGCCAGATTTGAATTCAGGAAGATAAATATTCCTGACTCCAAACCCAGTGCTCTCTAGCTACTGTGGCACCTCGCTGCCCAATGCAGTTTTAGAGTTTAGAGGATTTCAGGATAATTTAAATTGAATTAAATTAAATATTTACAAAATGAACACCTACTCTCTTCAGAGTCCCCATTTGTCACTGGGTGGGATACAACATTTAGCTACAGCTCAGTCTGTCATTGTCATGGCACTTGGAAGGTTAAAGATTGTGTACAATTAGTGTGTCAACTGCATGCGGTTATTAGAAGTAAACAGCACAACCCTTCATCTTGGTTCTGAACCAGATTCAGCCACAAAGCTTATTGATAAAATGCCACTTTATTCATGCTTAAATAACAATTGTTATGTCAGCACCAGGAATGAAAAAATGCACATATGATGGTGCTTATTGCTCATTCCTAACCAATTGGGTCTGCATTTAACCTGCAGTGGCTCCCTCTTCTCTACTAAATAAAAATATAAATTCCTCCACTTGGCATCCAAGGCTCTCTACAGTCTGGCTCTAACCCTCCGTTCAGTCTTATCTCCCGCTACTTCTCTTCGTGTACTTTACCAGTGTCTCCCTCCATTTTCCTCTACCCTTTCCTCCTCCATCTATCTATTTACCTATGCCATCCTGATGCCTAGGATGCCTGGAATGACTATCGTTCTTCCCCTCCTTCACTCCCTATCTCTTCTAGTTGAAATTTTTTTCTCTCAAGTCTCAGTTGGGGGGGACTTCCTTTCTTTTCAGACCTCTTCATCGAGAATTAACCTCCTTAGAGACATGTCACTCTGAACTTTCCAACACCTTATAATATGTCTTAACCTGCATAACAATTGTATCCATGTCTTATCTATCCTTTTTAGATCATGAACTCCTGGATAGTAGGTATTATGTCATTATTCATCTCTCTCTCTCTCTGTCTCTCTCTCTGTCTCTCTGTCTCTGTCTCTGTCTCTGTCTCTCTCTGTCTCTCTGTCTCTCTGTCTCTCTCTCTGTCTGTCTCTCTCTGTCTCTCTCTCTCTGTCTCTCTCTCTCTCTCTCTCTCTCTCTCTCTGTCTTTCTCTCTGTATGTCCTTCTTACTCAGTCTCTTCTCTGTCTCTCTCTGTCTCTGGTCTCTTCTCTGTGTTTCTGTCTCTGTCACTAGTTTATCTGCCTGTCTCTCTGTGTCAGCCTGTCTTTCTCTGTCTTTCTTTCCCTTTGCTACAACACACACACACACACACACACACACACACACACACAACATAGCACAATACCTTCCACTGTTAACATACGATAAATTGGATCATAGAACATCACAATTATAAGGAAACTCCAGAAACATCTGATTCAACCTCGTCATTTAATAGATGAGGAAACTGACTCTTAGAGAGATTAAATGACTTGCCCAAAGTCATACAGGAAAGCAGAAGAGTTTGCTATGAGCAGAAGAGTAAATTGAATTGTTATATTTGAAAATCCCTTTTATCAACATCCGGTTGTTATGTTCTTTGCTTTTTCTTTTCAAAATATCCCACCAGATTTTAGCTCTAATATGCTGGTTGGTTGGTTGTTGTCCTTCCTTCTCAGAGGACAAAAATGGCATCACTGTGATGGGGTACAGTGTGTCTAACTGTGGCTGATCAGACCAATAACAGCTTGGAAGACTCTACCACAGATCGGGCACAAATAATCCATATGAACATCTGGAGTAGAAAGGCTATAAATTTGTATTTCTTACATTGTTTTGATCTACTGCGATTCTGCTTTGCACCCCGAGCACAGAGCCTTCTTTGATGCAGGCACGCCATTCTGGGCACTCCTGTGCCAGGGTCTCCCATGTCTTCCAATCAATTCCAGAGTTCTTCAGAGTGACCTTGCTTGTGAGTGCTTGCCTTGGGTGAGTTCTTTGTAAAACAGTCTTTTAGGTAAACTTGCATTTGGGATTCAAATAATATGGCCGGTCCATTGGAGTTTGTGCTTTGCAGTAGAGTTTGAGTGCTTGGCAGTTCAGCTTAAGAGATCCTCAGGATCTGGTACCTGATCCAGCCAGGGGATCTTCAGAATCTTCCCAAGACAATTCAAATGGAAGTGATTCAGTTTCCTGGCAAGGTGCTGATAGGCTGTCCAGGTATCACAGGCACACCACAATGAAGTCAGCACGATGGCTCTATGGATCTTTAGTCTGATGACCATTTGAATACCTCTTCTCTCTCTTTGGAGCCTCCCAAACAAACTCCAAACTACCTCTGGCAAGGCTTCAGTCATCCTCATCAATCTACGTGTGCATCTCTGGAAAGTACACTACCGAG
The DNA here is from genome assembly GCF_048593235.1 of Sminthopsis crassicaudata. Lineage (NCBI taxonomy): Eukaryota > Metazoa > Chordata > Mammalia > Dasyuromorphia > Dasyuridae > Sminthopsis > Sminthopsis crassicaudata. The sequence continues at coordinate 114,074,388 of NC_133618.1, forward strand.
GCATATGAACTTATTACAGCATTCGACATTCCTTCATTTGCTCTAAGTTCTGGGTATAGACGGTACAGAGCTGGCTGGTGGAGATCCTCTTTTTATCTTGATGTTGTTAGGACAAAATTAGCACAAGCAGCAGAGAATCAATCCATACTTTGCTGCATCTCAGCCTCAGGTGCTGCAGTGAGTGCATAGTCACCTGTGGACAAAAAGTCAAGCACCAACTCTCCCTTCATTTTATTTATTTATTTTTATTTAATTTTTTAAGCATTTTATTTTCAAAACATATGCACAGATAATTTGATAATATTGACCCTTGCAGAGCCTTGTGTTTCATATTTTCTCCTCCTTCCCCCTTTCCCTTCCCCTAGAGGGCAAGTAATTCAATATATCTTTAACATGTTAAAATATACATTAAATTCAATATGTATAAGCATTTATACAATTCTCTTGCTGCACAAGAAAAATAAGATCAAAAAAGAAAGTAAATGAGTAAGAAAACAAAATGCAAGTTAACAACAAAAAGAGTGAGAATGCTATGTTGTGATCCACATTCATGTCACAAGATCATTGGAACTGACATCAGTCATCTCATTGTTGGAAAGTCACATTCATCAGAATTGATCGTTGTATAATCTTGTTGTTGCCATGTATAATGATCTCCTGGTCCTGCTCATTTCACTAAGCATCAGTTCATGTAAGTCTCTCTAGGCCTTTCTGAAATCATCCTGCTGGTCATTTCTTACAGAACAATAATATTCCCTAATATCCACATACCACAATTTATTTAGCCTCCAATTGATGGGCATTCACTCAGTTTCCAGTTTCTGGCCACTATGAAGAGGGCTGCCACAAACATTCCCTTTCCCCTCTTTAATGTCTCTTTTAGATATAAGCTCAGTAGAAACACTGCTGGATCAAAGGGTATGCACAGTTTAATAACATTTTAAGTATAGTTCCAGATTGCTCTCCAGAATAGTTGGATTCGTTCACAACTCCACCAACAATGTATCAGTGTCCCAGTTTTCCCCACATCCCCTCCAACATTCATCATTATTTGTTCCTGTCATCTTAGCCAGACAGGTGTGTAGTGGTATCTCAGAGTTGTCTTAATTTGCATTTTTCTGATCAATAGTGATTTAGAGCACCTTTTAATATGACTAGAAATGGCTTTAATTTCTTCATCTGAAAATTATTTATATATATATATATTTTGACCATTTATCAATTGGAGAATGGCTTGGATTCTTATAAATTTGAATCAATTTCTATATATTTTAGAAATGAGGCCTTTATCAGAACCTTTGAATGTAACAATGTTTTCCCAGTTTATTGCTTCCCTTCTGATCTTGTCTGCACTCATTTTATTTGTTAAAAAAAACTTTGTAACTTAATATAATCAAAATCATCTATCTGGTGTTCAATTATGAGTTCCAGTTCTCCTTTGGACACAAATTCCTTCATTTTCCACAGATGTGAGAGGTAAACTATCTTATGTTCTTCTAATTTGCTTATAATATCACTATGTCTAAACCATGAACCCATTTAGATCTTATCTTGGTATATGGTGTTAGTTGTGGGTCAAGCTCTAATTTCTTCCATACTAGTTTCCAATTTTCCCAGCTGGGGTCTTTAGGTTTGTCAAACACTAGATTGCTATAGTTATTGACTATTTTGTCAATGGTGATCCTGTGATCCTAATCACAGGACAAAATAATCAATAACTATAGCAATCTAGTGTTCGACAAACTCTCCCTTCATTTTAGTTTTGAACTATAACAGATAGTCAAACAGTTGATGATAGTCAAATAGGTGAATGAATCCACCTGAATGAAGTTCATTATGAGATCTTTTTTATCCTAACTTAAAAATTTTTTGAACCTTTTAAAACCAGAATAAAATTCTCAGATCCCACCATGCACTAATCAAATTACTAAAATCCAAATACTTAAGCCTTAATTACTTCAATAAAGTAACTTAATTCTATTTTCACTCTTAATTTACAATTGTAGATGCAACTATGTGACATAAAAGAAAAAAATCCCACATTATTTCCTTTTACCTGTGAGGTAATGTCAATCAAATACCTCTGTCAAGAATTTGAAAAATGTCTTTTTATAAATATTTATAGAATAATATAAAAATCCATTGTCTTCCACAGAAATTAAAGGTGAAATTAATACAAAAATATTCTTAAATACATGAAGCCATTTTCAAATCAATTCAACCACTTAATATAATTTCTAATTAAATGTCTTTAAATAAAAAGAAATGATCTTCTACCATCATTAATTAGTATCTCATTAATCTAGTGCTGAGTTTTGTAGCAATCCAATGAAAAGGCACAATCATTGCTCCCTAAGCACAACAAAGGACAATGATATCTACCAGCATATTAATTTGTAGTCCCAAACTAAGAATGTATTTAAAAATAATATTTGCAAATGTTTATAGCATTTAAAGAGCTTTACATATTTTATCTCATTCTTATATCTCCAGAGCTCAGTATCATGCCTTGCACTTAATAAACTTAATAAATGTCAGAGGATAATCAGATCAGATGCCAATTAGTTCAATTCCTGAGTTTTACCCATAAGGAAATTGAGTCCAAGTGTTGTCACATAGAGAAGCATCAGTACTGATATTAATACTGCCTTTTTAAAGCAGTAATTAAGATACTATACTTTTTCTTTATACTCTCAGGCTTCATCATCGCATGGAAGTCATTAAGGATTTTCCAAGGTTATACTAGTAGGGATGTTCATCTTGGAGAAGAATTAAGGGGGGGAAGTGATCGCCTGGCTTTCTGTATTTTTTATTTCCAAGAGTCTGAGCTTCTACAAAAAGATGTAAGTCTGTAAAACTATTTGAAAGCCTTTTGATAGAAAGAGATAAAACATACTCTATTTTCCCTCAAAGGCAGACCCAGGAGCAAAAGTTACAAGGAGTTAGATTTCAGTTCATTGAAAGGGAACACTTCTTAGTGATTAGAGTTGTCCAAAAGAAGAATGGGCAATAAGTTCCCCAATCACTGAAGAAATACAAGCAGAAATTGGATATGATTGTAAGCTCCTCAAGGGCAGGAACTGTCTTTTGTACCCCTGGCACTTAGCATAGTGCCAGAAACATAGTAGGTGCTTAAAAGATGTTGACTGATTGATTGAGAGCATTTTTTAAAATTAGAGATGGTGCTAAGGGATTCCTGCTTCAGATATGAGTTGGACTTGATTTCCTGATACCCCTTCTAGTTGTGAGAATCTATATTTTTATTGTCTTAACAAGTTATCAAAGTTTCAAGGATATTCCTGTGATTGGATAATGTATTTGATTTATAATCAACCTAAAAAAATCAGAAAAACCCCATGACCAGAAATTTGGAAAAAAACTTTGAGTATAGCATCTCACTATTGAGATCTTGTGCTCTTTGCTAGTGAAAAGTATAAGCATGCTGATGAAATCATGAATCTATTAATATATTAAAGCTAAGCATTAATATAAACATTTTGGTTTGACGTGGTGGATGGTAGATGATGAAATATGTGAAGTGCGCAAAAGCTGAAACTGGGATGAATTGCTTCAAATTACAGTAAATCCCCACCTGTCTGAATCTCCCCAGAAGCCAACATAGTGTCTGCCATGTACATAGTAGAGCTTAATAAATCTTTATTAATTTCCTTGCATATAATAGGAACTTAGTAAACATTTATTTAATTGAATTGAGGTCTCCTCTGTGATCTTTTTTTTATTTATCTCACCTGCATGCTTTCCAGATTACACAGTTTTCATTCCTCCTTACATGGAGTTAGATACCCAAGTACATTCTGCAAGGACTACAACCCACTCCCAAACATCTTTTCCCCCAACACTTCCAACCCACTCCCCATTCTTTCACTTCACAAAAAAAGACAACAGGGCTGTAGCCTGGGGAGTTACCATAGCAACCTCAAATGGCACCTTTTCACCATCCCAGGTGCAGCTCCTAAATCTGTTGCACTAACTCAGCAGGGACTGGAAGAATTCTGAATGCAGCTTGGAGCTGTTATTATTAAGAATAACAGTAATAAATGTATTTCTGGAGGTGTTTGTCGCTCCCCTAGCTCACCCCCTCTGTGAGGTGTTCTTGCCCTTTGGGGAGGACTAGAGATCTCAAACTGCCTACAGCAGCTGGGCTGCAGAAGAAGGAAGGTTCTAACATAACCGAACTCTGGATTTAGAAGCCTGAACCCTATGACTCTAGAAAGTTTCATGGAATCACATAATCTCAGAATTGTCAGACACCTTGGCAAGTCATCTCACCCAAATCCACGTCTGGAAAGGAATCTTCTCTGCAAAATACCTGATACGTGGTCACTGAGACTTGACTTCTGGTGAAAAGAAATTTCTAGGCATCCTGTTAGGTACCTCTAATTGTTACAGAGGATCTCCTTAAATAATATAACCAGCTCAAGTGTTATATTGCATACATTTACTCCTAGTTTTGACTTCTGGGGCCATGAAGATCAAGTCTAGTCTTTTTTCTATATGAGAGTATTTAAATTCTCAAACACAGCTTTCATGTCTTTTCTTCTTCACACTAAACCTCTTCCATTTCTTTTATGGCATGAGTTCAGCGCTTATAAGGTATCCTTTCTAAAATGAGCTGGTCACCATTATCTAAACCATGTCTGATGAAGGCAGAGGAACATTGCTTCCCTCATTTGGATTCTCTAAGATTACATTAGCCTCTTGGGCTTCCACATCACATTGAGGACTCATATGGAGCTTGAAATCCACTATTTCTTTTGGGGGGGAGGGAATATTACTAGCTTGTCACTCCCTCCATCTTAGACTTGTGAAGTTGGTATTTTGGAACCCAAGTTAGCCTTATTAAATTTATATCAGATTTGAGCCAATGTTTCTAAATTGTGTAGGAATTTGCCCCTTCGCTTCATCCATTTGGCGAATTTTAGACTATGGATTTGTATTTTCCTCAGCTGGACGTGAACTAACTTCTCTAGCTCTTCTACTCTGAATTCAGTCATCTCATCATCTTTAATCCTTGGTAAATACTAAGGTGAAAATATATGAACTGACGCTGAGTGAAATGAGCAGAACCAGGAGATCATTATACACTTCAACAACGACACTGTACGAGGATGTATTCTGATGGAAGTGGATATCTTCAACATAGAGAAGAGCTAATCCAATTCCAATTGATCAATGATGGACAGAATCAGCTAAACCCAGAGAAGGAACACTGGGAAATGAGTGTAAACTATTTGCATTTTCATTTTTCTTCCCAGGTTATTTTTACCTTTTGAATCCAATTCTTCCTGTGCAATAAGAGAACTGTTCAGTCCTACACAAATATATTGTATCTAGAATGTACTATAACATATTTTACATGTATAAGACTGCTTGCCATCTAGGGGAGGGCGTGGAGGAAGGGAAGGGAAAAGTCGGAACAGAAGTGAGTGCAAGCAATAATGTTATAAAAAATTACCCAAATATGAAGGTTATGGAATGTTATTGCTCTGTAAGAAATGACCAGCAGGATGAATTCAGAAAGGTTTGGAGAGACTTACATGAACTGATGCTGAGTGAAATGAACAGAACCAGAAGATCGCTGTACACTTCAACAACAATACTGTATGAGGATGTATTCTGATGGAAGGGGAAATCTTCAACATAAAGAAGATCCAACTCACTTCCAGTTGATCAATGATGGACAGAGGTAGCTACACCCAGAGAAGGAACACTGGGAAGTGAATGTAAATTGTTAGCACTACTGTCTATCTATCCAGGTTACTTATACCTTCGGAATCTAATACTTAAAGTGCAACAAGAAAATTGGATTTACACACATATATTGTATCTAGGTTATCCTGTAACACATATAAAATGTATGGGATTGCCTGTCATCAAGGGGAGGGAGTAGAGGGAGGGAGGGGAAAATTTGGAAAACTGAATACAAGGGATAATGTTATAAAAAATAAAATTAAATTAAAATTAAAATTAAAAAATTAAAATAAATTTTAAAAATTACCCAAGCATATGTTCTGTAAATAAAAAGTTATAATAAAAAAAGAATGAATATTGCAAAAAATTTTTTTAAAAAAACCAGGCTTGCCCCAGAAGTTATGAGAAGATAATTCCCTGTAATTTTTCCTTCTCCCTGCTTTATAGGGGTGAGAGGTCAATAGATATGTAGCATTGTATCAGATTTTATTTTGGATGTTTGATGGGTTTTGCTTAATTTTTCTTTAATTATTAGTTGTATTAGATGACTCTTGGAAGAGAGGGATACAGAAGGAAATGAAGGTCATATAAAAACTATTTCAATAAAATGTATTTTTAAATCACAAAACATACCATTATAAAGATTTTAAAGCAATTATTGCTGCCTTCACCCAAGATTCCAGCCAGTTCTCTATCCAAGCTCTTCCCATTCCCTTATCAGTGTCTCTGTTGAGCTCAGCTGATCCTCATGAAAGCTGTGTTGGAATGGAATGCTGCTATTAATCCCCATTTAACAGAAGGAAAAGAGAAAAAAAAAAAAGAGTAAAATTTTACACTTTCAGATTCCTGTCCTCTCTAGCTTGTTAAATGTCAGAATTACTACAGTGGAGGGTAGAGGAGAGAACTTCAAAGATAGAAATCAATCAAAAACATCTAAGAGATTCAATAGAATTTTTGCAAACACTATTTGCTGGCCTTCAAATACTCTGTACATCAAACTATATAAGAAAGCCCATCTTCAGGAAGGGGCCCCTCTTTGTCTTTTCCAATAAGTCCATTATTTTGAAGATTGTTCTCTCCAGTCAAATGTAAGGAAATTGCATCTTGGGGCAAGACCAAAAGGGAAGGAGAGTGACGGATGTTATCACTGGACAAGGACACTACCTACCAGAATTCTTCCTTACAAAGGACAGAAGGAATCATACAATATTTAACATAGGCTACAGTAGCAAAAGGCAGCCAATGATTTGAAACTAAGAAAAGTCTGCTCATATAACTATTCTTCACAAATTTTTTCAATAGCTTCTTATTAGATTTTTTTTTAATCTCCCAAATAAAATAAAAATTTCTTAACTTAGGATCCAAGAATCCTGCCACCCTCTCCATATGGCTTCAATTTCTCTTTCCGTTCTGTTTTACTCCATATCACCTTTCACACCCTATTCCTGCCAAACCAGACTACTATAATCCCATCCTGTCCTAGACATGCCTTTGTGCATCCATATCTAGACCAGATACCCATTCCCCCTATTTTTACTTAATGAAATCCTTTTCTTTCTCTACTTCCTTTCTGTTACCTCCTCCATGAAACTTTCCACGATCCCTGTCCAAGTGAAGTCATTCCCATTCTTGAATCTCTCTGTCTACTATTTGACCTTTTCTATTCATTTAATCATTTCTTAAATTTCTACTTTAGTAATTTCTACTTTAGTAGTAATTAAAATTCTAGTAATTTAGTAAATTCTAATTTAGTAATTAGTGATTGAGTAATCTCATCTGCCTCCTTCCTCACTAAAGTATAAGTTATTTTTTTAAATTTATTTTATTTTTAATGTATGTAATAAAGCAACCATTTCCATAACATTGCACAATAAAAAGATAGTTTCACATGAAACTACAAATCGGTTATGTACAACCTTACTATTCCTTTTAAAGATATAATAAAGTCATTATATAAATTTCTTTTTTTCTTTTAGAGATTGTACTTTTTTATATTTGTATTCTTGATGCCTAGCATAGTATATTGAGTGTTTTATACTTATTAAATGTTTGTTGAACTGAATAGCTGACCACCATTCTGCCGAGACCAAGTACATGGGAGGGCAACCTGTGTTCAAGAGAAACTGCTTAATAGTAATTGATTCAGGAATTCGGGGTGGTCATGATGATATCAAACAAAATTCATCACAGAATTCATATGAATTCTTACAGTGAGATTTATTGAAGAATATGTGTTATTACAGAGATGAAATGTAGCCAGTTGGACCTCAGTTGGACTTTAAAAACTTGCAGGACAAATGCTATTCATAACTACTCTTGAATATTTCCAGTTGAGGTACAAGGCTTCTTGAGAACTTATTCTCTGCTTAGATTTCCAATGTGCCTGCAGGTATTATTGTTTTAACTTTACAGGCCTATGGGTATAAAATTTCTTCTAGTCCTTTCCTAGCCTTCTCCATATCAACCCAAGTATCCATATCCATGAGAGGATATCAGGATGTCTTTGGCAGAAATCCTATTGGGATCTGCTTATTGAGTGAAAAAGTTTCACTTCTGACATCAGTTTTAAGCATGAGGTACCTTGTTCCTCAAACATTCTTGAAGATTTATGAGTATTAGCTGGCTACATGGCACAAATTGAAACTTGCATACAATCCTTTTTGAGTGTTAATTGGTCCAACATGAGTCTAGTCCATGCAGAATCCTTTCTATTCTCATGATAGGTCTCTGACATTTAGACTTTATTGTCTAGAGGGGAAACCTTTAACAAACTGGTTCCCATATTTAATCTAAGAATGATAGATGGTCATTGGGAAGCGGTTCTTGTCCCAGGATAGGCAGCGTCCTCAACTCAAATGTGAATTAATATCTTAAGAGTGACCTTGAAAAAAACTTCTTGTATGGGAAAAGGAAAAGCCTTTGAAGAAGCTAAAAGAAAAAGTTACATTTTCAAAAAGCAAACTTACAAGATTATAGAAATGATATTTCAAAGAAAAGTATTAAATCAACTTTGAAACAAAAAAGACTGGCAACCACACTTAATTTTAATATAAGTAATATTTAATATAATTTAATATAAAATTATATTTTATATAACATAAGTATTAATAATGAAATATTAAAAGTCTGACACTTTGGAAAGCTATCTTCCCAAATGTGGTTTTTTACTTGTAGTTTTGATATACAATCAATAATTATAATGATATAAAAAACAATAATCATATTTGTTTGACTCATCACAGCCTCATTTTCACAAATAGAGATTCATACCTCAATAGTATTTTGATGCATGAAGGGGATCATGGCAGTCAAAATAAGGTACAAATGATAAAAACAGGTCACCTTGGACATAGTAGATATAGATTGTTAAAAATGATAGGTCTAAAGGACAATAGTTTGAGTGAATGGTAGAATGGAATTTTTTTTTCTTTTGCTGAGGCAATTGAGGTTTAGTGACTTGCCCAGGGCCATGTAGCTAGGAAGTCTTAAGTGTCTGAGGTCAAATTTGAACTCAGGTCCTCTTGACTTCAGGGCTAATGCTCTATCCACTGGGCCACCTAGCTACCTCAGGGGACATTTTTATTTAAAGAATTGGAAAATGCTTTTAAGATGAGGTTTTATTAGAAATGTGTAGAGATAAAATATGTGAGGAGAGACTGAAAATGAGATAGAGGAGAAAATAGAATCAAATGTATCAGCAAAATGAAGGGAAAGAAGAAAAGCATTTATCAAGTACTTATATGTGTCAAACATTATGCTAAATGCTTTATAATAATTATTGTATATGATTTTCCTAATAGCCCTGCAAGGTAGGTACTATTATTATCCCTATTTTACAGTTGAGGAAACTGAGTTAAGTAGAGATTAAGTGAATTGACCAAGACCACACAACTAAGAAGTATCTGAAACTAGATTTGAAATCAATTCTTTCTGATTCCAGATCCAATACTCCATCTAATGCAGAACTTAGCTACCTTAGCTTTGTATTGTCAAGGAGAATGGTTTCTTCTTTAGAATCTAGAGCAACAGAAGTGAGAACAGCATACATGTAGAGAGCTCTTGAGCTGTGAGGTGGAAAAGCAAGGAAAATCCCAATGACATATTGAGATTTTTCTCAATAAAGTCAAAAGGAAGATGACCTGCTGAAAGAGGGTTGATTTGCCCAAACATCCAGGGGATAAATGTCATTTTGGTTCCCTTGAGGGAGGATTCCAAGAGTTTCTCTAACCTTTTTTTTTTCTAAAAAATAATTTTAAACTTAAATGAAAAAAACAAAACAAAACAAAAGACTACATTTCAATGTACACAGTACAAAATAAGAGAGGATTAAATCTAAAATAATAAATTTCCATTTCAAGAAAACCTAAATAATTAATACTATGCATTGTTTTCAAAGCAATCCCACTTCTTTTTTTGCTTTCTTCACTTAGATAATTTCTGGGATTGAGAGAGAAAAGAATCTTATTCATGCATCTCTTCCTTCTTAATTCATGTATGCATAACATCCTGTGATGACCAAAGAGAATCGATTCTTAGACATTGGTTCATGAAATGTGAAAGATAACAGTGTTTCTTGAAGACTTGATTTTGCTTATCCTATTATCCCTTGATGGAAAGAGGGGAAGGATGGAGGAGAGAAGCAAAAGCAGAAGACACCAGACCCATATATTTTGGGTTAGGACAAGTGGGAAAAGGCAAAGCAATAAGCATTCATTAAGCATCTATATGTGCAAGGCACTGTTAATTACTGGGGATACAAATAAAAGCCAGAAAATGTTAAGTAAATCATTTACCCTATATCTGAGTTTCCTCATCTGTGTGAAATGCCCCTTGATTGGTAGCTCCAGCTCAAGATAAAGAAATAGTCCCAGAGAGGTTACATTAGCAGCACACAGGTAATCAATTCCTAGATTCAATATCTTTCACTAAACAAACATTTATTAAATGACTATTATGTTCTGGGACTACTAGGCAGTTAGGTACAGTGGTTAGAGCATCTGGTCCGGTATTAGAAAGAGCTGAGTCCATTCTCAGATGTTTACTAACTGTGTGACTCTAGAAAAATTACTTAACCATGTTTTCCTCAGTTTCCCTATCTGTAAAATGAATTAGAGAAGGAAATGGTGAATTATTCTAGTATCTTTGTCAAGAAAACCCCAAATGGGGTCATGAAGAGTCAGGCATAAACTGAAAAACAATTAAATAACAACAAAATGACAGAGAAGTTTATATTTTATCCTAGAGGCAAGAAAGAGCCATTAAAAATTCTTTAGCTGAGGAGTAATAAGGCCAGATCTATTATCAGGCAATTTAAAGCATCACTAGACTGATCTGCTTAGTAAGCTTTGGTCAAATGCTTTAAAGACCCTTACTGTATCAGGACTTTGGACAGCAGTTCATTCACTCCCCACTCCATAATCTGAATTTAAGCACACAGTAGGACCACTCTCAGGAGTGAAATTCCAGAATTTGGTGAGACAACAGAACTTGCTTCAGCTAGGTAACTAAGCATAAAAATTATCTCGATATTAAATTGGAGAATTAAAATGCATGAGAAATGAAAATGCATGAGGAAAAATCATCTCTGTTTTCACATGAGAAGTGAGAATGCCTGATTTTAAATCTCCCCGGGGATGAAGGGAGGGACTTTTTCCTATGTTTGTTATGAGCAAAAGGTTACCTCGTGACAGGAGTTTTCTTGTTAGAACGTGGGTTGACAAGCCACTTCCTTAAGTCTCTCAGCACAAGGACAGGCAGGTGATGTCTGCAGCAGGCACCAAATGTTAAAGCTATATTTATCCTTATGTGTAGGAAGTGGTTTACCCAGTACTCTTATCAATGATTGTAAAGAACAGACCCTTCCGTTATTGTTGGTGAAAATTGTCTGGTTTATTGCTGCATGGTTAATTTTTTTAAAATTATAAACCCATAATAAGAATATTTTAGAAAATTAGAAGTGGAAGCTACTTTCAAGTAAGGGGAAAAGAGAGAATGAGGAGAATGTAAATGAGTTATTAAATGATAAGATGGTAAGTGGATAGATTGGTTACCTAAAATACTATCATTCAGGATCTGTCCAGCATATCTCTTTTCTGCAGATGAACTGAGAACTGGAAAAGTACTTCAGTCTAAGCATAAGAACATAGTAAGTAGTTCAAAAGAATGGACAAAAGGTCATAACTGGGAATAGCAAACAGACCAGTTTGGCTTTAACTTTGAGTGCACATTGTTTGGTCATGTCTGACTCTGAAACCCAATGGACCATACTGTCCAGGATCACACAGTAAATGTCTAGGGTCAAATTTGAACTCAGGTCCTCCTAATTTCAGACCTACCACTCTATTCCTGAACCTTTTAACTGCCTCTTGAATGCATGCAGTTGGGGGAATTATAAAATCAGCCTGAAAATAAATTATGCTATTAGAAATGATAAGCAGAATAATTTCAGAAAAATTTGGAACAGATGCAAAGTGAAGTGAGTACAACCTGGAGAATGTTGTACACAGTAACAGCAATTTGAAGATGAAGAATTGTGAATGTTTTAGCTATTGAACTAAACAGAGGATTTTGCATTTTATCCTAGAGGCAAGAGGGAGTTAAGAAGGAATTCAGACTTTGAAAAGGAAAAAGTTCGGTCTGCTAGGGAGTCCTTCCATAGGAAAAAATAGTTGGGCAAAGCAGCATCATTGTTGTAGAGGGAAGCAGCATAGTAGAGGGGGAAAGATTGTTGGTCTTAAGAGTCCCTGTGCTGATATTATTTACAATATCACTTTAAGTGAATCATTTACCCTGTGTCTTAGTTTCCTCATCTCTGTGTAATGTCCCTTGGTTGGTAGCTCCAGCTCTGACTCTCTCTCTGTTACATATACCGTTAGGATTTGGACTGAACAAGTTGGTCCCAAAATTACATGGCAGTAATAAAGAGTACTGAGATCAAGAAGAATGATGATGGGCATGGTAGTGGCAGTCTCCTTGCTGGAGTCAAGCACTGACTTGCTTCTATCCCTGCTCCCAAAGGTTGAACCTGCCTGTTACAGCAGTATAAGGTCTCTGCCTATAACAGGACTACAAACTCCAATGGGAGCATCTTTTTTTTTCTGAGTTCATGGTCTCCCCATGTCACAAGTCTTGTGTTTACAGTTTTGAAATTTTCATCTGAATGGAATAATGAGTTGAACCCTCATTTTAATTGACTGAAATTACCTACAATTATTTGTCTACTCAATGGGCACTAGGATCAGAAGCAGCTTCTATTCTATATGGGAATTCCAGGATCTAGCAGAGGGATATTTGTACAGACATTCACTGACTAAGAAGTACAGTGGATAGAACACCAGGCCTGCAGTCAGGAAGATCCAATACAAATGTGGCCTCAGATACTTAGTAGCTATGTGGCACTGAGTTAAGTCACTTACCTCTGTTTGCCTCAGTTTCTTCATATGTAAAATGTTCTGGAAAAAGAAATGGCAAGCCATTCCAGTATCTTTGCCAAGAAAACCCTAAATGGAGTCATACAGAGGCAGATGACTGAAAATGATTGAACAACAGTAACAACACTTCTTGTTATGTATTATTTATTATTTATAAATTCTGGTTCAAAAATAAAAATTCTGTCAACATTACATACAACATACAACATACATACAATATTTCAAAAGTATATGTAACTCTGGTTTCAAGACTTGAATAAATATCAAATTTAACATGGTAATAAAGGGATAGTTAGAATTAAGTATATCTCTACACTGTTGGACATATCCTGGTCACTTTTGGGGAAATAGCTCAGTGCTGTTGGGCATTTGAGAATGATAAAGTAGTTCCTTTAGTGGCCAATGAGCAGGAATACCAGAAACTCTTCAAAAGGGAGTAAAGATGAGGAGAAGAATGAAGACTGGTACTGTCCTTCATGTGGCAGCCAGGATAGTTGCTCAGCCATGCAAGCTGAAACTGGGTCTTTGAGTGCCCAGGTAGTTTTTCTGCTTTGTGTTTCCTTCTTTGACTATAATTAACCAAAGGTAATCTGGAGATGGATTGGCATTGGATGCAAACTTGGCAATACAATAGGGCCAAAGATTTTGGGTCAGTTAGTTGAGGCTTATTGGTGGAAAGGGAGTTAGTGTATCAGAGATGATGACCGTCAATGGGGAGGAGACCTCAATCCCTGCAGAATATAGTCCAAAGCATCTATTAAGTGCCTACTATATGCCAGGCACTATACTAACTGCTGGGAATACAAAGAGAGACAAAAAGTATCCCAGATCTCAAGTAGCCATACTGGCAAGTCTACAAGTTCCTTGAATAACATATATTTCCATAAGTCATAGTCACTAAGCCTATCTGCCTCAATTTCCTCAACTGTAAAGTGGGACTAATAATAGTTCCTACTTTACAGGATTGTTATGAATTTCAAATGAGATAATATTTATAAGATGCTTAACATGGTTCCAGGCATATAATAGGCACTTAAAAAAATTTCCTCCATCTCCTAGTTCTCTAATAATTGTGCGATATTCCTTACTCCAGGACTAAAAATGATAGATACCCAGTGAACCATGCTGTCTCTCTAGCCTCCTCATTTTATTTTTTTGTTTTATTTTCATGCTTCCATTTTTAATTATTTTAGATCAAATATTTCACAAAATCCTTTTTTTGACAACAGATGTAATCCCTACCCCCTCCTTTTCATTGCCTAAGGAACTGGTATGAGATCATGAACTCCTTGGGGACAGGGATTATTATTGTTTGTCTCATTATGTATTCTCAGCATTGAGCATAGTGCCTTGTACTTAACAGGTTCTTAATAAATTTTCCTCAGTTGATTGGTGGAGAGCTGACTGAGTAGACAGAATGCTGGATTTTTCAATCAGGATGACCTGAGTTCAAATCCAGCCCCAAGCACTTACTATGTGATCCTGGGACAAGCCATTTAATCTGTCTGCCTCAATTTACTTCTCTGAAAAATGGGAATAAAGGTAGCACTTACTTCCGAGGTTTGTTGAGAAGATAAAATGAGATAATATTCATAAAAAGCTTAGCAACTCTGAAAGTGCTATAAGAATGCTAGCTATTACTATTGCTGTTTTATATTACACTCTTCTCTCAGGGTCCTCTAGCATCCTTAAGGGTTGGCAGGATCTCTCTTCTTGTCCAGTGGCTCAAACCTCAATCAATTGGGCTCCCCCAATTTTAGCATTAAATGTGCTCTCCCAAGCTTACCAACACCATTTAACTTTTACAATCTTTTACAATCTTACAACTTTTCAAAGATATAGCAAAAACAAATATATAAACATTTCCCCCAACACCTTAGCAACAATCATAGTTCTCCCTCTACTGCACTGGTCTCTTAAAAGAGGGGTCGGGTTGGAAACTTAATGTATTTCCTACACAGAATTAGTCTCACAAAGTTCAAATGTCCCAACCACTGGACTAGCTCTTGCTGGGATCTGATTCTCAGGGCTTCCCTTCCGGATTGGCAGCAACATCTTCCCTGGAATCCTAGATTTTAATACCTCCAGAGCTCAAGGTCCTGAGTCCAGGTCTCCCTGAACCTAGAAATTTCAAGGACAAAGGAAAGACACCAAAAACCCTACTCCTAGTCTTGAGGCCATTGGCCTGGGACAGGAGTGACTCTCATTACTGCGTTATTTTTCTTACTGTGAATGAATGAATCCATTCAAAGACATGAATATTGAGCTAAAGGCAAACATTATCCCAGAGCAGTAGTAGTGGGTTTAGTAGTGGATTCTAATTATGCAGACAATGAAAAGAGGCTGTTCCCAATCACATTCTACGAAGCAGAATACCCAGGAATACACCCAATTCTTCTGTCTCCAAGAAGTTCCTCATATTGGGTGGTCTAAGCATGTGCCAAACTCCAACATGTAAGAAAACATTGAATGTTACAGCATTCATATTTTAAAGATTGCCAGTTTCATGTATCAAATTTAATTAAGATAAAGTAAGACTGCTGGATGATTTTTTCCACTATCTTTTAGAGATACTCCTCTAGAAACCTACAAACATTTAACCAGACAAAAAGAGCTCAAATGATTTCTTTTGCTCATGGTCACAAGGTAGCAAGTAATGGAATTCATATGTGTATTCAGATCTTCCAATTATGAAACTTTTAAAAAATTTATGAACAGGACCAGGTCAGAGTCGACCATGACTTTCATTATCACTTACTTCCCCATTCTAGTTCTCGCTGTGTGGGGGCACTGAGACAGTATACCACAAATGCTACTCCCTCTCCCTGCATGTACACACAAGAACAACACAAAGGAGAGACCCAGGATTAAATACCACATTTGCCACAAACATAATATACAATCTGCTCTTACTGCTTTTACTATGCCTTGACTTTTACCAAATGTTTGCTTACCTACACACATAGACGATTCTCCTCATATTACCAAACCACTGTTTGTTGAAATACCCTAAGAGGAATATCATGATCTTTAGTTGATTCTCCCTTTGCTTTCCCACAGTAATGGGAAAACTTTCCTGTGAAAAGGAACTCCCTCTTCTGCGTCGTAGGTCCACATGCCCTAACCCCTAAAACGTGGGCTATCATATTCAACTAATGGGGGCCCCACTAAATTATACATAAGGATCCCTGCAGGGTATATGTTGACTTAGAGAACCACATATTTATGTTTTATTTGAATTTAATTTTTTTGTTAAATATTTCTCAATTATATTTTAATATGCCTCAGGATGCATTTGGGAATGTTTTTGGTCTTATGCAGTCTGCTACACATGGGCTTGATAGATGCCTTTTGATTAACTAATAGACTGACTACATTCTACAGGGATGTATTCTAGAAAGCCAAACAGGGAAATGAAGGGCTTTCCCAATTGGTGGCCATTCTCTTTGATACTGATATTCCCCTTATGCCAAATGGCCTCAACAAATTAATTCAGGATCTTTAAACCTCTCATATTGACAAATTTGCCTCCAAAATGTATCCATTTCTAAGCTTCTTCCCTATAACAATGTTATACATATGTAAATATATGTATGTATATGGAAAAATATCCACACATGTATATACATATACACATATATGCACATGTCCAAGAAAACACATAGATATAAAATATCCCCCTTTCTATTTTTTTTCCTGAGGCAATTGGGGTTAAGTGACTTGCCCAGGGTCACACATCTAGGACAGGTTAAGTGTCTGAGACCAGATTTGAACTCAGCTCCTCCTGAGTTCAGGGCTGGTGCTCTATCCACTGCAGCACCTAGCTGCCCCTAATTTCCCCCTTTCTAAACTATACACTCTATTAAGGCAGATACAGTCTGATTTAAATTTTATATACCCTCCCCCCAGTATTAAGCATCTGGATGCTCTGAATGTATTAATGCTTAGATAAAATAAAATAACAGAGAAGAGAACCAAAGGGAGATTTTATCTTCATGCCCTTCCTCTCTAAAAGAAAGTTTTTAAAACTGAGTGTTATGACCCCTTGTTGGGTCACATAACTGAATGCGGAGATCACAAAATTATGATTTATTTTCAGTAAATGTTGGGTTTATAAACCTATTTTTATATACCTATATACCCGTGGTCACATTAAAAATTTCTCAGGCAAAAGGAGTTGCAAGTAGTAAAAAATTAATAGAAGATACTGTATGACAAAGTCTGAGGAAAGATGGACTTGGGCAGAACGCAAATCTTTAGAGAAATATAAACAGGGTCTTTTGCTTAATTTTTTTTAAAAATAAACCATTTTTTGTAGATGTTACGGAATTTTAGTCAGTTTTTTTTTTGTGAAAATGTATTTTACAAATTGGACAGAATTTCTTTGAAAGGAATGATGTCTCAGACCCTATAAACTTTTAGAAAGGAGGAGATAGGGTACAGTGGATACAGCAACTTGCCCTAGAGTCAGGAGCACCTGAATTCAAATCTAAAACTTAGTAGAGAAAAAAGTAATAGTAGTAGTAAAATCTGACCTTAAACCACACTCAAACTCACGCCATTTGTGTGATTCTGATAAGTCATTTAATCCCGATTGCTTCAAAAAAGAAAGAAAGAAAGAAAGAAGAGAAGAGAAGAAAGAAAGAAAGAAAGAAAGAAAGAAGGAAAGAAAGAAAGAAAGAAAGAAAGAAAGAAAGAAAGAAAGAAAGAAAGGAAAGAAAGAAAGAAAGAAAGGAAGAAAGAAAGGAAGAAAGAAAGGAAGAAGGAAGGAAGGAAAGGAAGGAAGGAAGGAAGGAAGGAAGGAAGGAAGGAAGGAAGGAAGGAAGGAAGGAAGGGAAGGAAGGAAGGAAGGAAGGAAGGAAGGAAGGAAGGAAGAAAGGAAGGAAGGAAGGAAGGAAGAAAGGAAGGAAGAAAGAAAGAAAGAAAAGAAAGGAAAGAAAGAAAGAAAGAAAGAAAGACAAGAAAGAAAGAAAGAAAGAAAGAAAGAAAGAAAGAAAGAAGAAAGAAAGAAAGAAAGAAAGAAAGAAAGAAGAAAGAAAGAAAGAAAGAAAGAGAGAAAGAAAGAAAGAAAGAAAGAGAGAAAGAAAGAAAGAAAGAAAGAAAGAAAAAAGGTAATCATTTTTATTGTTCTAATTTTTATTATTTGTCCATTTCAGAACAGCAGAGAAGTATCTGAATAGTTGAATCAGAAGATTACTAGGTTATATTAGTTGAGGAGCATACTTTTTTCTTTTTTCTTTCTTTTTTTTTTTTTTTTTTTTTTAAGAAAGATGGTATAGGATAGTGTAAAGAGCTGAGTCCTACGCTTAGAGTCTGAAGGTATTGATCTAGTTCATTTTCTGGTACTTATGTGCCAATCCATTGTTTCTTAACAATGAGAGACTTTAATGGATCCTAAAATAAGCTATTGGCGCAACTGCATTTAGTAGGTCCGTGGCAGGGTGCCATGGGGAATGGATGGCAATATTTAATTAAGGAGCTGGCATCAACATTTATGTAAGAAAACAGGAGGCTGAGTCCCAGATTGGACCAAGAAAGGGCTCAGTGGGTGTATTTGCTATGCTGCTTGAAGCCTAGTTTCAAACCAGGGTAATGATAGGAGCTGATATATATGTTACAGTGCCTAACAGATGCTTAGGACAGGAGCTGTGCCCAATTCATATTTGTTGATTGGTGGTAGATTGATTGACAGTTTTATCTGTACCATCACATTATTGAGGGAGAAGAACATAAGGGGTTTTCCTTAGAGCCTGGAAAATCTGGGCATCTAAATTGCTACATTTCTGGAGAGCTGAGGACTTCACTAAGTAGAATGGAGTAGGAAGAATGGGGGATTGGTTCTTGGCATCTGGTCCTGCACCCTTTTTTCTTTTGATAAAGGAGGCAACTGAAGCTAACATTCAGTTTCTTGTGCCTTGAGGAAGTTATACTAATAGACATAAGCCCACTAAGGATAGCTACTCCTCTTGAGAGGGTACCAGGGTCCCATAACAAAATTTCCAAATGATAAAGAATCTCTGCTCCTGGAAGATGTTCCTGTTGATCAAATGGGAGTCTTCTCCTAGAGCCCAATGTGATTGCCTTTCTTCATATTCCCACACAATATAGGCACTTAACAAATGTTTTCTGAGTGACAGTTGTCTCCAGGGATATGCACCTTTGGCTTAATAAGGGTGGAATCACTTTGGTTTTCATGATGAAAAAGCTCAAATTTAAAAGGTATTTCAATGGGTCTGAGGGGAAGGAAGAGAGAGAGAAATGAATTACATCAATAGAATTCTGTTTTACTTGAGGAAGGAAGATACTTTGCTGATTACCCTAACCATATCACAAGGGTTAGAAGTAGGGATAAGCAAAGTAAGCAGCTGCCTAGGACACAACCAATCAATAAACATTTATTAAGCACCTACTATGTGCTAGGCATTTCTGGGAATACAAAAAAGAAGCAAAACAATAGATCTTACCTTCAAGAAGCTTACAATTTAATAGAAGAGATTCATTCAGGAGACTGCAATGGGGAATTCTTTTTAATATTCTTTTTACAATTGCTATAATATTACTTTTTATAATTACATTTTTTAATGCCAGAAAACTCCATGCATAATAGATGCTGGGTTATTTATTTTGTAATACCACAGAAAGTCTCACAGGGGGCACAAGTCTTTGCCTAAGGAAAAAAAAAAAAATGCCTCCTCCTGGCTCTCTGCCTGTAGCTGTCTTTAAGGAAATATAGGTCAAAGACATGTGATTTCATGGGTGAAGTTAGGAGCTCCCCAGAAGTTATGGATCACAACCTTTTAAGCTTCAATACACAGCCTCCTTTCTTTATAGCCTTAGAGAAGTGCTTGAGTCTCAGAGAGGTTAAGTGATTTGTCCCTGATTCCACAGCTAGTAATTCTCTGAGGTAAGAGTTGAATCCAAGATTTCTTACCTAGTCCAAATCTAGAACTCCATCTACTACATCAGGTTGCTTCTCTAAAGGATATTTGGGTATAGTTATGTAAAGCCCAGGGATCTCTTTCATAATATTCTTGTTTCTCAAAAAGTATGTTTTCTCATGCATAGTTCTGTTTGTTATTATGCATCTGAAACTCACAGCAGGAACAGTTAAGAGGTTGGGTATAATCTGGGTCATGACATGAGAGGAGTGGAAATGAGTGGGTATACTTACATGCAAACAGGCCACACAGGAGATTGGGATGGGACAGACAACACCTCTTCTGTTGTCCACAAATAACAGCCAATGTGCTTGGCTAGCAAATTCATCAAGTCATAGTTCCTGGCATTTAAGCAGGCTGAGTGAAGTCTCCCTTTTTAGGTGGCCAAGAGGAGGTATGTTATGCTATCTTGTATCCCTTGTTCGGTGCCAGTGTTTCTGCAGATGATAAATGAAACAGAAAAGTTAATGTGTATTTGTGTGTGCACTTGTGATGGGTGCCTCTAATGCTTAAAGGGAAGTGGATGTAATAACTGTAGCTACTACCTAATATGGGTCATTATGAGGATCTAATGAAATTATGGAGGCAAATCATTTTTGCAAACCATAAAGCATTTCATAATGTTAGCTTGTAATTGTAGCAGAAGTAGTAGAAGTTAATAGTCGCAGTAAAAGAAAAGTAGTAGTAGTAAAAGTGGTGTAAAAATAGTAGTAGGAGTAGTAGTAGGAGTAGTGGTAGTAGTAGAAGTAATAGTAGTAATATCTGTAGTAGAAGTAATAGTAATAGTAGCAGTAGAAGAAAAGTAATAGTAGTAAAAGTGGTTGTAATAAAAGTAGTAGTAGTAGTAGTAGTAGTAGTAGTAGTAGAAGTAAAAGGAGTAATATCTGTAGTAGAAGTAATATAATAGCAGTAGAAGAAAAGTAATAGTAGTAAAAGTGGTTGTAATAAAAGTAGTAGTAGTAGTAGTAGTAGTAGTAGTAGTAGTAGTAGTAGTAGTAGTAGTAGAAGTATTCATAGTAGTCTTCATCATAGTAGTAGCAGTAAGATCAATAGTATCAGTAGTATATTTGGGAGATGGAAAATTCATACTAGTTATTTCATTGGCACAAGAATTCTCTGGGTGAAGATTTCCTCCACAAAGACAGATTGGCAATTCATCTATAGCAATATATTCTGAGAAAGGTTTGTTAGAGTTCATTAAGAGGTGTGTATGTATCTGTCTGTCTGTCTTTCTGTGTCTCTCTATTCTCTCTATCTCTGTCTCTTCCTCTCTCCTTACCTCTTTCTCTCTCGACTCCCTCTATGTCTCTCTCAATCTATCACTCTGTCTCTCACCTCCCCCTCTCTTCCCTTCTTTGCCCCCCCAATTCCCTCTTTTTCTCTGTCTCTCTGTCTGTCTTAGACACACCTTAATTTCTCTGCTATATTTGACATCTGCAGAGAAACTGGAAGCAAAGAAAGGAGTTGGAACTTTAACAATAAAATAACATGAGGCAACTACTCTGAGCCATGTGAAATGCTTGAGGAGATTTTACTCAGCCTACTTAAATGTCAGTGATGAAGATTTGATGAATGTACCCTCACACAGAATATTGGCTGTTATTATTTGTGGGTAACAGCATGGTCTGTTTACAGGTCTGTATAAGCCAAATGCTAAAAGAAGTGAGGGCAGATATAGTGGAAATAAGCCAGTATGCCCAATCAGTGGCTCAGATGAAAATATAAATATAAACACTCCATCAACAAATATTGATTTATCTTCTCATGAAAGGGGAAATGGGAAGGGAATGAGCATTTGTTAAAGGCCTACTATTTGCTAGACATAGCACTAAATACTGGAGATACCAAGGAAGGAAATGAACAAGCATTTATTAGGCACTTACTATGTACTATGTACTAGCTGTGTGACCCTGTTTGCTTTAATCCACCAGAGAAGGAAATGGCAAGTATCTTTGCTAAGAAAACTCCATTAATGATAGGATCCATAAGATCCTATGAAGAGTTGGACATTACTGAACAACAAAAATGATATAAAGTGACTTAGGTGGGAGGGAAGGAAGGAAAGCACTGTCAATCAACAAGCACTTATTAAGTTTTTACTATGTTCTACATAGATGTACAAAAAATTAAGCAATTCTGATTCACTAGAAACTTATGTTTTAGTAACTGACAGAGAACAGGCTTCCTATAGGAGGAAGCATTTGACCTATGGTGGGGGTATAATTTCAGATTTGGGAGAAAGACTACAAAAGTCTACAAAGTCTGAAAAAAGGGATGAGGGGGTTGAGATAGGGAATGCCCAGTATAGCCAATTGACTGAAACATAGAACACAGAGCAGAGAGTCATGGGTCATAAGCATGGAAAGAGCCATGAAAAACACAGAGGATTATAGATCATCCTAACAACCCTGGGAGATAGGGCTTACTATGATCCTTATTTAATAGTTGAGCAAACTGAGGTAGACAAGAGGTCTTAATGTGTCAGGTCACACAGCTACTAAGGGTCTGAGACTGGATTTGAATTCAGGTCTTCTTGAACTAAAATTCAACACATTCTGAATTGTATCATCTGCCTGATGAGCCAATTAGAAAATGTTGCATTCCACAGGCCTGAGATAGCTTCTGTGGAATGATGTGTTGATGAGAAACAAAAAACTATCTGGGAAGGTTTGCCTTATGAGAAGCACCCTAGTTAAGCTGGTAAATGTGGCTGTGGCAACAACCACTTGGAGCTGTGTAAAGATGGCTCTCTAGGGACGGGAGCTGAGCTGGATGCATACCGGCCACCCAGAAACTAACTTGGCCCCAGCCTTTTGTGAAAGTAGAGGCTCCCAAATTGGCTGCAGCATCAGAGCTAATTTCACAGTCAGAGCTAATCAGATCTGATGAATCGGAGCTAACATTACAACTTTTTCATAGACCTGCCCTCCCACCCCACACATCTTATTGACATGAAGTAGAGAAAAGAATCATGAATTGAAAGCCAAAGGCCCTAAGTTCAACCCCAGATCTGCATTCTACTATCTGTGTGACCCTAGAAAAGTATCTATTAATTGAAGGAATTGGACTAGCTGTCTTTAAGTTTCCTCAGTTCTAAACTAGGGATTTTATACTTCCTAAAAATCACCAGGGTTCAGAGGAATAGACTTTGATCTCATCCAACGTCCTCATTTTATAGCTAAGCAACTCCCCCAGGTCACACAGATTGCTGAGGTCAGTGTCTGAGATCTTGACAGGAAACTTAAAGTGGAGGGTCAGGCAAGAATTGGCCATATCTTAATAAAGATGTAGATCTCTAATCATCAAAATAAATTATCAGATGGTGAAGATGGTTAAAGCAGAGAGAGTCAATTCTTAAGGTAAGAGAACCCACAGGTAGAAACACACCTGAGTCTTGTTGGCACAGCCACTGACTTAAATGAGGTTGGAGAGAGGGCCACCGGGAGTGTTCAGCAAGCACTTGTTCTTCTTCAGTTGTGTCCAACCCTTCATGACTCCATATGGGGTTTTCTTGGCAAAGATACTGATATAGTTTGCCATTTTCTTCTCCATCTCATTTGATAGATAAGGAAACTTAGGCAAAGGTTAAGTGACTTACTCAGTTTCATAGAGCAAGTAATTGTCTGAATTCATATTTGAATTCAGGAAGCTGAGTCTTCCCGACTCCAGACCCAGCACTATCTACTGTGCAACCTAGTTGTTCTAAGTGAGCATATGATGCAACTATTGGCTTTAAGCACCTGCCAAATAGCCACAGACTTGGAATTTAAAGCACTTTATAATACAGTTTACCTTTTTCGGCTTAATTTGTACTGCTTTTACTATTTTCCAATCAAAAAAAACATACTTGTGGGGCAGCTAGTTGGTGTAGAGAACCAGCCCTGAAGTCACATGGACCTGAATTTAAATCTAGCCTCAGACACTTAACACTTTCTGGCTGTGTGATCTTGAGCAAGTCACTTAACCCCAATTACCTCAAGGGAAAAAAAAAAAAAAAAAGCATACTTGCTTTTATCTGAATGCAATGTCCCAACTCCAGGTTATGTCTTGTGTCCAGAAGGCACTCCCTTTTCATTTTCACTTCTTGGTACTGATCAATCTTTAGATCAATCTTTAATTTCCAGAGTGAGGGGTATAGTCCCCTAGAAGTTATTTTCCATACAATGACATCTTTACCAAAATTACTCCACTTATTTCAATACTCTCCTATTTATTCTCAGGTCTCCTGGATGATTGTTGGTATGGCTATTCTATTAAGATAGTTATAATCTAATAGGCCATAAGCACTCAGAGAAAGAACTATGGAGAATGAATGCTGATCAAGGCATATTATTTTCACCTTTTCTTTTCTTTTGTTTTTTCTTTTTCATGGTTTTTCTCTTTTGTTTTGATTTTTGTTTCAAAACATGACTAATTGGAAATATGTTCTAAATGATTATACATGTAAAACCTTTATCTGATTGCTTACTCTCTTGGTATGGGGGATAGAAGGAAAGAAAGGAGAAAAAAAATGCAGCTAAAAATGTTACAGAAGTGAATGTTGAAAGCAATTTTTACCTGTAATTAGAGAAAAATAAAATACAATTAATTGAAAAAATAAAGTTACCAGCAATCTAATTTTGTACCAGATCTGAAGTCCAAAATTCCTTAGTTCTCATCCTTTTCAATCTTTTGGCAGTATTTGACCTTTGACTATCTTCTTCTTCTTCCACATAGTTTTTCATCACTGAGTTATCATGACTCTGGCTATAACCTGTCTGGTCACTCTTTGTCACTGTCTTCTGCTGGGTCACCATCCATAGACTTCCTTTAGACTGATGTTATTGCCCGTGTCACTTTCTTTACTTCTGTATACTTTCTTCACTGATGACTTCATTAAGTCCTATAAGTTTAATTAGCTCTATGCAAGTGATTCATATATTTATATATACCTGTATTCCATCCCACATCACCAACTGCATATTGGTTGTTTTGAACACTATGTCCTGTAGATATTTCAAACCCAATATTTTCAGAACAGAATTTAATGCCTTTCCTATCCAATCTATTCCTCTATCAAACTGTCCCAGTCCTGTGGAAACATTTTTCCATTTATCAGGGTTTGCAACATTAATATTCATTTTAACTCTTCATTTTCCTCCCCTTTTATAGTTGACTAGTTGCCAAATCTAGTCACTTTTACCTTCACAACATCTCTTATCTGTTACTTTCTTTCTACTTACTTACATGTTCAGTCCCTGTAACATGCACTCCTGGCAGTTTTACAAGTATAAAACTCCACTCTCTCTAACTGCAAGGTCTTATCCCTGTAAGGTTTCTTAGAAATTAACCAAACTGTATTTTTAAAATTCTTCTGATTATAGTCAATACACCACAATTCCTTTTTGCCTTGGGCCATAAAGCCTACTCCAGTCTTTTGAAATGAAGAATTACCTCTCACCTGCCACAAGTCTCTCCCTACTCCAGGGCTCCTCCCTACTCCAGGGCTCCTCCCTACTCCAGTGCTCCTGCCTGAGGAGGAAAACTCAAGATTCTTAAAGGAGAAAACCTCCTAGGACTCTGCCTCAGGGAGGGGTCTCCACCTTAAGCACAAACAGTTTTTATTTTTGTTATCTGGCTCAGTCCAGAAACCCATTGAATTCAATTCAAATTCTAACCCTGGCTGAAACCCAGCCTTGAGCCAACCTGGGACTCCACCCACAAGCCCCTTCAGCTTGTAGCCAAAGCCCCCTATTATAAAAGAGTCAAGCTGAAGTCCTCTCTTTGCAGAGGTCCCAAACATGGGTCTTATGCCTGCCACGTCAAAGGATTTCTGCCCACTGGAACCACTCTGGCTCTGGTGTCTTCCTCTCTTTACCTAACACCTTTTAACCTTACTTCCAAACCCCATAATAAACCTCTTTTATCAATCTAGGTTTTCTGGTCTGTAAATCCCTTTACAGGGGACTCTTGCATCTCTTCTAGACCTCATTTAACTCTGTATCCTTGAGCCAAATCCAAAGGGGTTGCAGGGAGCTCTATTTGACACCCTGTACCCCGAACGTGCCACTAGACCTCAATTAAACCTAATTTCATTTAGTTACCCCTTATCTAGATCTCATCATGGCCACAGATGTCAAAGTAAATCCTCCCTATCACTCCCTATTCAGTGACTTTCTATTGACTTTATAATATTATTTCATCTTTACATTTCATTCTTTTTAATGTCTGTTTTTGTGCCGGTTTTATAACTTTTATGAACCAGAGATGTATGGGATATTTAATGGCTACCTCCCCAGTTATCTACAACACACTTTTAAGTTTAATCTGCATTTGTTAAGATTTTTCTATCCCTTTTTAAAGTCCAGACAATCAACAAAATAATAAATCAAATGGAATATTATTGTTCTGTAAGAAATGACCAGCAGGAGGAATACAGAGAGGCTTAGAGACTTACATCAACTGATGCTGAGTGAAACGAGCAGAACTAGGAGATCATTATACACTTCAACAATGATACTGTATGAGGATGTATTCTGATGGAAGTGGATATCTTCAACATAGAGAAGAACTAATCCAATTCCAATTGATCGATGATGGACAGAATCAGCTACACCCAGAGAAGGAACACTGGGAAATGAGTGTAAATTGTGAGCATTTTTTTTGTTTTGTTTTGTTTTGTTTTGTTTTTCTTCCCAGATTATTTTTACCTTCCGAATACAATTCTTCCTTTGCAACAACAACAACAACAAATTCGATTCTGCACATATATATTGTACCTAGGATATACTATATTTAATATGTATGGGAATGCCTGCCATCTAGGGGAGGGGGTGGAGGGAAGGAGGGGAAAAGAACAGAACAGAAGGGAGTATAAGGGATAATGTTGTAAAAACAACAAAAAAAAAATTACCTATGCATATGTACTGTTAAAGAAAATGTTATAATTATAAAAATTAATTAAAAAACAATAAATCAAGCTCTGATTTGTAGCACTTGCTGATCTCAGAGGTATTAAGGATCACACTAAACATTTAACAATTGATTCTCAAGAAGAATCAGTTTTAGTTGACATCAGTATATACCAATTATGTAATTAGTACCATAATATATAGGAGAAATATATAAATAAGTAATATGTACATTTACTAAGGATGCATGCTTAACATTTTGTTGGGTTTTGTTTTACTTTTAACAAGGACCTGGAATCAGAAAAGGTTGGAGATCCCTTCCATGGGGAATGGGTCTGTATTTAAATTACTTTGTCATTAAACCATAGAAGCTATATGGAGGACTGGAAGGTGATAGACTGTGTGTGATTTCACCTAAACTTTTTCCTGTTCTGTTGCTATACTGCTAACAGAAAATGGGCTAAAGTTTTTCAGAATTTAAAGAACTATTCTGCTAATCTGAACCAAATAAAGTTGACCTTTGTGTCAAGTGACCTTCACCAAGCCTGGCTTTTGTGAGTAGTATTCAGGATTCCTGCAAATTGGAGACTGACTGGCTCCAAAGTTAAGATTGAAAGGATAAGAAGCCTCTCAACTCTCTGGACTGATTTCCTTGCTAGTTGAGTGGCTGTAGTTAATAAGCATTGCCCTCTGGTGGGGGGTGACTCAATGTGAAATGAGCTAATGACTAAGGTTGGAGCCTATTGCTAGCAGAGAGACTTTAAAAAAAAAAAAAAAAACAAACAAACAAAAAAAAAAAAACAGAGGAACTGCAAGAAACCCACAGGACTTAATCACTCCATTCTCCCACCTCATCATCTCCCTTAGAAATATAGGACAATACCTATGGTGCTCAGCTAGCCTTCTTTACCCTGCTTGGCAAAAATCATAATAAACTTTCCTAGCCCATCCAAAATTTTATCCTCAACTTGTTTCCCAAAGGTGGCCTTTGAGACAGCTTGTATTTATGATCACTCAGTCATCAGCCCTTATCTGCATTACTGGTCTTACTGTAAACTAATTACATGGGGGATTAATCATAATAGGAGAAAACTTTTTAAGCTAGTTTTGAAATTTTCAGATTTAATTTAGAAAATTTCAATTATGGAGATAATTACTGAGCTTGAAATCATTTGCATTATGTCCCTAATTATCCTTTTATTTGTATCCAAGATCATCAATAGAAATTCATGGGATGGGAACTCGGAATAAATGATTAATCCTAATGAGCTCTTTGTTCTTACTCTCCATATTTTAGCAGCTACTTCCTCCTGTCCTGGAAAAGAACAGAGCTTGCCAAGCCAGAATAAAGATTCCTTAAATTAGCAATGGACCTTCGTAGAGATCAAGGGGAACTAAAAAGGTTTTGGAGTGATAAGAGAAGAAGCCGAGTGTTCAACATAGGTTTTCTTAATGGTTCAGCATGGTTCCTTCATTCTTGGCTCTGTCCAGTCCTCAAAAGAGTAACTGACTCATCCATTCTAACATAACTTTGTCAAGTCATTATCAATTATCATTATATCCACTCAAATTCAGCCCCAAGTCTAGTCAAATCCAGGAATATAGATATGAACCTCATGTCACCTGAAATGGATCTTCTAAAATTTTCTTTGCAAGCAATAGAAACCTAGTAGATTAGTCTGCAGCAAAATTTTGGAATTATTTATTAAACACTAAGAAAAAGGAAAAAAAAATTTACAAAGTTGGAAAGCAGCCAAGTAGTTCAGTGGGTAGAGCTCTTGGTCTGGAATCAGGAGCCAGTCTCAGATACTTACTGCGTGACCCTGTTTGCTTTAATCCACTGGAGAAGGAAATGGCAAGTATCTTTGCTAAGAAAACTCCATTAATGATAGGATGGATCCATAGGATCCTTTGCTGAACAACATTACTGAACAACAAAAATGATATAAAATGATTTAGGTGAGAGGGCAGGAAGGAAAGCACCATCAATCAACAAGCATTTATTAAGTTCTTACTATGTTCTACATAGATGTACAAAAAATTAAGCAATTCTGATTCATTAGAAACTTATGTTTTAGTAACTGACAGAGAACAGGCTTCCTATAGGAGGAAGCATTTGACCTATGGTGGGGGTATAATTTCAGATTTGGGAGAAAGTCTACAAATGTCTACAAAGGCTGCAAAAAAGGCATGAGAGAGTTGAGAAATGGAGTGTGGTAGATAGGGAATGCCCAGTATAGCCAATTGACTGAAACATAGAACACAGAGAGTCATAGGTCATAAGCATGGAAAGAGCCATGAAAAACACAGAGGATTATAGAATGAAGAGAGAGTGAATTATTGCTTGAGGACATAAATTGATCAAGTGAAGGTTTTTGTTTGTTTGGAATCTAAGCATTTCTGTTCTCACCTCTGATCACAATTATTATTGTCAACGTCTTCAACACTTTCCTGAGACTTTCTCTAATGTTTTTTGAAAATTTCCGCCATTGTAATGTTAATCACTCTGTATATAAGTAAAAATCTCCATAGTGTGACCCCTACCCAGGCTTCTAGGAAATTTAATTAAGAGTTGAGATCTCTTCCCAGTAAGAACAAAAAGTCTCTCAGTCCTAAAGCATTGTGGGAAATGGAGTTCTGATAAGTCTTGTATAGAACATGGTTGATAAGATCATAGATTTAGAAATACAAGGCGTATGTATAAGCCTTCTAATTAATCTCATTTTACAGATGAGGAAACTAAGACCTGGAGAGATTAATTACCTGAGATCTCACAAGGAATAACGTTGTGGTTTCATTGCACTATACTGTGCTCAGATCATTTCTATATTATCATGTTCAGTGCTAAGGGATATATTTTAAGAATATTAATAAATTGGAATTCATACAGAGAAAGATGGCCTCAGTGTGGAGGATCTCAGAAGCATGTCAGGTGGAAAACAAAACAACTAGCATATTTTAACCAAAATTAGAAGATTTGGGAAGAATGGGTGAGAGATGAAGGCTAGGAATGGGAGTAGAGAAGGAAGGAGGATATCATGGCTATTCCACGCATATTTAAAAGGTCTTTATTTGACTCAAAAATAAGGAAGATTTTTGTCAATATCAGAGTTGCCAGAAATAGAGTATGTTATTGTTATTGATGTTGTTGTTTTAAAATGAGATAATGAGTTTCCCATCATTGAAAATATTCAAGCAGGGGGCTGGATAACGCCATCTTATTAGAGATTGTATAAAAGAAGTTTCTGTATGTAGTAGGAGGTTCAACTTTATGACGTCTAAGGTCTGTCTCAATTCTAAGATTCTGGGATTTCTGCCTTTTTGATTTTCTGACCCTTTTAAGCATTCAGGATCTGGAAGACCCTGATTCTTAAGGTTTTGATGGAAAAAGTGATGACTTTATGGTTGTTTTTTTAAGATGTGACAGTTAGGGTTTTGAAAAAAGGAAATGAATAAAGAAATATTCCTAAAGAGACCTTCACAAAAGTAGAAAATTTGAATGATTTCATAAGCTAATGAAACACTTTGTCACCATGAGACTTCATATAAATGTGTGCTACTGTCCTTATTGATGTTCCCTAATTAGTATTGAATCCTTTGAAGGTACCAGATTCTGGAGAATCATCTCTCAGACTCACCTCAGGGGCCACTGGGTCTGGGTCTGATTGTCATATTTTGACCCATGCTAAGCATTTCTGCATTATCCCCCCAACTTCAGAGGACTTTAGGACAGTGCAATAGCATGATACCATTTATCCTTCTATATCCCTGGAGTATTATTAGTATGTGCCATGTGCCTGCACATATGTGTATATGTATCTTAGAAGAGTGTGCAAATATTGGGATGAAGGAAGAACAGAAAAAAATATTTTCCTAGGTTTTTTCCTATGGAAGAGGCTATAGTTCACAAGTCAAAGACAAACCAGTGTTTCTTCTTCTTTTTTTTTTAATTAGAGTCTCCCTATCTGACCCATATTTGTGGACCACTTCCCAACAACAAATTTATCACACGTGATTCCAGCACTAGATCAGCTTAGTTCTACTGCAGCTCAGGAGATTCACAAAACTCAGTCTCCCTCTAGCCAGCAATTGACTCTGTTTGATGGTGAATAACTTTGAGCTTCTGAAAGAAGGAAGGAAGGAAGGAAGGAAGGAAGGAAGGAAGGAAGGAAGGAAGGAAGGAAGGAAGGAAGGAAGGAAGGAAGGAAGGAAGGAAGGAAGGAAGGAAGGAAGGAAGGAAGGAAGGAAGGAAGGAAGGAAGGAAGGAAGGAAGGAACGGAGGGAGGGAGGGAGGGAGGGAGGGAAGGAAGGAAGGAAGGAAGGAAGGAAGAGAGACAGAGATGGAGACAGAGACAGAGAAACAGACAGATGGAGGGGAAAGAAACAGACCTGGAGGGGGGGGAGAGACAGACACAGGCAGGGAGATTTAGGTGAGCCAGAATGCAGTATAAAAGAAACAATTATTTTGTTGCTGGGAAATTAGCTCCATAAAGACAGAAATTTGGACCTCCTTGCTTCATCTAGTGTTTGTTCTTGTCCTCAGTTTCAGCTTGCCAGTCAGAAAGAGTTAGTTTGGGATTATAACTCCCATTAGATTGAAAGTTCCTTGAGGTCAGGGACTGTCTTTTGCCTCTTTTTGTATCCTTGGTGTTTAGTATAGTGCCTGGCACGCAGCAAGAGTTCAATAAATGTTTATTTATTGATTGATTAGTTAAAATGGGATGTATCACCCTTCCTTACACAAACTTCCTGAATGCTGGGATGGGAGGTAGGGAACAGAATTCTAAAATGTGTTTTGAAGACAAACATTTATAATCAGGGATTTAATAGAAATTATAATGAGTTTTCTTATCCCAAATAAAATAGATCTTTGGCACCAAAGTCCTACAGTCACCGCCAGAAAAGGGCAGTTAAAAGCACAGTCTTTAGCCTGTGGCACTGGGTTCTGTTGACTATCTATCTGCCAACTTCCTTGTCAGGGAGAGGCTTTTAGTCACCACCCGATATCCTGAAAATGAGAAGTCTGAGAAAAGCAAAGAGCAGTTTAGTAGTCATGAAACCAGAGGAGATGCCCAGCAAAATTAACCCAACCCTTAACACATTCATCAGAATTCCTGGCAAGAACAGAGCACCAGAGGGCAGCAGCGGCTCTGAATCCTTAGAGAAGTGCGCTCTGCGTGTGCTCATCCGCCACTTGTGCCTTTTCCTTCCCCTTTGGTGACTTGTGGTGAAGAGTCCCCCAGGTGTGCATGGATGTAGTTTTTCTTATCGCTCCTTTATCTGGTACACTTCTTTGCTTTGAACTTGAGTCCTCTGACTAGCTAGTAAAAGGAAACCCATCTGTTGGGCTCATGAGCTATGGTTTTAAGCTTTCATTGATGGTGTTTCAAACCTGAGACGGCTTTTCTGGAGGACTGAGGGACTATACACTATTAAACCAGTAGTAAACTTCTTTAAAAGAAAGTGTTGCTCACAAAGAGCCAGAACGGCTTCATCAAAGAACAGGATATTCTAGACCGACTTCATTTTGACAGTTACTAGGTGACCTTAAAGGTCCCTCCCTTCTCTGAGATTCTGTAATAACGATACCTGCATTACACCGTATACTTATAAGACACTTGCACAATCCTCATCTATGAGGAAAGATATTTTTAGCCTCATATGTTACCAATGGGGAAACTGAGGCTCAGAATGCTTAAATGACCTCCCTAGTTATCCAACTAGCTAAGGCTGTTCTGGGACTAAGAACTCAGCTCATCTGGCTTCTACTCCATCCATCATGCTAGTCTCCTGTAAACGGACTGAGGTGAAAGCTCTCTTTGTCTCTCTGTATCACTATCTCCGTCTTTGTCTAATTCTGTAGGTGTGCATGTGTGTGTGTTCTGTGTGTGTGTGTGTGTGTGTGTGTCTTTTGGTCTCTCAGTCTGTGTTTGTGTGTAT
Source organism: Sminthopsis crassicaudata (assembly GCF_048593235.1). Classification (NCBI taxonomy): domain Eukaryota; kingdom Metazoa; phylum Chordata; class Mammalia; order Dasyuromorphia; family Dasyuridae; genus Sminthopsis; species Sminthopsis crassicaudata. The sequence goes on from NC_133618.1 coordinate 114,107,298, forward strand.
ATCTTTCTGCCTCTGTCTTTCTGCATGTCTCTTTCTTTCTCTCTCTCTCTCTCTCTGTCTCTTTCTC